>NW_017731814.1:282932-304312 GCF_001890085.2 Hipposideros armiger | reverse complement strand
CCCCTACCAACACACACACACACACACACACACACACACACACACACACACACACACGACAATCGCTCCTATAAACTGTAAAGACCCAAGTCTTCTTGGGAGTAGCTTTTGATCCTGGAAACATCAACCTCTCAGGGCTTATTCTCTTCAAACATAATACACAGATGTTCATAGTTAAAACCATCCTTATAAGGCTATTGTGAGAATTAAATGAGATAGTGGGTGTATATTGGATATTCTACACCTGAAGACCCACTCTCCACATTTCCACTCCTGGCTCTGTGCCCCAGAAGGCTTCTAGTTGGGTTTGACCAAAAGGAGGCACTGGTGAGAGAATCCAGAGGGCAGGAGGAGAAATAGCTGAAGGGCTTGTCACCCTCCTACATGTACACACACGTGTGTACCCCCAGAGTCTGGCAGCCTTGTTAGGCAGCCTCTTCACACAGAGCATCTTCTCCTCCCTTTGTCCTTCAGGCCTCAGGATGGGATTTTGTTGGCCCCAAGGTGCCTGAACACCCCTTGTTGATTGTCTTTAACAGCCCGCATTTTTGTGAATAGTTCTTCCCTTCAATTCTCCTCAGTCCCGTCGCCAGGGGGGGCCATTTATTTCCTGCAAGGACCTTGGCCAATTGATATAGGGTGTAAAACACTAATCTTAAACACATCTATGCCAAAGAAAGATCTTTTTCTTTCTAACCTAAAGTCTTCTACGACCAGTGGGCATCCCCAGCTCCTGGCCCATCTTCCCAGGAAGCAGGGGGAGATGGATTTTATTCCACTCAATGCAGTTTACTCTCAGCACCACTTATGTCCAAGGCAGTACGCAGGTGCTTACAAAGATGCTCAAGAAAAGGAACAAATATCCTGCACTTTCTTATCTTTATGCCTTTGCCCCTAATGTTGCCTGCACCTTGAGTGTTCTGTTTCCATCACTCAAAACCCTTACCTTCTTAAAAAACTTTTCCACATCCCCCAAATATAAATGTCTTTCTCCCCCAAACACCTCTTTTAAAGCACTTATCTCTTTTTAACTTGTGCTATTCAATTTGATTCAACACACATTTATTCAATGTTTATTTTCTGCAAGCCCTAAGCGAGACACTAAACAGGGCAAGGAAAACTATTAGACAGTACCTGCCCTAGGGGAGCCCACACTCTATCTGGGGAGACAGAAACATACATACTTACATTGCAAAAGGAAAGTGGTTATAACAGAAGTTTATACAAAATTCTACAGGTCTGGTCGAGGGAAACATGTAGATAGCTGTGGGAAGATCAAGAATATTATAAGGACAGCATTACCACCACCACCCCGCCACCCACCCAGGGAGTAGGTTGGAGAAACCTCAGTATAACAAAAGCCCAGCACACAGGCAGCCAACATGGCAGAGAGCAAAGGAGCAGCCAATGTGGAGGCTGCTTGCTACATCAATGAGCCTGAGGCCATGCCCTTGGCTTTCTACTATGTCTGCTGATGGCCCACGGGGATGACATAGGACCTCCCTGTACCGTGGCAAAGAAACTAAGAGCTGCCTGTTGGGCCAGCGGACCCGCAGAGGCTTGAGGTCTGATTAAAAAGTTGTAGGTGTTTCCCAGTCAGAGTCACAGAACTGGGCCATAGACTCTAACAGTGGGAGCCAGCATGATGCTGCAAACAGCCAGACAGGACCTCAGGGGCTTCTGGGCCAGGCACCAGCCCAGATCAGCCATTCCACAGGAGAGACCAGGCAATTCGAAATGGTGCTGTGTGGATCTAAGACATCTTTCTCCACACAACAACACAACATCTTTTAAACCCTCTACCACAATGAAGGGGACAAGATATCTCCAAGACTGAGCATTTACCCAAAAAGAATGTCACCAGTTTCTGACAAGATGGCAAACTAGCACAAGCTGCTGATTTCCTCCGCCAGTATCAATCTTGGAGAATTACAGCACAGAAAATAGTCATGGATCTGAAGCTCTAAACATAAACCTATGAAACCCCTGGGAGACAGAAGCCTCCCCAAAACTGAGAACAGTTGTGTGTGTGGAGGGAATGGGTAGATGGATGAATGGAGATAGAGGACGAGAAGCCTCAGCCAGACATTAAGTTGGTTCTAAAGCTCTGGTCTTGTACTGCCCTCTCCCACTCACACACATATACACACACAATGACCACTGTCTACCTAGGACAAACAGCATTACAGCCCAGGCTTCCAAGGTTCCAAGGGCATTATTAGAGAAATCCTAAACCCTGCTGGGATAAGAGCTAATAGGACCAGAGATGTGCTTCCAGCTGCCCTTAGATGCTCTCTCATCCATCCAACACTGCCCATCCAACTCTCAAGGCTGATGGATCTATTAAGGCTATGACCACCTCCCAAACCAGCTTCTTTCAAAGGAGAATGCCAGACAGAGCTGTTGTACAGTAAGGGAAAAGCATCTAATTGAGAAGGTGGCAACAGGTTGCTAGGAGAAATCAAGAGGGTTTCTGCAGAGCCAGAGGTTCTCTGCCTTCGAGTGTATGCCCTTCTCTTATCCTTAACATCTCTAGGAGGTAAAAAAAAACTAGGATTTCTGACCCTCTCCCACTGCACATCACAGACAGAATAACTGTACCCCCAAGGGAACACAAGTTGACCTGTAGGAATAAAGCCACTTTAAAAGAAAGATAACAAATGGAACAGTATGCATTCCATGAAGCAGGATAATTGGAACATAAATATTTTCAACAAAAGACACAATACTGAAATATGAAGTAAGTAGAATAAGTCATATAATACATTAATGAAAATATTTATATGAATAATAATTGAAATAAGTAGTATAGATAAGTAGCTGGATAGACATCACTGGAGACAGAACTTGTAAGCTGGAAGATCGTGTTGAAGAATTCTCCTGGAAAGCAGAAACAGAAGATAAAAAGATAGAAAATATTAAAGAAAAGCTAAAACACATTGTGAGTAAATACAGGTACTTATATCCAAATAATGGGATTCCAAGAAAGTGAGAGAAAAGCAGATGGAAGGAAATATTTGAAGAAATAAGAATAAAAGATGAGGGCTGGCCTAATGGCTCAGTTGGTTAAGAGTGCAAACTCTGAGCAACAAGGGTCACCGGTTCGATTCCCACATGGGCCAGTGAGCTGCACCCAAGCTGAGCTGCCACTGAGCTGCCAACAGGCAGCCAGGTGGCTCAGTTGGTGAGAGCGCATGCTCTGAACAACAAGGTTGCTGGTCTGACTCCCACATGGGATGGCGGGCTACATTCACCCACAACTAAGATTGAACACAGCACCTTGAGCTGAGCTGCCCTGAGCTGCCAACGGGCAACCGGATGGCGACTGGACTTGGAGCTGAGCTAGGTGCACCCTCCACAACTAAGATTGAAGGACAACAACTTGGCTGTTCCCCTTCCCCAATTCTCCAATAAAATCTTTAAAAAAAAAGAAAGAATAAAAGATGAAAGACCTCAGATTGAAAGGATTTATAGAGTGCCAAATAGGACAGATTAAAAAAAAACACAAAAAAACCTAGACATATTTTAGTGAAATTTTAAAAATCAAAATATGATAACTTCTAAAAACTTCCAAAAATACAAACAAGTCATCTAAAAAGATAAAGACTCAGATTTTATAGATTTCTTAAGAGTACATACACTGGCTAATGGAAAACACAGAGAAACATTTTCAAAGCATTAAATGAAAAGAACATTGAACCTAGAATTTTATATCCAGCCAAATTGTCATTTACATACAAGAGTGCCTTTAAGATATATTGAGGCATATGAGGCTTCAGAAGATTTATTATACAAAAAGCCACTTTGATAACTTTCTTGGAAGATCACTCAAATAAAAAGAGAAATAAATACAGGAAAGTGCTGCAAGAGAAATTCAATGAAAGAATGATCAAATTTCTTAGTAAAGCTTATTGTCTGAAAAAGCAAGGATCAAAAAAAGATAAGAGAAATAAAAATCATATTTTCATAAAAGGAATGCCAATTAAAACTACACTAATATTTTGCAACTACAAAATGGGCAAAATTTCAAAAGTTCCATAACACATTCTTTCGACAAGGACATGGGGAAATTGCCACTAAAATCAAGGTGGGAATTGCAAAATGGCACAACCCCACAGAAAGGATCTGGCAACATCTATCACAGCTACATATGCATTTAACCTTCCATCCAATAATCCTACTTATAATAATTTACTTTGAAGATCCGTCTCCAAAAACATGAAACAAAATATGCACAAAGCTATTTATTTTAGTATTATTTATAACAAAATATTAGGAATAATCTATATGCATATATGCATAGCAGATTGGTAAAATAAATAGTATATATTTATACACTGGCATAATATGCAGCTATAAAAAAGAGAAATATATATAAATTGATGTGATATCCAGAATATTTCAAAGTAGAGGATATTGGTAGTATGTTATATTTTTGGAAGAAAAAAGGTGAAATAAGATTATATGCCCATTTTTGCAAAAGAAACACAGGAAGGATAAATTAAAAGCCAGTGAAACTGGCTACCTGCAGGGAGTAAGTTGAAACAAGAAAGAAATGCTAAGAAAGGGAGAGAAAATTCTCTAAACGTACATTAGTATAGTTTTGATTTTTGACCCATGTAAATATTTATTACACAAAAATAAAATTAAATCATCAAATATGGGGGGAAACCCTAAAATTGACTATAAACAGAAGCAAATGAACCTATATATGTATCAAATTGATAAATATACAGAAGAAAAAATTGGGGGGCATAGTATTTGGACTGTACATCGTCCATGAGACAGATTCTAAAAATAAGAACTGCAAAAAAAATTGAACTTTAACAGTATTGTTTTGGTAATGGTATGGGTATAACAATTCTAAAACTATTTTGTATGTATTATGGCAATGAACAAATAAATAAATATATTGATGTTTTTAAGAACAAAGGAGGTTGAGAACCTGTTGAAAATACCCTTGTGGAAGAATGAGATACAAATTTAAAAAGGGGGGGGGGCAGGAGAGAAAAGGAGAGGAAGGATCTGTAGTATTGCATTGGAATTAAATGTGTTAGTATATGACTTTATTAAATCATTCATTTTTGTCAAACCTCATTGAGTTATAATTGAAGTACACTAAGTCACAGATATTTAAAGTATGCAATTTGTTCAGTTTTAATAAATGTAAATTCAAATAAAACCATCACTACAATAAAGGTAATAAACATTTCCACCACTTCCAAAAGTTTTGTTGTGCTCTTCAACATCCATCCTTTTCTCCACTCCATCTCCAAGAAACCATTGATCTGTTTTCTGTCATGATAGGGTAGTGTACGTTTTTTGGAATTTTATATAAATAGAATTATATAAGATATATTTATTTTGCCTGGCGTCTTTCACTACATATAATGATTTGTGATTCATCCATGTTGTGAATCAAAGTTCATTCCTTTTTATTTTCATTTCTAAAATTAGCTCTGTTATTAGGGTCATATAAGTTTATAACTTTTATCTTCCTGATGAATTGTCCTTTTTATCTTTATGAAATGTCCCTCTTTATCTTTAGTGATGCTCTTTATCTTGGAGCCTATTTTATCTGATTTTAAAATAGCCATTCTACCCTTCTTATGCTTATTATTTGCATGGTATATATTTACTTTAGACCTATCTGTGTCTTCATATTTAAAGCGTATCACTTGAAGACAGCAAATAGTAGACTTGCTTTTTAATCCACTCTGCCAATCTCTGCCTAACTGAAAGGTTTAAACCATTAGCATTTAACATAACTATTTATTGTTGGATTTCGTTGTACCATTTTACTATTTGTTCTTTATTTCTCCCTTCTATTGGATTGTCAGAAAGTCATGACATAATTTTTCTATGTTTTTCATTGCAAAAAGGTGTCATGACTTTTCCAACAATCCAATATTTTTGTACTTCTATTCCCTCTTTCCAACCTTTGGGATTATTTAAATATTTTTTACTACTGTATTATCATTGAAATTTTGGCTAAGTCTCTTTGCATTAGTTTGCAGTGTTTGCCCTAAGAGATTACAATATATATATATATATATATATACTTTCACATTCAAGTAAAATGTAGAAACTTTGAAACTATATAAACTTCTTTACTATTCCATCCCACTGACCCTTATGTTATCATTGTAATTTGTATTATATTCTCATACTTAGAAAATTCCACCAAACAATAATTTTTGCCCTCAATAGTCATATGTGTTTTAAAGAGCTTAAAAAAAGTCTCTTATATTTACCCAGACATTCACAATTTATGTTGCTTTTCCTTTATTCTTGAAGACCTGACTTACTTTTGTTATCATTTTCCTTCAGTCTGATGAATTTTCTTCAACAATTCTTACATAACAGGTATTCTAGTGACAAATTCTCTTAGTTTTCCTTCATCTGGGAATAGCTTACTTTTGACTTCATACCTGAAGGACTTTTTTTTCTGGATATAGAATTCTGGGTTGACAGTTCTTTTCTCTTATCACTTTAAAGATATTGTTCCACTGTCTGATTTTCAGAGTGTCTCATGAGAAATATCCAGTTATTAAAAGTTTTGTTCCCCTGAATGTGTAGTTTGTTTTTTTTTTCTCTAGCTGCTTCCAAAGGTTTTTGTTTTGTGTTGTGTTGTTTTGTTGTTTTTGTTTTTTGTTTCATTTTGGGGTTTTTTGCTTTAATTTTCACCATTTTGATATGATGTACCCAGGTGTGTTTTTCTTTGAGTTTATCCTGTTTGGGGTTCATTGAGCTTTTTGACTCTTGAATCTGCCAACATGGAATAAAATAAAAATTCAATGAGATGTTAATAGATGTATGGAGCAGATACAGGGAGGGCCCAGAAGAGAAGGAGTCAATTCTACCAAGTTGGTGAAGGGAAAGAGAGTCCAGGAATGGACTTAAGCAAGTATATGGAGTGTGGGAGAGGCAGCCTAGGCACAGGGGCCAGTGTGAGCAAAGCCATGAGACATGACACATATAAACCCCAGCCCTTCATACTCCAGCACTCTTTCACTTCACATTAACATTTAAAAACAAAACAAAACAAAAACAGCTGGCTTTGTTTCCTGCTGTCCTTAATGACATCTTCAGGAGGGACATGTTTTGTCACCCTGTATTGTCTTTTTAAGAGCAGGAATAGCATCCCTCCTCCCAACACTTTCCCTGTATCTTCTGAGGAAATCTAGTACAGGGCATTTCAAATTAACAAAACAAACAAACAAACAACCTTGACCTTTGAACAGCATATGGGGGGACTGATTCTGGTTTGTCACTTTATGAAGATACAGTGGCAGAAAGAAGAAATTCAGTTTTTTCTATTTTATAATATTTCTATTTTTCAATTACAGTTGACATACAATATTATATTAGTTTCAAGTATACAACATAGTGATTAGACACTTAAATAACTTACAAGGTGATCACCCCGATAAATCTAGTACCCGTCTGAGACCATACATAGTTATTACTATATTATTGACTATATGCTATACTTTACACCCCCATCACTATTTTGTAACTACCAATTTGTACTTCTTAATCCCTTCCCCTTTTTCACCCATGCCCCCAATACCCTTCCCATCTGGCAATCCTCAAAATGTTCTGTATCTATGAGTTTGTTTCTGTTTTCTTTTTCTTTTTTTTTAAAGAGTTTTATTGGGGAATTGGGGGATGGGAACAACACTGGGGAATTGGTGGAAGGGGAACAGACAAGTTGCTGTCCTTTTGTTCTTCAGTCTAATTGTGGAAGATGTTGCTTCACTGGCCCAAGTTGGCACCATCATTGCGCTCTTCCCGGGTGAGGCAGATCAGTCACCGGCTTCTGGATGGCCGCTCACGCTGGCTGCTGACTACACACGGTAGCCCATGGTAACCCACTGCAGCAAGGACTGCAGCCTACGCTGTCGTCAGTGACTCACAGCAGCCCAGCTCCAGGTTGAGCTGTTGTTCAGCATCTTAGCTGTAGAGGGCAGTGTCACTGGCCCTCACATGTGGGATACGAACCGGGGCCCTCTGGCGCCCCAAGCCAGCTCTTAACCAACGCACCACTCGGCCGGCCCTGTTTCTGTTTTCTTTGTTTATTTATTTTGTTCTTTGGATTCCACATATAAGCAAAATCATATGGTATTTTTCTTTCTCTGTCTGACTTACTCCACTCAACATTATACTCTCTAGGTCCACCCATGTTTTTGCAGATGACAGGATTTCATTCTTTTTATGTCTGTGTAATATTCCATTGTATACATGCACCACCTCTTCTTTAGTCATTCATCCATTGATGGACACCCATGTTTCCACCATATCTTGGTTATTGTAAATAATGCTGCAATTAACATGGAAGCATATGTCCATTTGAAGAAGTGTTTTGGTTTTCTTTGGATAAATATTTAGAAGTGAGAGATTACTGGGTCCTTCTTTGTCTCTTGTTATAATCTTTGTTTTAAAGTCTATTTTGTCTGGCATAAGTACTGCTATTCCAGTTTTCTTTTTCTTTTTTTTTTCCACTTTCATTTTCATGAAATATCTTTTTTCATTCCTTTACTTTCAGTCTCTGTGTATCTTTTGATCTGAAGTGAGTCTCTTATATGCATTATATGTAAAGGTCTTGTTTTCTTACCCATTCAGCTGCCCTCCTTTTAATTGGAGCATTTAATCGATTTACATTTAAAGTAATTGATAGGTATGAATTATTGCTATTTTATTATTCATATTTTTTATCTGTTTTTTTCTTCTTAAAGAAGTCTCTTTAACATTTTGTGTAATACTGCTTTGGTGATGATGAACTCTTTTAGCTTTGTCTTGTCTGGGGGAGCTCTTGATCTGTCCTTCAATTCTAAATGATAGCTTTGCTAGGTAGAGTAATTTTGGTTGTAGGTCCTCGCTTTTCATCACTTTGAATATCTTTTGCCAATCTCTTCTAGCCTATAAAGTTTCTGTTGAGAAGTCAGCTGACAGTCTCACGGGAGCTCCCTTGTAGGTAACTAACTGCTTTTCTCTTGCTGTTTTTAAGATTGTCTTTCTGTCTTTAACTTGTGGCATTTTCATTATGATGTGTCTTGGTGTGGGCCTCTTTGGGTTCAACTTGTTTGGGATTCTCTGCACTTCCTTAGCTTGTACGTTTGTCTCCTTCACCAGGGTAGAGAAGTTTTCAGTCATTATTTCTTCAAATAGGTTTTCAGTTTCTTGCTCTCTCTCACTTCTTCTCATATCCCTATTAGGTGAATGTTGTTACACTTGATGTTGTCCCAGAGGCCCCTTAAACTGTCCTCATTTTTTGGATTTTTTTTTTTTTTTGCTGTTCTGATTGGGGTTTTCTGCTACTTTATCTTCTATTATATATTGCTGATTCAATCCTCTGCATCATCTAATGTGCTGTTGATTTCCACTAATGTATTCTTCATTTCAGTTATTGTATTCTTCATTTCTGACTGGTTCTTTTTTATGTTTTCTATGTTCACTTTTATGTTTCCTATCTCTTTGTTGAAGTTCTCACTGAAATCATTGAGCATCCTTATAACCAGTGTTTTGAACTCTGCATCTGGTGGATTAGTTGTCTGTATTTTGTTTATTTCTTTTTCTGGAGCTTTGTTCTGTTTTTTCACTTGGTACATGTTTCTCTGTCTTTCCATTCTTGCTGCCTCCCTGTGTTTGTTTCTATATACTAGGTAGAACTGCTATGTCTCCCAGTCTTAGTACAGTGACCTTATGTAATATGTGTCCTGTAGGACCTAGTGGTGCAGACTCCCTGGTCACCTGAGCCTGGACACAACCGCAGATGTGTCCCTTGTATGGGTTGTGTGTGCACTCCTTTTATAGTTGAGTCTTGGTTGCTATTTGTATGTCAGTAGGAGGGATTTACCCTTGGGCTGATTAGTTGTGAGCATTGGCCATGACTACATTGGAGGAGCTGGTGTGCAAGGGCTGACCCTATGAAGTAGGATTTGTTTTAGCAGGGCTCTGGTGCCTGCCCAGTCTGCTCTTCGGGTCTGCCATTCACAGAGGTAGCCAGGTGGTGTTCTGGCTTAGTGCAAAGCTGGCCACTGGACATGCAGGCCCAGGGCCTCCTAAGAGGGCCCCCACCACAAGCCAAGTTCAGCTGTAGCATATGCTCTGCCGAGGGCCATCTGACATGAGCCAAAAAGCAATCTACAGATGGCTGCTACCCATGATGGGCTTGAAGGTGACTGGGAGAAGCTAAGCTGTGAACTGATATTGGCTGCTGCTAGTGCCAGACTTGGGGCTGCTTAGCAAGAGGTACAGGGCACACCACGACCAGATGCTGATTGTTTGGAGCTTATGAACCTTTGAGAGATTTTAAGAAAGTCTACAGCATAAGCCAAGACAGGCCGCTTATATGGAAAAGCCACTGCAAGCACCTTGGGTGTGTCTGCAAGTTAGATGGGGTGGAGTCTCAGGTAATCACCAGGGCAGGGCAAACGGTGTTAGGCAGGTTGATGGAAACTTTGATATGGTAGCCGCTTGTGTTTGCACACTAGAAGGGGGAAGGCTCATAAAGGAACAATAACTTCTGTCAGCACTTCTGTCTGAGAAAGCTGCCCCTCCAGCCCTCAGCCTAAAGCCAGACCATTCAGTTCCTCCCCATATGTCCCTGGCACCTTTGGAGCTACTGCCCCAAACAAGTGAGTCCATGAGTGAGTAAGTCCATGAGCAGGCCCTTTAAGAGGAGTGCCTGGGGCTCCAGCAGCCCTCCATCTCCCTCAGCCATAATCTCCCCTGGTTTTCACAGCCAGAAGTTAAATTCTCCCTGGCACTAGAACCCTGGGCTGGGAAGCCTGGTGTGGGGCTGGGACCCTTCACTTCTCTGGGGGGTATTTCTGCAGCTGATATATCTTTCCTTATTTTTAACCACCTCATGGGAGTGTGGGACCAGTCCTCTGAGTCTCTGTCTCTCCTACCAACCTCAATATGGCATCTTCTGTATGTCCTTAGTTGTAGGACTATTGTTCAGTTAGACTTTAGATGATTCTCAATGATGTTTAGTAGAAAAATTGTGATGTGTTCATGAGAGGATGCAAACACAGCATTTACCTAATCTGCCATCTTAACCAGAAATCCAGTTTTCCCTATTAAAAAGGAACAAAATATGCCTCTTTAAACAGTAAGAAGTTAATTGTTTGGAGCAGTTTGAGACTCTTAGAAATAGAATAAGTTAAAAAAATTATTTTATCACCCAAACTTATACCTATTAAAACTAACCCTTCAAACCTTAGATGTTCATCCAGCATTAATCATTACATTTAAGGGGCTAAAATTAAGTGCTTTGTTGGGTTCTCTAGATAATTTACATATCATTACTTTACAATTCATGTTTCAATGATTTTTATTAAAATTAGTAAATGAAAATGAAATGATATTACCTCCAAGCTTTCAGGACCCGAGGGGTCAGAGTCACTAATTTTCTCTTCCTTTAAAATTATAATTGTCAATTTGAAAAACATATATGTAGAACTTAATCATTTATTTTAAAAAGGAAAGCATGAAACCAAAATGAGTTAGTATTTACAGTTTCACTAGGATTGTATCAAACCCACAATCAATGCTGTATGATATAAAGGGCAAGAAGAAAACACAGAAATAAGCCTAGAAAAATTATCCAGAGTAGAAAAAAAGAGGGAAAACACAAAATACTAAAAGTAAAACAGAGGAAATGATGTTGTTTAACTTTGTTAGCTCATCATCTTCCAAATGTACTTAACTGGGGCATCCAAAGAACAGCTCAAGCACCATTAGTGTCCCCAGGGATTCAGTCTGGGAAACCCTGGTGATAGCCACCCTCAAAACCCAGCCAGGAGCAGCATGTGTCATTTGTGCAAAGAGCTTGGAGTCCAAAGGCAAAGACTGGGACACCTGTTGGGAGAATTTCTGGTCCACCAATCCCCAGCAGAGAGAAGTGGCCCTGAGCAACCGCAATTCAGCCTATGGTGCTCCCTCCCACAGTCCAGCCAAAGCTAGTCTGCAGCCTGGAGTGTGGGGGGAGGTGTGAAGTGTTTGTGCAGCAAATACACCCATGAGAGGTTTCTGTGATTCATTCAGAGCCTGGACACCTAATATACCTCCACACAAAGTTAGAGTGGGGGGGCACACTGGGAATATACCCACTTGTCTGGAGGCCAGCACTTTCACTGTGCCCCAGCAAAGCAGTGAAATAGAGGCTAAGGGAACAGTGATTCCCAAACCCTAAGTGATGCCCACCCATCCTGAAGGCAGGAATTACAAGCTCTTGCCATAGACTTTTCTTTTTCTCCTTTATTCTATCTTCCCTTTGTCCTGGTCCCTCAGTATTTTCTGGTCATCCTCTGCCTATCTCCCTCCCCATCCTCATTTTTATCTCCTCCCTCTCTCATTCAAGTTTCTACTGCCCAGCAGTGTCCTTTTGGTCAAATTGGGATCTGCCAGGATTTCCCCTGGACCCTCTCTCCCACTCTAGATAAATCTATCCACCTGCTATGGTCCATTCATCCCCAACTCAAGCCATCCCAGGAACAGTGACAGAAGGAGCCTGCCCTAAATCCTTTAAATGGTATGGAGGGGTGGAGGGTAAGTGCGAGGGTGGGGGTGTTTGTTGTCCATAGCTGACCCTTGTCTCTGAGTTGGGAGGGGGACAGTTGTTTCTGGAGCAGAGCCTCCTCAGAAGCCTCCCCACCCCCACCCCCGTGCCTCTGCAGAGAGAGGATTTGGCCAGTGTGACATTTCCTGACAGCTCTGACAGGCCTCAAGGAGGCAATTAATGCCTCACAGCTGCTTCTACCAGGAAGGTGCTACAAGAGGAGGAAGTGGGGTGGGGAAGAGAAGCGTGTACATTTGCAAAAAGTTTTAAAGCAAGAGTAGAGAGTAAGGAGGGAATTGAATCAAAATCTTATTGTACAAATTCTTCTTGGAATCCCCTTAAGAGTCAGTCAGTGGACACCTGAGGCAAATTTATGGAATTACCACAGTGAGGCTAATAGATGTCTCAATTGTCAGAGCTTCTGGAAAGAGGAGTGTCAGAGCAGAGCCTACAGCCCTCGCCTTGAATCCTGAAACGTTAGACCTTGAACACTGCCTTGCCTCATGGACGAAAATGGGGCTGTCTAAATTGGTAGTTGCCCAGCTTCTGGGGCCAGGCAGAGAGAGAGAGAGGGAGGGGAGCCCCTGGGAAAGTGGTTTCTGATAAAAAGACAGGCAGACAGACAGAAAGATAGACGGGTCTCCTTCCTTCCCAGACATCACCATGTCTGCCTGGGCAGACAGATGGGCCTTTCCTCCGGGCTTTATAGATTAATGCATCCTTCTTATCAATTATGGAGACAAGAAAGTGTAATTTTCTCCCCATGTTTATACTGTTCAGGATTAATCTGCCTATAAATGGATAATCTGTCAGCTTCTGAGACACTGAGTGGGGAGGGTGCGGGGCAGGAAATGGGGAAGAGATTTACCAGTGGGTAATGCCATCTGTTTTATTAGGTTGTTTTATAAACCTGACATTCAATTTGTTCTGGAGGACTTGGTGACAGATTATTCTGTAAATTCCCAAATAATTACGATAACCAGAGAAAGGGGAAAAAAGGAGCGAGTGAGGTGAATTGGGGGGGGGGAGGAGCAAGGGGGCGGTTGCCAGCACTGTTGTGGGTAATGGTTTCAGGGGACAGTATCCATCCTCAGCCCCCTCTGAGGGTGGCTGGAGAAAGGCTAGGCCTTAGAGGTGAAGGTTTGACAAAAAAGGTCAGATAGCCCTTCAACTCTGGATCTCATCCATTATCCCCCCATTTTCAAACCTCCAGACTTCCTGCTCTCCCCCAACAAGATGGCGGATTCAAGTGAATGGGGATTGTGTTATCAATGTGGATATTATATTCTTTGTTCCGTCAGCTGGGTCTGAATCCTGTCTTCTTCTTAGTAGCTACGTGAACTTGGGTAAGTTACTTACACTCTGTGTCTCAGTCTCTTCCTCTGTAAAATCTGGAGAGTAGTAGTACTTACCTTCTATGGTTGTTGCCAGAATCAAATTAGTTCCTATATGAAAAGCACTTATTTATGTGTGTTTTTATTCTGTGGTTCTGAGCCTGGTGCTGGTGATATAGGGTGCTCTCCATTGATACCTAGTGGTTGAGTCTGAAGAATCAAAATGGTAGAATCAGAATCGGTGCACTGATAGGCCTATTAGCAATTCCAGGGTTCACTCCTTCCCTCCATCCCCTACTTGAACACTGCCGGGGACAATGAGCTCCCTACTTACCACTTGGGCAGTGCATCAGACTGTTCCAAGGAGTCCCCATATAAAGCCAAAATCTGGCTTCCCCTAGCAGAGCCTCCCAAAGGGTTAAAGCTGATGGGTTTGCACAGGGAGGCAAGAGATAGCCCCTCTGGTAAAGCATAGTCTCGATGATGAACTCCAAGAGCTTGTTTTTTTCAGCAGAATGCTATTCAATTACCCTGTGCACGTTTATCTTTTAAATTTCCAAATGCTGCTTTCTGCGGCTTCTGTAATCTTATTTGCTGTTTGTGCTGGGGTGGGAGTTAGCGGGAGAAAGAAGGCCACACAATGTGTGTCCTCAAGGCCCACCTACTTGACGCCCATCCTTGTGATATGATACAAGCATGTGGTCATGGAGCCCCAGACGAGGAGAAAGGAGAGGTGGAATTGTAATCCTTATTGCTTGCTCTTTCTGTCCATTCTCTATGCCTTTGTTTTACAAGGACAGCTCTCTGCTACCTCAGTTGGTTACCAAGATAATGAGGTTCAGGGAGTGGAGTCACTCTTCCTTGGTTTCTTACCTGATGCATAATTAGATTAAGTAATTTGCTTTATACAGTCAGATGTGCAGTCAGGGTTTGGACTGTGTAGTGGGCTGCTATTTTGTTGCCTATCTGGAATCAACCTCCCCACTTCTTTTGGTAAAATAACCTTCTCTTCTGTGGGGAATCCACTCCAAGTGGTTTGGATGGGGCCGTCACTGTCCTTTAGAGGTGCGCAGAAGACCCTGTCCTGGACAATCAGAATACCCGTGCCCTTGGCCACCGTAGTTGGATCAGGGATGGTCATGTGACCCCAAAACAGCCAATCAGTTCCCTCCATAGGACTACACTGCCAAAGTTATTGGGAAAGACAATTTATTTTTCCTGGAATTGCTAATCTGATAAGACGTTAGCCTTAGGCTTCTGGTATTTACCATGCTCACCATGAGGAGAGCAACTGCCCATAATATGGATAGACAGAGCCCTACTGACATTGTGGAAGTTTTAAACCCAGCGATGCCTGAAGCAGTCATACCTTCCGGACCTTTTAGTTACATAAGTCAAAATATTCCCTTTTTCCTTGGTATAATACTATGAGTTGTGCTACTGTCATACAAAACCTCATTAACGTATGTTATAATTAGCACCTCCTCCCCATCTTCAAACTTTAGATTCAAGGTGTTTGTCAAGGTAGGATTGGGAGCTGGGTGATCTGCATCTCAACAGGAGCTGGGTGGTATAGCTTTGTGGTGCCCTTCCAGACCAGACAGCTTAAAGCAACAGAAATTTGTTCTCTCACAGCTCAGGATCTAGAAGTCCATAATCAAGGTGTTGCAGGGCCGTGCCCCCTCCGAAGTTGTGAGGGAAGGATCGTCTCTTGCCTCTTCCAGCTTCTGGGGACCCCAGATGTTCCTTGGCTTATGGCAGCGTCACTCCAATTTCTGCCTCCATCTTTACATGGCCATCTTCCTCTGTGTCTCTGTCTGTGTCCAAATTGTCTTCTTCATATAAGGACACAAATTACACTGGATTGGTGCCCACCTTACTCTAGTATGACCTCATCTTAATCTCTTTACACCTTCAGAGACCCTATTTCCAAATAAGGTCACATGCATAGGTGTCAGGGATTAGGACTTGAGCATATCTTTTTGGGGTGGGGGGGGGAAGTTGAACCCATAACACTGAGTCTTTGCCCTACACTGAATGTATCTGTGAGGATGTTCAGGTCCATGTGTGTCCAGGCGTGCCATCATGCAGGTCTGTGCGGTGCCCGTGTAAGGCTGTGCATGTGTATGCACACCTACGTGCTCTGTCTGGGTGGCCCACGCACTGGGTTCTGTGTGTGAGTCCTGGGTTCATATCAAACATGGGGGTTTCTGTCTTTAGTAGTAGTCTGGTTTTCTCCCCACTCTGTTCTGAGATTCCTTTCCTGCCTGCGGGCCCCTGTGCTCACACAAAAAAGAATGGGTTTTCAATGACTTTCTACTAATAAAATGAGTTATTCCTGATTGACACATTTCTTCCTGTAATGATAGCTTACCTTTGGCTCACTGAGGAAGAAACACAAAAGGCCCAACCAAGGTAGTCAACCTTAGCTGACTCAGGACACACACACACACACACACACACACACACACTTTCACAAGGGGGCGGTCAGGGTGTAGTTCTCAAAGGTGTTGAGGATGCTGGGGAAACTTTGGACTGAGATAAACATCTGTAAACCTGCCCAGAGCAGCTTTTATCACCAGGGTCTTCTACTCCACAACTACATATGTGTTTAAGGGTGCACACATTAACATGAACATCTCAAAATATTCTTCTAAGATAAAAATCCCAATAATAATTCATCCAAAAAATATTACTCTAAGGCTGCTGCTAGCTTCTCCAATGGCAAGTGGGAGCAGGTGGATGAGGGACTAAATAAACTGTTCTCATGCCTGTCTTCCTATCGGATCCCCCCGAGAAATGGGGGTTTGCAGATTGCGTTTGAGGGCGGGCCCAAGATAGCTATGGGAATCACTCTGCCTGTCCTGCACGTAACTGGAGAGGGAGCCTGAGCAATAAATCCTTTCTGCCTCTTTTTAGAGAAATACAGCTTATGAAAGAGGGAAGAAAGTTCTAGACCATTTCAGCTTCCTCCTTTTACAGAAGGGGAGATGAAGGCTTCAGCTCAGGGATCCACGTCTCCTTTCTCCTGGTGCAATATCTTTTCCCCTCCCTTCCTGCCTCTCCCACCCCATCTCTTCAGACTCTGGGGGTGAGGTGATGGAGAGGGAGGATGGAGGGAAGAGCCCCCCATCCAGGGGAGGTACAGAAGGAGCCACAGGAGAGCATGTGTAAGGCACAGAAATTCTTTCTCCAGCTGAAGGTTCCCCCCCCCCCCAGCCCAGATTTCCCTTCCAGAAAGTCTGTGGCGTCCACCACCTGCTCTGCTGGTCTATTTAATCCAGAGACACTCTTGTTCCTGTGCTTTGATCCTGCAGACACCAGCAGCTTTTGTCCTATTATGCACAGCAGGGTGGATGCTGGGCTGTCTCTCCTTATCACAGGGCAGGACCCAGGGCTGCCCATCACCTCCCCAAGGCCACTGGACTACGTCCATCAATAAGTCAGTAGCAGTGACTGGATCTGAGATGCCTTTGGGAGAAGGGATGTGTACCATTTCAGAATCGGGAGTTTTCTACAAGCCTCCTTTTTGGAAGTGATCGGGAGAGGAAAGCCAGGAGCATAAGAATTACAGACATACATCTAAAGGTGATACTAAGATGCATGTCTTGTCTGCCACTTGAGTGACAAGCTTTTAAAGGCAGGTCCTGCTCTCATATGTGTGTATTCCATGTAAGACCCAACACAGTGAGGCATCACTGATATTTACTTAATGAGTAAATATGGGCGTTAGCATCTCCTCCGAAGCCTCAAACCCTTCCCTCCAAAAACAAAGGAACAGGAGCACAGAGCTCATAGCACTTCTAAATGATGGCATTATGGGATATTTGTTTTTACTTCTTTATCCATACTCTCCCTACATACACACAGAGGATATAGGTCTATGCAGGTACTTGGTTTTGTCCACAGCTATGTCCCCAGCACCTAGCATAGCACCTGGCATATAGCAGGTCCTCAAGAAATGTTTGCAATACATGAATGAACTGGGTGTCAGGAGATCTAAGATCTAATTCTGGCTTGGCCACCAGCTTGCTGAATGACCTGGGCCAGTTACTTCCTCTCTCTGGGTCTCAATCTGTCCATATGTGTGATGAGGGCTTTGTGCCAGATCTCCAAGGAGGTCACCCAGTCTAGACATTTCTTGAAGAACATAGAACATGGGTGTCACCATACAAAGTCCACACTGTAAGCCTTCCAGACCCATGTTCTGACATCTTCTTCCACAGCAAATCCTTACAGTAACCTCCATCACAAACTGCTTTGATAACCTATGCAGAACAGGTGTGGTGGGGTTACACAGTAAAACCCCAGGATCTGCAGCCAGGGTGAATGTCCAGAGGCTAGAGAAGGCACGTATTCTCCAATGTCTTCTGCAAAAGTGGCAAGACCTTTGTCAATTCATACCTTCATTCCTGAAATTGCTCTCCTCCCACCCAAAATCCAGGCAGGAAAAGCCACTCTGATGGCACAGGATGACACCGATCAATGGGACGGAGTCGGGAGCTGGGACAGCATGAAGAGGGGTGGACATCCTAAAGAAGTCATTCTCAGCAGCAGCCCTGGCAACACAGGTGGAATCGCACAGGGGCAGAGGCCAGTGACGACTTTCATGACTCATCTTTATATCCCAGAAAAGAAGAAACATTCCAAAGTGGCTGCTTGAGATAAGGACAGGGTGGGACCCAAGAGCAACGGCAACTCAGAATCAGAAATTAGGGGAGGATTCCACACACCCAGCTAGTGAGGATGAATTTAAAGAGAACTGTGTGTGGTGTGGTCCCCTAACCTAGGGCACATAATTCGCATTCCTCTGTGGGATCCACTCTCCTCAGTTAAATCTTCCATGGTTGGGGTTGCCCTTAAGACACTGTTTTGGCTAGGTGGGTCCTCAGCGACCTTTCCACCCTCACCCCTGCCTTGCTGGGAGCTTTCCTCTCTAGAAATGTTACTAGTCAATGAATATTATGCCTTTTGGGGCGGGCACAGGAGAAGGTGATGTTTACAGACCCTAGGGGTGGAATCTGTAAGCTGGGCGGGGCTCGCTCTTACTTCAAAGTCTTGACTCCTCTGCGGCCTCCTTTCCCTGAGCAACAGAGCTGTTTGGCCCGCAGTGCCTGGCTCAAGGTCAGGGAGCAAGCAGCCAAGGCCAGGAGGAGGGGGCGGTGATTCCCAGCACTGCTATCACCTGACATTTACTTTACAGTCTGTTAACTCCCAAACAATACAGTACATGCCGATGTGCAGGGTACCTTCCGTCTAATTTCCAGTAATCCATTCCCACCGACAACAGGCAGGGTCCCCCCCCCTTCCCCCGCCCTGCGCGGACCTGGAAAAACACAGAGCTTGGCTGGGCTCCCGGGGTTGTGTGTGCCAGTCCCCTCCCCGCCAGCACCCGCGGGCGGCCGGGTGGCAGCGGCCGTGCCATGGCACCCGACTTCCACGAGAGAGCACCCGCGGGCCGCAGACCTCGCCTGGTCTTCCTCCGGCAAGCTCGTCCCGCGACTGCGCAGACCTGAGGCCGCCGCTGGCCCCGTGTCCGCCCCCCGTTTCCGGCGGCTGGGGCGGCGGGGGCTGTTGTCGGCCGCCTTCCTAGAGCGTCGTTGCTTCTGTCCCCGGAGGGAACAATGGGCGGATTTCGGCCATCCGGGCCGGGCAGCCTTCCTCTGAGGCCCCAGAGACGCGATAAGAAGCATGAGCTGCGGTTGCCGCTGGGGGTTTGAGAAGGATCCCCAACCAGGAGGCAGCTTAGGAGCCGCGCTCCGGGCGCTTCCAGCGCGCTCCGATTCCTGGGCCAGCGGCTGGTCGCCTCTCCTTCTGAACGCCCCAAAGCCCCACCTCCGGGCCGTCCTTCGTCTGGCTCCACGTTGAGCAAGGTCGCTTCGACCTCTTCCTTTCAGAAGTCGCGCTGACCGGAGGCCCAGGGCCCCGTGAGAACGTCCAGTTTACAGCGAGCCCCACTAAAGGGCTGGGGGCCGCAAGCCCTCACTGCGGAAAGGGTGCCAGGGTCAGAGCAGCAAACGACTTCAGGGATAAATCACTCAGGCACTGATGAGAAAACAGGGACTATACATTGTCCAAGGTCATGGAGCCTGCCAGCCAGGAGCACAACAGACCATGTCAGTGTCCTCCTTAGGACCCTGTGATGGCTTCGCTAGCCCTGGGGGGAGAAAGTCAGAGCTCCTTCCAATGGCTTCGAGGCCCGCCAGCATCCTCTGCCCCTGCTTACTGTCCAACATGCTCCCTTCTCTACTCTGGCTCTTCTCCATATCTTGGCTTTGCGCGCTTGGCTCCATTTTCCCAGCCAGCCCCAGCCCCAACCTCTGCCAGTTAACTCCTGCTGTCTTTCAGGTCTTGGCTTATACGCCGCCGTTTCCTCTGGAAAGCGTTCCAGGCCTTCCCTGTGTCCCCAACAGAGAACCGTATCCAACACGGGGTACCAGATAGCCCACGCAGAACCCCCCTGCTGGTTCACGCCTCTAGACCCCCTCTCACCCAGACTGTGAAAGGCACACACGAGGTCCTGGTTAATATTATGTCCCCAGCATCTAAACCAGTCCTGGGTCCACAAAAAGGCTCCATAAATATATGATGGATGGATGGATGAATGAATGAATGAATGAATGAATGAATGAATGAATGAATGAATGGGTCAGAGTCAGCCCATCAGCTTCAATATCTGGGCCTGCGTAATTTTCACCATATTGCCCACTGGCCCTTTTGTAACTAAATTAAGCAGATTTATGGCAGAAACGAGCCTATGCTATATGGCAGAAGTAGGAAAACCAAGTCTCAGAATGAGAGCCAGTTCTTGGAAGAATATTATGTTCCTTGCCTCTGCAGCAGGAGAATAATTTACAACATGGTGTTCTCCCTACTTCTGTACTCTGAATGGTAATCTCTAGCCTTAGTTATTATTTTACTCAGAAATAACCCCACGAAACAGAAATTTCAAGACATGTTCCTAGAACTTGCCAGAAGCGCTTGAGGGGCTCCATGTGCCCACTTCAGTCAGAACACCACCATTTCTATTTTTTATTTAGGTTATTTCTTATGGAAAAGGAGCCAAGGTTCTAGTAATGCTTTAAGAATGTTTTGAAGTCTATAGCGCCAAGCGATTGTAGACTAGAGCAGCTGAAGAGCTGTGAACAATTATTAACAGCTAATCATTTCAAAGGGCTGTAGCCTACATTCCCACTGAAGCACATGTTACAACCTGCCAACATACTAAGCCTTTCTCCCTTCCTTTTATGTGGATTCTGTTGTTACTCACTGCTTCTTCTTCCCTGATAGCAGGAATCTGATGTTTAATGGATATACGAGTAGTAAGAAACTGAGAGGTAGTTTTTCAGAATTTGTTACATTTATAGAAAGAGTTGCTGTTACTTCTTTTTTTTATTTCAAAATTTTATTTTATTTTTTTAATTCTTAAATTATTTTTTATTGTGAAATACACATTTTTTAGAATTAGTTTCAGCTGT
>NW_017731814.1:280180-282016 GCF_001890085.2 Hipposideros armiger | reverse complement strand
AAGATTTCATTGGGGAATTGGGGGAGGGGAACAGACAAGTTGCTGTCCTTTGGTTCTTCCCTGCTGTTACTTCTTAATTGAAGAGGGACAGTTGAACAGTTCATATTTCTCTTTAAAACATGTTTTTTAAATTGAGACTGTAGATTTTTTTTTTCTCTCAAAGTGTTCCCCACCTGCAATTTTGTTCAGGACCTATTCCCTGGAATCTGTGACTATGTCACCTTACATGGCAAGAGGAACTTTACAGATGAGATTATGTTATAATTTTAAGATTAAAAAATCCCAGATGGTCCACGTGGGCCTGATGTAATCTGAAGGGTCCTGATAAGTGGGAAATGAGGCGGTCAGAGTCAGAGGTGTGTCAGTGGAAGCACAGGTTGCAGTGAGGCAATGTGAGGACACTGATGCCTTTGAGGATGGAAGGGCCCATAAACCAAGGAATGCAGATGTCCTCCTCAAGGTAGAAAAAGCAAGGAAACAGGTTCTCCCCTATAGCCGTCAGAAGGAAGACAATCCTGCCGATTCCTTGATGTTACGCCAGGGAGACACATTTTGGACTCTGGCCTCTAGAACTGTAAGATAATCTATTCATGTTGTGTTAAGACACTAATTTTGTGATATTCCCAATTACTATGTATGGGTGTAAAAGCTGAATCATGAAAAAAGCTGATAGGAAAAACCTGATGCATTTGAAATATACTGTTGAGGGAAAGTTCTACAGGTACCCTGGACTGCCAGAAAGATGAACAAGTGGGTCCTAGAGCAAAGCAGTCCTGAAACATCACGGAGGCAAGAATGACAAAACTGAAGCTGTCCTACTGGAGGCACATCATGAGACGGCAGGTTCTTTGAAAATAACAATAATGCTGAGAAAAATAGAAGACAGCAGGAAAAGGGGAAGACCAAATATGAGATGGATTGACTCCATAAAACAAGCCATAGACAAAAATCTCTACAGGAGGGAACAGGGCTGTTGAGGACAGGATGCTGTGAATGTCACTCTTTCCCAGGGTCACCAGGAATTGGAGCTGACTCAGGGCACATCACACACACACACACACACACACACACTTCATAGTAATTTGTTACAGCAGCACTAGGAAACTAATATACCACCACCACCCCAGGAAAATAAATTCCTGCTGTAGACACTCATCAATGGAAAGAAGGGAGTAAATTGGAGAGAGGAGGCAATTAGGCTAGAGCTAGTCTGAGGAGGAGCTCCTGCAACAGGAGTAGGAAGTTAGAAGCTACCCAGACAGACAGACAGGTTCATATTCTTTGTTATTCCAGAAAGAGTATGTATAATCGGCACCAGAGGGATATATTTGTGTAGCTCTTGCATGCACTGTGTCTTCTATTTTAACTATGTGCATAGTCATTTTATTTCTCCTGCGAGCCTGAAGGACTCCATGATAGCGTAGTATACATCATTATATTCCTGTCCTTTCCAGTGCCCTGTGGGAATCACACCACCTTGCATTTGTGGGGCACGTCACACTTCCTAAAGCCCTGGTGTAGCCCTTATCCATTCAGAACCTTACCACAACTCTTGTGGTGTCAGGCAAGACCAGTAGTATTATTAGTAATAATATTTCATTTTACAAAAGACTATAGCACACACATTTCTCTGACATCCAGGCCAGCCTCTTCTCGCCCTTGTCGTCCACGCATTCTATCTGCAGAGTGAATGTGATCAGCTGAGGAAGCTGAGGCACAGGCAGTTTCCCAAGGGTCCCAAGACTGAGCCCTGGTGGTCCAGAGTTACTGTGTGGACCTCCTAGGGCTGCTTCCACCTCTTCATACAGGAGGAAATCCTTTCGCCCAGCTGGTGGT
>NW_017731814.1:210419-279185 GCF_001890085.2 Hipposideros armiger | reverse complement strand
GCGCAGAGGGGCACTGAGCCTGCGGTTAGGGCGGGCCCTGGCGGCGCCAGGCACAGTCTCGCTGGGGAAGCTCCCTGCGCGTCCATGTGGGGCGTCCAGCCGAGGGAACTTGGGGAGGCGGGGGTGTAATGGGACGCGCGGAGAGCCCCCGCCGCACACATCTGCAAAGCCTTCAGCAAAGCCCTCGCTTCGCAAGCGTTAAAGATCTGCGCTAGGGCCGGGCAGGAGGAGCCCGTGCGGACCCGGGAGGCTTTGGGAGAGGGGCCTGGCGCGCGGCTCTGGCCCGCGGCCCGTAGGGTTCAGACGGGGCCGAGGCAGCCAAACCCGGCGGCTCGCGCCAGAGGCCAGAGCCAAGGCTGACGCGGGGCGCTGGATGATGTTGGGACGTTTCGGCACGGCCCCCAGGGCCCCCCAAAGACGTGCTGGAGAAGAGGGCGGGCCTCTCTCGGCCGCTGCCGAGCGGCCTGTAACGGCATCTCCGGAACCAGCCACCCACATGCCGGTACTTGAGGGCAGGAAACATGGGCATCCTCCTCCGACTCACACCTTAGGGTTCCACCGCTCTGGCGCGGGATTGGGATGCCTGAGTGGACTGTGGCAAGAAAGGCAATGCTGTTCTGTTCACAAAAACGATCCACACACAAACGCTTCTGCGCCCAGGTCAGGCAGTCCTGGAGCATGGCACCCAGGAAGGGGGTGTGCACAGGGAGGGCGGGCCAGAGCTTCCAGAGAGTGGGCACCTGCTTTAGGAGGCTGACAAGCACAGGGAACCTGGACTCTCCCCTGTGTTGAGCCACCAAAGGGGCCTTTTACAACAACCCTGACTTATTCCCCTTATTGTAATTAATAAGACTGCAAATCATAAAGAGCTTTGCATTTTAAAGGGCACTCTCAACCCACTTCTTCTCTTTGTCCTGACAGCAACCCTATGAAGTGCACAGGGCTGGTACCTGTTCATTTTACAGGTGAGAAAACATAGGGCAGGGAAAGGCATGAGGCTCTGTGCCCATTTGCCTAGCTAGACTCTGTCAATCGAAGACACAAGTCCATTCTCTTTTCTCTCCTCAGGAGTCCCAACTTTCCACCCTCCAACCTCGGAAAGTGATGGAAACTTTTAAGGACCCATACAGTATTGCAATTACATACCCACTGGACTGTCAAACACTCTCCGTGTACCCGCTGTGGACCAGTCCCTCAACTTGCTGGGGACCATCTGGATGTTAGCTGACTCTTTGAGTTGAAAGAAGCAGATGCAACCAGTTGATCTCATGAAGTGGAACTTTATTGTTAGGTAATGCGTGGAGCAGACACAGCTGTGTCTGTCTTCCTGGCTAACTGGAAGCTGACATTGACGTCTTCCTCCTGGCCCCAGTGATTGATTAGAAATAGGCATCAGGTGCGGTTCTGACCAATGAGCTCTGCAGGAGTTGATGGAGAATTTTTCTCCCTTTTTAAAAGGGGCACAAGAAAAGTATGTTCTCTTTTTTGCCTCTGGGTATCATTGCCTGGAACTGCCATCGTCTTTCTAGACAATAAAAGAAACTGGGCTAGAAGGACAAGAAGCATATTCAAGGTGACAGGAAAAAGTCAAGAAAGGCTTGGGGTCTTCATGACATTATTGAGCCACTAAATTAATCAACCTAGGTAGTAGTGTGTGTAGGGAACCCTTGGGGTTTTCTTGTTAAATGAGATACATTGTTTTTCTTACTTAGACCACTTTAAGTTGGGTTCTCTCTTGCAGCCCAAACCATCCTAATACAATGAATGAGACTAGAATCTCACTGAAATACACAAGCAGAAATGAAAGTCCAATCGGGTACCGTAGTTATCAGGACGACATTCAGGACCTCTAGCATCGGATTATCTTGTCTGCTACATCTGTAGGAGTTCCGAGTTCTAATGGACTCTATCACTCTTGCTGTCTGTCCCTTTTTGTGTCAGTCGTTTCCGGTTTCTACTCATTGGCTGGTACTCACAATAATTTCCAGTTTACATTTTCAAGAATGAGAACCTGATTGGCCTAATTAACTACCACATCTTCTGATAGTGAAAGCTTCTCATGCCAGGCCATCTCATGGGTGGATGGTCAGTCTATCTATTGGTTGTTCTTGAATCAGAGTCCCATTCCTTGTCTCATCAGCCATGGTAGGTAGGGTAGACACGGAACACACCAGCCCTGATCAACCTGAGGCAGAAGCCATGGGCTGGGAAGGTCCCCTTAGACAGCGGTTCTCAACCTGTGGGTCGCGACCCCTTTGGGGGTCAAACGACCCTTTCACAGGGGTCGCCTAAGACCATCGGAAAACAAAAAGATATTTACATTACGATTCATAACAGTAGCAAAATTACAGTTAGAGAGTAGCAACGAAAATAATTTTATGGTTGGGGGTCACCACAACATGAGGAATTGTATTAAAGGGTTGCGGCATTGGGAAGGTTGAGAACTGCTGCCTTAGAAGGAAACAATGCTCTTGGCAGGTACAGAGCCTGACTAGCTAGCACAGCCTTTGTGGGGAACAATAAAGTGGCAGTGCTGAGCCAACCAGGGTCAGAGCAAAGGAATTCACTTTACCACAATCCCTCTCTGCTGTTCATCTGTTAGATACCCACAAGTCAGGGGTGCCTGGCCACAATGTTTGCCTGCTGTCTAGATCTGCCCCCAAACACACAATCATACAGCTCAGAAAAAACCGCCACCTCAGGAAGCAGACACCCTGCTGCTTATCAAACTGTGCACACTACACATGATTTATCCATATGGCACTTTATGGCAACTGTTTTAAGAGTTGTTTTGTTGTTCCAGTCACTGTGAAACCCTTCGTGGCACCGCATTGTGTGGGGATATGCGAGCTGCAGCCGCCCTGATAGAATTGGAAGCAGAAGTGACAGCACTGGCTGCAGCAGAATGTTTCTTAACTCAAAGCTTTAAAAAGCATATGGGGTACAAGCAACTAAGAGCCGAAGTGTGAGAAAGCACGCTGCTTCCACTGTGTTTATGGAGTTCTGATAGTATGTGTGTTATTCTTTCCTTAAGACTAAGCAATCACAGGAGTGGAAGAGGCGCCAACTGAGGTGTTTCTGTCACTTATTACTTCTGTATCCTTAGGCAAATTCTTTAAACTTTCTGAGCCTCAATGTCTTCATTGGTAAAATGTGTCTTCTTTGGTAAAATACTTCCCTTGTAGGAATGCCTTAATCATTATACACAGTAAGTAAGGCACCTGAGAAAATGTTGAGTATATACTATAACATTTAAAAGCTGTAACTCTTAAATACCTCTTTCCTGGGACAAATGGGCAATCGGGCTACTTTAAGAGAATCATAGTCTGAAGCTCCAGACCATGGTATTGATTCGGTCCTGTGAGGTCTGTTACCAGCTCAGCAAATGAGCTTGGAATTCGATGTAGTCATCAGATCAGAAATGAGAAATGGCTAGGAGGTGCCAAGTGGGTGTTGAGATAATGGGAAGAAGACACTTTCATTAATGTTTATCTGACCAGGAAATGGAGAGGATGCCAAAGCAGTGTCCAGAACTGAGCCCGGGTGTAATTCATCATTTGATACTACATGGGGAGTGGAAGGACTCAGGCCTGATACCAGCTGAGATCCTAAGGATAGAAGCTCAAGTTCACTACAGAGCAGAGGCCACTGTTATCAGTCAGTGAATGATGCAAAAGCAAGCTACCCAGGGCGCTAAGAGATGGGCCAGGAAAGGGGATGAGATATTCAGGATTTGAGAGCCAAAGGACTTTTAGGGGAGTGGTGAAGATATTTAGAAGTTCTTGGGACTTAAGTCAAGAAAGGTCTATTGGACATCTGAGAGCACTCAGGAGTCTAGCACAGCTCCCCGAGGCCACACCCAAAATGGAAATCAACAATTAGTGTTCGGGAGGTTTCAAGGATCCCTGAAGGCCTCACAATAAGGGTACCACAGAGTGTGGTATTATTTAAGATGGTGGGGAGGATCAGGGCCTGTGTGCATCGAAAACAATATTTTTTCCAGAAGACATTCTAAGATTTTTTTACCCTCCTGGTGTATACATTCGTCAAAATCCTTAGAACTGTGAAGAGGATGGATTTTACTCCCATCATTAGGTTATGTTAAATGGCGCAGTTGGCTTTAAGATAGGAAGATTATCCAGGTGGGCCAGATCTAGCCATTCGAGCCCCTCTAAAAGCAGAGCGTTTCCTCTAGCTGGTGGCAGAAGAGGAAGTCAGTGGTCTGAAGCAGAAGGATTCAAGGTACCATTGCTGGCTTGAAGATGGAGGGGCCACCTGTCAAGAAATTGGGTGGCCTTTACGATCTAAGAGCAGCCTCTGCTGACAACCAGCAAGGAAATAGGGATCTCAGTCCTGCAACCACAGGAACTGAATTCTGCCAACAACAAGAATGAGCTCAGAAATGGATTTTTCCCCCAGGGCCTTCAGATGAGAGCCCAGCCTGGTCAATCCCTTGATGTTTGCCTTGTGATACCCTAAGCAGGAACACAGCAGCCCCATACCAGATTCAAAGCCTGAATTCGGTGTTGTTTTAAGCCACTAAATTTATGATCATTTCTTATGCAGCAATAGAAAATAAATACAGATCGATGAAGAAATGTGTGGTTCAGACTCAGGACTTAGAGATGTGTCCATTTTCCTCTGATTCAGACTTTGGTTCTTCCTACATTTATTTCCTTTTTGTTTTCCAGTAGCTTCTTTATAACTTTTTTTTTTAATCCACAATCTGATTACTAGAAGTCAGAAAGAATTTGACTATACTTAAGTGTTGATAAAATATAATAAAGTATAAGAAAAATATAAAACCTGCGTCCTGCTTCTGCCGCTTAATTTGTGTAGCTATAGGGAAATTTCTTAACCTCCTTATGTCCTAGTTTCTCATCTATAAATTAGGGATTTTAATGCTTATTTCATGCATTTAAGTCAAACCCAAGTCACATAATATATTCCAATGAGCTTTATAACCTATAAAGCTGTATACAAATATGAGTGACTATATTTATTAAGCCAGAATAACCAGCAGGATGCCTGGGGCAGCGAAATGAGCCAGAGGCAGTGAAAATCCCTAAAAAACCTAACAGAAAGGAGAAAATTAGTAAAGAGGGTCCCTTGGCCAAAGCAATGGGGAATAGCTACAAGGGCTACTTCTCCTCTTGAGTGTGTTTTCCTTATGCACATGAAAAGACCAGACGTCCATATCACCAAGAGCAGGGTTTAAAATCCTAGGCGGAGAAAAAAAAAGTAATATGACCCCCAAAAAGGCCAACTATACTGCTTAGAGAGCTAAAGCAAAAAAGGAAGCCACACTACCATATGTTATGTAATGAGGATATTAAACAGAACCAATGAATGAAATCAAACACTTACAAAGCAGAAGAGAAGCAGAAGGAAATTTCTTGGAGGAAATGTTATCATTGGCTAAAGACAGAACACGCCTGAGCTTAACAATGGTGTGTGAAACATCTTACACAGGAAAGAGGTCCTTGGAATGAAAGGCTGCAGGCTCTGCATATGGAAATTCAGTCTGTAACAAAGAAAATCAGACAAGGGGTGGGTGATAAGCACACCCAAGAAGGACAAAAAGACAGATGTGAAAATCAGATGAATTCTTCAACTACTAAAAGCATCCAAATTAGCAGAATGTTTATTAAGGATCAGATTACAGTAGCTACACAGAGAAATTCTTTGGAGAAGATTCAGAAAACAAAAAACCAGCACCAGTTGCTATATTTACCCAACAATGACAACAAAGTGTGTTGTTTCCTGCCTGTTCCATTGTTCATTGACAAGGAAGCTGCATTTTAAAAAACATGAACCCAGGTAATATGAAAAACAAAAACAATAGCACAGAGAAAAGAAAATTTTAGATAAATTTACAGAAGTAATTAAAAGCTTTCAAAAGCGCACAAAATCTTGTACTCGTTCTAGAAATGGACACAACTAAGAACCAACCCCAGGAAGTGAGACCAGGTAACTCCATGCCCCGGAGAAGATCCACGTTTAGGACTTTGAGTTAACTTGAGAATAGACACAGGCTTGAGTTCAGAGCTCAGCTCTATCGTTTATCATTTGTGAGACGCTAAGCATGTTAATTAGCTTTTCGAAGCTTCAGTTTCTTGATCTGTAAAACTGAGATCATGAATACTTTATAGGGTTTTGGAGAGGACTAAGTGGAATAATGTATATAAAGTGGCTGTCATATAGTCAAAGATCAAAATGATAACTAATTTTTAAACTACTAATGTCTCCCCAGCCGAAATATGCTCCAGGATCCTTTCTGTCTGTAAGCCTTATGGTTCTACCCTTGCACATTGTTGGTGAGAATGTAAAATGGTACAGTCACCATGTAAAATAGTTTAACAGTTCTTCAAAAAGCTAAACATAGAATCGTCATACATCCCAGAAATTCTACTCCTAGCTATATACACAAAATAATTGAAAGTAGGGACTTAAAAAGATGCTTGTACACCAATGGTCATTAAAGAACTATTGACAGTAACCAAAAGATGGAAATAACACAGTGACCATCAACAAATGAATGGATAAATGAATGTGGTACGTATATACAGTGGAATATTATTCAACCATAACAAGGAATTAAGTTCTGTCACATGCTACAACGTGGATGAACCTTGGAGACTTTATGCTAGGTGAATTAAGCCAGAGAGAAAAGGACAAATATTAAGTGATTCCATTTATGTGAAATATATAGACAAAGAAATTCATAGATACAGATAGTACAAATTAATATGAGCTTGGGGAAGGCAGAGGGAGAGTTATTGCTTAATGGGTTCCGAGTTTCTATTTGGGATGATGAACATGTTTTTGGAAACAGGTTATGGTGGTGGTTGCACAACAGTATGAATATAATTGATGTCACTGAATTATACACTTAAAAACAATTAAAATGGCATATTTTGTGTTATATAAATATTTTTTTTGCCACCAAAAAACATGTGTGTTTCTATCCTTCAGACTCTTCTCCTGCGATATGGTAACATCCAAATTAGAGAAATGAATGTTACATGCATTTCCCTATTCCCTACAGTCATGAATGCAGGCTCTGGGGTCAGTAGGCCCAGGTTCAAAACCTCCCTTGGTCATTGACTACCCATGCCATCTGGGGCAACATACTCAAATTTTTTGAGCTTCAATTTCCTCCTCTGTAAAATGGAGATGGTATGAAGAAAGACCTTATGAAATGTAAATTCTTATTATCCCTTTATAAGCACAGCTAAAGTGGTAGCAGAAGGTAAAGAGAGTTAGAAGGTAGAGTGCCCAGCGGTGCTGGGGCCAAAGCTCTTGACACCCTCAATTCTGATTTCCCAAGATGCTCCCCACTAAGGTGGGAATCTAAGGATTTCTGCCCTTGGCACTCATCCCCAGAAGACTGATGGGAAAATAACAAAGTACTCCTTGAAGCTCTACTTCAAGCCCACTCCATCCTTTCCACTTTAGGCAGAGAGATCATTCTAGCCCTTTAGTAATAGCACCTTGCTGCTCCTAGAATCTAGTTCAAACTTGAATAAGGCTTACAAGGCACCTCACAATCCAGCCTGTTTAATTTTTCCTTCTCAACAATCACCACACTTCACCTTCCCTTAATGCTCCAATCATGGTGACCTGCTCACAGCTCCCCCTAGAAGCCTCCCTACCTCACCGCCTCACCTGGACACCTTCTCTCCCAGGCAGGTTTCTCTGACTCACTGAGGCTCTGGCAGATGCTTCTCCTATGACTGCCATAGTGCCCTCTCCAGTACCCTACCATTGCATACGCACTCTGATATTACTGCCTGTTTCCTTATCATCTCGCCAATAAGACTATATGCTCCTTATGCTATTAACCATTTACTCTCCAGTATCTAGTATAGTGCCTGCAGTGCCTGACTCATAGAAACAGATGCTAGTTGAATAGATGAATGAACTTGAAAAAGTGGAAGAATAGATGACCTGGCTTTGGGTCTATAAATCACATCAGGTGGTGAGATGGCAACATCAGCTCCTATAAGTCTTTTGCCTCTTTCAGAACTTTATCAGGCTGATGTAGAACCTCTGACACTGTGCCAGTATTAACGGGGAATAGTGAGTGACATCACAGGTCCCAAACAAAAGAGGTAGATGACTGTTAGTTTTCTAGAACTTTCGCTGGCCCCAACCATCCACCTTCAAATTGATTTCCACACATGGTCCCTGTTCCTCTAGCACCCACACCAACCTGGTTCTTAACCTTCCTATTTCTGAGCTACTAAAACGTAAAATTCCTGTCATCTTTGACTCTCCTATAGCCCCTCAAATCTCTACAGTCCCACAGTCCCCTGATTTGGCCTCCCATTTACACACACTTTCCTATTCCTATTCTTACTATTTAAAAGTGCTTTGTGTAAGAACAAAACTATTAAAGAATAAGTTTTCCTCCACATTGTGAAATCATCAAGGACACCAGGCCAATTCAACGTCATCTAGTCATCTAGTGTGCACAGCCTTCAGGCTAGCCTCTGTTTCTTTAGCACCTCTAGGAAAACAGTAATTAGATTCTCATGGCAGATGCAGTATCTACCAGCTTTAAATAGTGTCAAATGGGCAATGACCTAATACTGCTCCCTTTTTCATCTTTATAATACTAGGGAAATTAGGGGCATGTCCCTCTGCCATACGAAACAGGAAGGTAGCTTTTCTTCTTTGAACCAGTGGCATTGTTGTATTCTTTGACTAGGAGAGGTCTTAAAAAGCAATTGAATTTTCAGCTTTGCTATTGCCAGAAGGAACATTAATTAATATTAATGACACGATAATTATATCACAGAATTAAGTAAGCAGTCATCAAAATTTAAAAGGGCAATTTTATACCATCTTCTCCAACTGGTCAAATTGAATCATTCTGATATTTAAGTTGCTTTTTCACATTATTACTTATTTTTAGACACCTTTTTCAGAAGAGAGTACAGAAAAATAAAGAAGTTTGCTTTGAGAAGATGTAGACAGGTGGTAATGTCCAGCCTAATCACTTATCAAGTTAAAGTCTTGTTTTCCTAAGTAATATGGACTAGAGTTCTTAGGTCTTTTGGGTCAGTTTTAACTCCAGTAAGAGCAAAGCCTCTGCAGTCCATGCTTATATATGACTTGATTTCTCTGAGCTTCAGTTTCCTCATCTGAAAAATGTAGATAATAACAATACCTCCCTCATAGCGTTATTTAGAACAGTGCTTAGTACATCATTCAACTGGCTATTATTCCTACCTCTCCCCCTGGTCCACTCTTTCTGGCTCATGCTTCTCTTGAAGTGGGCAACCTAGCTGAGAAGGATTACAAGTCCAGCTCTTAATATTCCAACATAGAATAACATGTTGATTTCTTTCTCATCTTGTATCTAAAGTGTACAACTCTCATTTTAATAAACAGTTTGGGAAAAATCTATATGGTTTAGAGGATTTGGTCATTATTTATAGGCATGTAGCACCTGCCCTGAGATTGTTTGGGCATTTGGTATTTGAGAGTGAGAGCATATAAATCACCCATCAGAGAATCTCCAAGTCCTAACCATGTAATTTTAGCCCTGTAGGAAGCACAACATCATATTTCATATTTTTTCAGGCTCTGGAGATGCTTTAACAAGTATCAGGTTAGTGTGTAAGGGCATCTGCTCTTATTTTAAAAACATGATAACCAACTATCTGAATGACTCTTCTGTGTCTGGTAAAACCAAAGCTAGATGTTTTCCATGTTGTTTCCTGATTCCCTTTATTTAAAGACTCATACATTAATTCCTACTTGAGTTGTCTGCAGCTGAGTTTTATTCTTCTTATTGTCAAGAAACAAAAACTATGAGTCTTGTGCATTTAGCTTTTGCTTTCACTGCCAGAAAGCTTATAGCCAGCTTATAACCCATGTGTGCCAGTCGTGCAATTTAAGTGTTTCCTATTCTTCTTGCATCTCTCAACTATACTCTGCAGGACTTTACTGTAAATTATCCTCTCTTGCATTATGTTTTATTCTTGAGTCCCTTTTGAAATATAAGGCAGTGCAATTTTAAACCTTAAATAAAAAAAATAGTTCATTCAATTCAACAATAGCAATAACAGCAAAATACTAGGTAAGCATTATAAGCAAACGTGAGTTAATCACCATACAGGTATTTAAAATTTCTGTTCAGGAAGGTTTAATAGTAGTGACAAGTTACAAAAACTAGAGATGTTTTATATAGACACACATCATATATGTACAGACACATATATGTCATGTATTTTATACACACACATACAAACACTCACACACACATACACTCGCTCACACACACACACACACACACACACACACACACACAAAGATATCAAATTCTAGAGTCACATTGGCTAGGTTTGAATCCTAGCTACACCCTTTACCAGCTTTATGGTCTTCTTGGGCAAGTATTTATCATCTCATTGCCACAGGCTCATCATTTCAAAAATTACAGAGAAAAACACTCCCAATCTATGTTATTTTGAGGTTTAATGAGATACTTAGGATATGGCAAATTCTCAATAAATACTAGCTTTTACTCCTATAACTCCATTTTTTCTCATTTATGATAACAATATTCCTGACAACATTTGGATGTCCTATATTCAGAAGTTGAACCACAGGCTTATGTGTTTTAAGGCCGATGGGGGTATCTTTTCCAAATGGTAAAGACTGGAAAGTCCTTAATTTTGCTTCCTAGAGGCATTCCCTTACCCAAACTGCAATAATCTAGAACACATGAAAATCTTTAACAGGCACAGCTGGCCAGGGCAGAAGCAGCTGTGATCATGGGAGAGGGGCACAGGGGTTGATAACCCGAAGGACCAGGGAAGCAAAGCCAAGCAACCAAACAGCCCCTTCTTGGCCTCTCTGCAGGACATTCTGGAATACACAAGGATCAGGGCTGAAGGAAGAAGATCTCTTTCCTTGCTTCCTAAACAATTGCTAACTGAAGGCTTGATCTTCTGTTTCCTCCAAGCTCACCCTTGAGTAAGGTCATCCACTCAGTGGCCAGCATTCTCTATGTGTGTTGTCAGAGAGCAGGAGGCCTAGCAAGAAGATAAGAGCTGGAAATGATGGCCTCATATGGTGAGCAAGTGCTACACCCTGGCAGTCAGGGATGGGGTCATGGGATGGAGTGTGGTGGAGGAGTGGATGGTGAAGAGGACAACTACTACCTTAGAAGCCCAGCATCAGCTCTCAACCCTCATCCTTGGCCCTGCCCCCAACCCCAACAGCAGCAACAAATGGACTACAGCACCAAATTCTTTTAGCTCAAAATTATCAACAATCGGATGACAGAGGGAAAAAAAACAAACAAGGGTGCAGTTTATTATGCTCCAGACATTGTGTTAAATGGTTTACTTGCAATATCTGTTTAGTATAATATGCAATAAAGAAAAATTGGAATTTGTGAAAGCTAGATTCCTGAAAGTTGAGATTTTTTATTCTTAATATATAGTGTTATTTCATTATATCCTTATTTAGAGGAATCACAGTGAATTATAGCATTAACATATTTTTATTTCTATGTATTTATTTATTTTTTAAAGATTTTTTTAAATTTTTTTTATTGGGGAATTGGGAGATGGGAACAGTGCTGGGGAATTGGGGGAAGGGGAACAGACAAGTTGCTGTTTTTTTGTTCTTCAGTATAGTTGTGGAGGACGTTGCTTCACTGGCCCATGTTAGTATTATCATTGCGCTCTTTCCAGGTGAGGCAGTTGCTTGCCAGCCATGGACGGCCACTCACGGCGGCTCACAGCAACTCACACCGGCTGTCAGCTGCTCATGCTGGCTGCCAGCCACTCACAGTAGCTCACGACAGCCCACTGCAGCAGGGGCTACAGCCTAGGCGACCCATGGCAGACCAGCTCCAGGTCGAGCTGTTGTTCACCATCTTAGCTTTAGAGGGCCCAGCATCACTGGCCCTCATGTGGGATTCGAACTGGGGCCCTGCTGTTCAGAGCTGGCAACCCAAGCCAACTCTTTTTTTGTTTGTTTTTTAAGATTTTATTGGGGAATTGGGGGGATGGGAACAGTGCTGGGGAATTAGGGGGAGGGGAACAGACAAGTTGCTGTCCTTTTGTTCTTCAGTCTAGTTGTGGAGGACGTCACTTCACTGGCCCATGTTGGCAACATCATTGCGCTCTTCCCGGGTGAGGTAGATCAGTTGCCGGCTTCTGGATGGCCGCTCACGCTGGCTGCTGGCTACACACAGTAGCCCATGGCAACCCACTGCCACAGGGGCTGCAGCCTACGCCGTCGCCGGCAACTCACGGCAGCCCAGCTCCAGGTTGAGCTGTTGTTCAGCATCTTAGCTGTAGAGGGAAGTATCACTGGCCTTCATATGTGGGATCTGAACTGGGGCTCTCTGGCGTCCCAGGCCAACTCTTAACCAACACACCACTCGGCTGGCCCTACAAGGCCTTTTTAACAGTATCAAATATCAATTAATTCAAAATCTAAAAAATTACAAGGTTTGTTTTGGGTGCTTTTTGCTTTTTTTGTTTAGCTTTAAATGAGTCACAAGATATAAAAGACACTGCCCAATTACTGCTCTGGGTATGTTTTGTCTCCAAGTATTTCTGAATTTACAGAGGAATATTGTCCATTCATGGTCTAAAATATCAAACTCATGGCATAGGTATTTTTCAATATTTTATATCTGTAAAAGAAGAATTTTGGCTAAATACTAAAAAAATAATTTCTAACACAACAAATAGTTTTTCACTTATGTTAGTTCAAAAACCCAGATTTATTGAAATTAAAAACAAACAAACTGATGTTTCCTTTAGGTCTTTTTTTCACTGTATGATACATCTTACAAATATTTATGCTCAGTTTTCTGAAATAGACTCCATGAGATTTGTCCTGGATACAGTTGTTAAAATCATTCAGCATATACATGCAAATGTAATGAATCGTTACAAGTGAATATAGAACTATTGAAAGAAATAGAAGACAGTGAATTTAATGGCCTCATGACTTCTTCTCCAACGCTCTTTGGTTGAATCATGAAAAAGTTTTACAAATATTTACTATACTATTAAATCCAATTCAAGATTTTCTTGCAAATAAAAGAATATTTGCCAAATATCTAATAATCAAAGACAAAAAGTGGCAGTGTGATTTGCATTGTCACTCCAATGTCACACTGCATATGAATAAGCTAAATTTGAAGGTTCATAACGTGACTATAAGGAAATGAAAAGCTTATCTGTGACCTAACTGGACAAATGTAAGTTTCCAAGTTGAAATTGAAACTTTTCATAATATAATCAATAATAGTGATTTTAATAATTTTCTTACGTGAGTCATTATGCAGAAGATTTTAATTGTAATTGATAGCGTTATATAAACTGGCTGCAAAAACTACTAGAAAAATATGAAAAACTCAATACTGATAAAGAGTTTCAAACTGTCAATACCATTTTGGTTCAATGTTAGTAATACTAACACAAGTTAATGAATTTACTTAGACAGACATAGATTTGAAAGATGAACCAATTTCGTCAATTCGGATACAAATATTAAAGAAGAATAATTTTTCAGTTATAAAAAACTTTTAAGTATGTTTGGAACAACTTAGGCCTATGAATATACTTTTCCAACTGTAAATTATATAAAACCATACACTTCAACTACTCCCCATAAAAACTGAGCATCTTGTTAAGAGCTCGCTCAAGAGTTTGAGCTCTGAGCAACAGCGGTTCGAGTCCAGCCCGAGCTGAGCAGCCGCTGAGCTGCCAACAGGTAGCAGGATGGCTCAGCTAAAAAAACAAAAAAAAAACAAAAAAAAACTGAGCATCTTAATTTGGTGTGTTGTAAATGTAAAGTATGCTTTTCTTCTTACTAAGCATAGTCAATGAAATACCTCATTAATATTTTTATATTGAAAGATAGTATTTTAAGTGTATTGTATATGTATTGGGTTGTCGGAAAAGTCTTGAAGTATTTTTCTATGTTTTTCATTGCAAAAATGCGTCATGATTTTTCCGACACCCCAATACATTATATAATGTATATTATTAAAATTGATTTACCTGTTTATTTTTACTTTTTTAATGTGGCTATGAGAAAGTTTTAAATTATATATGTGACTTACAATATGTTTCTATCAGACAGTGCTGGCCTGGGGGAGTCTGTGCAAACTGCCTCCTCAATAAATACTGTACTTAGGAGCATCGAAAGACAAGGAAGGGAGGAAGTCAGCCTGGGTGAATGACAGGAGCTTTGACTACTAGGAGAACTTTTTGCCCTGTTGGGTATATAAGCGTTTGTCAGTGTTTACATTGTCTTCTTGCTCTTTCCTCTTCTAAGCACAAAAAGAAAGGAAAGAGAAGGTCACTTGTGAAAGAGTAAAGCCAGATTTCCTCTGGAAGTCTAGCTGGCCAGTTAAAATATGTCAGTGTCTATTCAGAAAACCAAGGAGTGAAATAGAATGCCCTTTCTCTAGTAAGTATAAGTAAATAGTTACAAGCTTTTGACCCCAGAACTATCAGAAGCCCTGAATCAGAGAATGGAAGAAAATTTGAAGAAAAAGCTAGTATTTTTTGACATTGGAAGCTTCATCTGAGAAAGTGAAAGATTTTTTGAAAAGGAAAAAAGAAAAAAGAAAAGCTTGTTTTTGCAAAATAAGAAAAGCAGGGTTAAGTGAAGTGATTAGGGCTAAAAGCTGAAGTATAATGGGAGAAGGATATTTAATTTGCCCATATGCATTTTTATTTCTTTCTATTTTTCCCTAAAATATACATGAATCATGTACAACGATCAGTGATTAGTCACGACCTAATAATTCATGCTCTTATTTTAATAATCACATTTTGGAGGAATATCAGTATAAACGCTCAGATTGTTTCTACTTTGGCTTGCTGGTTATGGTTGGGAAAAGGTTTGGTTTGTTTGTGGAGGTGGGGCGCTATGGAAAAATAACCCATTTACTTAGTAGCAGATACATGGAATCCTGACATGGAAACTGGGAGGAAACAAATACTTTCTGGAGCAAACTTACAAACTCAGCATGGTGCTCCGTCTGTGCCATAAGCTGCTCTCTACCTGGCACAATGCTTGCCACCATGTAGGCAGCCAGCATCATTTGTTGGATTGAATTGTAAAAATGGGATCATGTCCCATCAGAAGACAGAATGCAAACTATAAGAAATTAAATGAGTATAATTGGTTTTATTTTTTTTGTATTTTGCTTGTATTTTTTTTTCTAGTTTTCATTGTTTTGCTGGTTTTTTGTTTGTTTGTTTCAGAAGAGACAGTGGATACACAGGACACAATACAGATATTGAATTTACTACCCAAATCTCACTCTCCAAATATTCCCTGTAATAACTTGCAAGCATTTTTGCCCCACATGCATTACCCTCACTGAAATCCTTCTATAAAAGTATCTGCATGCCAGGGCTAGTGAAATCTCATCATTTGATCACAAGTCTGGGCAAGTGCATGCAGAGCACCCTGAAGTCTTAGCTATTTCCTTTGCAAGATGGCTTCTCTTTTGCTTGCGTTGTTGATGATCGTTTAAACATGTGTATTATGGCCGTCATCTTCCCCACATTGTTAAGTGAAAAAGAGTTCTAAGGAAGTGAAAAAGCCTGTGAAAATAGCACATGAACCAAAGAGGCCTCAAAACACCCAGTCACTAAAAAGAGAGTCAAGAGTGAAAAAGCATTTAGAGTGAGAAGAATGAATTAAAAAATAAGCAAGCAGAGAGGACAACAGAATTTGTACTGGATACTGAAAAACACAGCATTTATCTATACTCACTAATGAGTTCATTAAATATAATTGGTGTTTTAAATTCTTTATACCTTCCAGAAATCCTCCATGGATTATTATATAGATTTCTAAGAGTGCTTTAGTAATATATACTGAGATTGTTTGGGGTTTTAAGATTTTTTTTCTCACTTAAAATAACAAAATATGGACTAAAGCCATTTGAAATTTCAATATCTAAAATATTTTCAGGGATAAACTGGATTTGTACAACACAAGATACCAAAGGTCACAGAGTAAAAGCAGAATTAGATGGTTTCTGAACAAATCTGTGTTAGAGCTTTCATATCTAGAAAGGCCTTTTAAACTACAAAGAACTTAATATTTTTATGTTACTTAGAGATACTTGGCAAACTAATGACTCTAGATAATGTTCCATAACAGAACTTCAAAGGAATCCTGTGATGTTGAAATAAAGTTGGAATCTTAAATAAAAAATTTAAAAAATACATTTGAAAATTTCGAGATCTTTTTACACTCCTTTCCCCCAAAAAGAAAGAAAAAACAACAACCTCGAGTGTCGAAGTCATAGTCGGTCCCTGAACTGTTGTGGTTGTTCTTAGCTGGTATGTCTATCTCCAGTCATCCCTACCTTTCCGTGTTCCAGTGGTCAGCACAAAGGTCTCAGAATTCTCTGGTGAAACACTAATCATAACAGCCTCTGGCTGAGGAAACATCAACTTCTTATTTCTTTTTGTGTCAGACTGAAATGTCTCTTTTTAATGATCAAGTTCGCACTACGATACCAAGTCTCCTTTAATGGCCACAATGACTCTGTTTAATTGCCCTCTTATGTATGTTACTTCGTGATTCTTTCAAACATCCTGGGTGGGCAGACCCTCTTGTGCTGGGTTAAGGACACTGCTCAAAACTGCTCTGCTCTGTTCAGTTCCCTAGTCCTCTTGGGCACTTGTAAAACAGGATCATAACCCTGTGTAGCTTCAAGCACAGTTCCAAGCACAGGAAAATGTTTGTTGAATGAATGAATGAATGAATGAATGAATATGACATTATTTGCTTAACTATCACCAGTCTTGAGAGACTAAGAACTAAGGGAGACTTCCATCTTTAACGATAGGGTGGATTAGATACCCTGAAATGTCCTACTGTAAAATAAAATAGATTATAATCCTTTTAAATGCAAAGCTGAGCTAACAAGAAAGATAAATCTCTAAAGGAAAAAGAAAACAGAGCCATAAACCTGTATCCATGACAAGGTGCCTAGAGGATTTTTGCCAATTGGCCAAGTAGATGTTTTGGTTTAAAGGACCATAAAAAGGAGAAGAAATAAGACCCACTCAGTGTGGGACCTGGAACCAGACCTCTGGAGAGCATTGTGGATGGAAACATAAAGGCTGTTTGCTTGGTGAAGGAGGATAAGAAAAAATGGATTCTACTCCTGGATCAATATGGAGGATGATTCTATCACTTACTGCTACTTTTTCTGAAGCCCCACTAACATTAGGGCAAAGAGAATTTTTAGGGCCAGATTAGTGGCTCAGTTGGTTAAGGGCGTGCTCAAGAGTGCAAGCTCTGAGCATCAGGGTCGCCGGTTCGATTCCCACATGGGCCAGTGATCTGCGCCCAAGCTGAGCTGCCACTGAGCTGCCAACAGGTGGCAGGATGACTCAGCTGGTGAGAGTGCATGCTCCTAACAACAAGGTTGACTATTGGAGATGGTGGGCTATGCCCACTCGTAATTAAAGACTGAACTCAGCACCTTGAGCTGAGCTGCCACTTGGGTGACTCAGGGGATAGAGTGCACGCTCTTAACAACAAGGTTGCCCACTGGAATCCCGCATGGAATTGTGGCTATGTCCACCCACAACTAATTGAACACAGCACCTTGAGCTGAGCGGTGAGACTGGACTTGGAGCTGAGCTTGCTGCGCTCTCCACAACTAAGATTGAAGGACAACAATTTGGCAGTTCCCCTTCCCCAATTCCCAAACACTGTTCCCTTACCCCAATTCCCCAACAAAAAATAATAAAAAAAAAGACAAGTTTTTATGAACCATGAGAACAAAGAATGAAGGAGAGAAAGCATAATCGTAAGGTATTGGAAGCTTGAAAACCTGTGGAAAAGTGGTAATTGACTCAGAAAATCCTTAGAAGACTGAATACTAAACCTGCAGTAGGAAAAACTGAGAAATAACACATTTTTATAGCAAAATCCCCCCAAAGTTAAGAATTGGCACGAGGAATCTCTATAAAGGGGATGGCGGTGGGGGGAGGTGTAAAGTTTAGATAAAAATGAAATGATTGGTTTGAAGGTTTGCTTGAAGAAACAGTTGGCCCCCAAATTTTCACCCTGTACCTCCTTGCCCCATCCTGCCATAACACTGATGACTGCTCGTTCTAAACCACAGCAAAATGACTGAAGATTTAGTGGCTGAAGGATATAAAACAGAGTTCCTAGACTTTCAGACTCCAACCCTTATTTAGAACAGGTGCATCATTCTGAAAATAGAGGCACAAATTGAATGCTGGGATTCCCACCCTACTTCTCCCACTAGGTTTCAGGTTACAGGTATCTAGGACTAAACACTCTAGGCAGGAGAAAGGAAAACCTCTGGGGCCTCTGGCAAGCACACACACACACAAAGATCTAAACCACTGATGCCAGGGTTTCCCCCAAAGATACATGCCAGCCAGAACACCTCCACAGTGGGGACCACAATTGACAAGCCATACCCTCACTCTCGGTCAGCTTTCTAGAGTTTCACTCATAAATATCAAGTCATCAAACATCAAAGAAAGCCTCTATCATGAAAAACATAGGCCGAAAAAAAAATGGAATAAAAAAGAGAAAAGCAACTTGGAGGAAATGAAGACAAATTAAAAAGCACTCTGGAAAACAAAAATTCTAGTAGAAATTTAAAATGTAATAAAAGAGTTGAAAATTACCCAGAATAGAGTAAAAACACAAGATGGAAAATATTATTGAAAAGATAAAGCCAAAGGACTAGTTCAGAAAGCCCAACATCCAAACAATAATATAATTTAAGATGTTTTCCCCCAATGGGCACATATGTGTTTCCAGAGAGAAAGGACTAACTGAGCACCCAGCAATGTAGATGAACATAATCCACACCAAGGCACATCATAGCTTCTCAGGACACCAAGGAACAAAGAAAATACCCTACAAGTTTCCATAGAGAAGAGAACATGTCACAACAAAAGATCAGGAACTGGAATAGTTTTTGACCTCTTAACAGCAACAGTAGGGCCTAAAAGGCAATGGAGCAATGCTTTCAAAATTACATAAGGAATTAATTTATAATCAAGAATTCTATTCTTAGCTAAACTAAGTATGAGAGTGGATAAGACAATTTGAAACGTATAAGGCATGAAAACGTTTGCTCAGTACACTGTTTCGCAGAAAGCTGGTAAAGATATGCTTGTCATAAATGGGGAGTAAGCTAAGAAAGAGGAAGACTGGGTGAAGGAAACTAGATGCAACACATGAAATAGGCTGGTAGTTATAAGTCCAAATGGATAAGTAATCATAATAAATGTAAATGGGCTGAAAACTTACCAATAAAGGGACAGAGATTATTCAAATGGACTTTAGAAAATTCAGCTTTAGACTGCTTACAAAAGTCACATCTGAAAGTAAGGACACAGAAATGCCAAAAGTAAAAAGATGAAGAAAGACATTTCAGGCAAATACTAATACTGTAGAAAGAAAGCTCATGTAACTACCTTAATATCGAGCAAAATTCACTTTTAATGCAAAAAGTATTACTAGAGATTAAGAAGATCATGAGATTTGATATGTTTTTATTCACAATGAAAAATAAGAATGCTTTTCCATATCTAATAATGTAGTTTTGAACATATAAAACAAAAATTGGTAGAACTAAAAATAGAAAATAGCAAAATTCACCTACTCAGTGGAAGATTTTAATACAATTCCCTCTAAAAATGATAGATCAAACAGGCAAAAAATTAGCTCAAAATAGAAGATTTAAATGACATAATTAACACTTATTCCAGTGGCTGAATATCAAACTCTGTATCCAACAACTGGCAAATGCACATTGTGCTCAAGCAGACATGGAATACTTACAAAAATTAAATTTGTATTATTAAGCCATTAATCAAGTCTCTGTAAGTGGGAAAGCTGTCATATCATAGATACTATCTTTTGTGATCAAAATAGAATTGCTTTGGGCCGGCCGAGTGGCTCAGTTGGTTAAGAGCTCGCTCAAGAGTGTGAGCTCTGAGCATCAGCGGTTTGAGTCCAGCCCGAGCTGAGCAGCCGCCGAGCTGCCAACAGGCAGCAGGATGGCTCAGCTAAAAAAAAAATAAAATAAAATAGAATTGCTTTTTATTTTAAAGATTTTTTTATTGGGGAATTGGGTGAAGGGGAACAGACAAGTTGCTATCCTTTCATTCTTCAGTCTAGTTGTGGAGGACGTTGCTTCACTGGACCAAGTTGGTACCATCATTGTGCTCTTCCCAGGTGAGGCAGATCAGTCTGCCGGCTTCATAGCGGCTGCTGGCCACTCACACTGGCTGCTGGCTACACACGGTAGCCCATGGCAACCCACTGCCACAGGGGCTGCAGCCTACGCAGACGCCGGCTACTTATGGCAGCCCAGCTCCAGGTTGAGCTGTTGTTCAGCATCTTAGCTGTAGAGGGCAGTGTCACTGGCCCTCATATGTGGGATCCGAACCAGGGCCCTCTGGCGTCCCAAGCCAGCTCTTAACCAATGCGCCACTCGGCCTGCCCAGAATTGCTTTTCTTAATAACATAACAAACTCAATATGTTTGAAAATTTTTAAATATACTTGTAAAATATCCATTGGTCAAAAAATAAACCAAGGTAGAAATTGAAAAATACATAAATTCAAAGGATGATAAAATAGTACCTATAAAAATATGTGTTAAAAGCTAAGGTGATATTAGTGGAAATTTTACAGACTTAAATATTTATGTTAGAAAATAAGAAAGAATGGAAATCTAAGTGCATTAAGAAATTGCAAAAACAACAGAATGCACACAAAGAACAAAGCCAAAATTTGGTGGTTTTGGAAATCTTAAAACTGATATTTTTTGACTAGATTGATTTTTTAAAAAGAGGGAAAATTAATATTAGGATTTAAAAGTTGTTGATAACTATAGACATAGGAGATATCTTAAAATATTAAGAAAATAGTATGAACAATTCTATACATTTAAGTTCAAAAAGCTAGATGAAAGGGAAAACATTAAGTACCAAAACTGCCCCAAGAAGAAATAGAAAATATGCAGATTACTATAAAACTATTAAGTAAATTGAATGAATAGTTAAATATTTATCCCCACACATATTCACTCTTCCCATGACTCAGACATTTTAGTGGTGAGTTCTATAGAATAGTCAAGGAAGAAATAATTCAAATTTTATACAAATCCTTCTGCATAATAGACAAAAAAGGAAATAATAACCAACTTATTTTATATATATATATATATGTAACTTTAAAGCAAAAGTCTAGTAGGACAGTAAGAGAAAGAAAAATAACATATCAACCTATTAATAAATAGAGGTACAAAATTCAAGACACAAATACTAGCAATTCAAAGATAGCAATGTATTAAAACCCACACTCACACTCACACACACACACACACACACACACACACTGAAAAAAAACTATTAGCATCATTTTCTGTGTTAACCCATTAAAGAAAAAACAATATGATCATCTCAATAGATGCTGGAAAGAATTTAATAAAGGTCAACAAAATTTCATGATAAAAAGAGATGTGAATTTCCTAAGCCTGATAAAGAGTATTGTATTAGGACTAGAATCACCCATACATAGCAGAAACCTGCCAAAATATCAAGAGAGAAGATAATTTCTCTCTCATGTACAGTAGGTGACATTCAGAGATAATCACCAGTGATGCTATAGCGGCTCTATGGTAGCATCAGGGACCTAGTCTTCTCTCTGCTTTGTCATCACAGTGCTTCGCATCAACTTCATGGTCCCACCTGGCCATCAGGGTTCAACCATTTACATCTTCCTTCTATCCCTCTTGTGGTAGTTTGTATTTTCAAAGATGGAGACTGAAATCTCAGATGCTCTTTTGCAATATGACTTTTCCGTATCTCCACCAAAGAGTGGAGTTGTTTCTCACCTCCTTGAACATGGGAAGGGCTTATTACTGTTTGATCCATAGAATGTGACAGAAATAACACTCCTCCAGTTCCAGGCATATCCCTTAACTGAACTGGCAGCTGCTGCTCCCTACCTCTTTATACCAACTCTCCATGTAAGAAATGTGACTATCCTGAGACCACTATACTGTGATAAGCCCAAGCCATGTCAAAGAGCCTTGGAGGAAGAGACACCATGTAAAGAGAGACCAAAGGGTACAGAAGTGCCAGACATATGAGAAAAGACACCATCTTGGAGTGGATGTCCCCACTCTAGCTAGAGGAACCACCCAGACAAATCCTTCCTGAATTTCTGATCCACGAAATCGTGAGCAAAGTAAAATGTTTGCTTTAGCCCAATATATTTGGGTTAAATCTGAGCACTTCTTTTTTAAGGAGATTTCCTGGACATAGCATACAACACTTGGCTTTATATTTTGTCACATGGTCACTCCTAGCCGTAAAGAAGTCTGGAAATTGTTGTCTTTTTGCTAGTCTGCAATGTTCCCAACTAAAAATCAGAGTTCTATTATTAAGGAGAAAGAGGAGACTAGATAACAGGATCAAAAATGAGCAGTCTCTGACAAAAGTTGTATCTAAACCAGTGATTCACAAAATGTGATCCCAGGACAGTGGCATTAGCAACACCTGGAAGCTTGTTAGAAATGCAAATTCTCAGGTCCCACCCCAGACCTGCTGAATCAGAAAATGCTGGGGATGGACCCAGCGATCTGTTGATTGCTGTGATTGCTCCAGGTAATTCAGAAGCAAACCAAAAATTGAGAACTACTGATCTAAACTTAAAGAAAATTGATTCTTCCAGTGAAATGTCAGAAGCATTTCTTTTAAAATCAGGAACAGAGCAAAGATGTCTAGTATCACTGCTTATATTGAACATTGTACAGTACTTCCTGTTCTGGCTATTGCAGTATGGAAAGACAAAGAAATAATATTGTAAGAAATGTAAAGAAAGATATAAAACTGTCACATTCACAGTCGATATGGTTGTTTACATAAAAAGTATACATAATAAAAAACCCAAAATGGATTTTCTGGGTGAGCCGATTCTGAAATTTATATGAAAGAGTAAAACTCAATAATAGTCAAGATGTTTTTGAAGAAAAAGAACAAGGTGGAGGGGATTAGCCCTACCTTCTCTATATCAAAACTTACTTTGAAGCTATAGTAATTACAACAGTGAAATATTGGCACAAAGACAGAAATATCAGTGATGGAATAGAGAACCCAGGAATACACTCATACATATATGGAAAATGTATCTAAGATCAAAGTGGCATTTAAGGTAAGGATATGATAGACAATTAATTATGGCCAGGTCAATTAGCCTCAAGCAAAATGACACCACTGGATCTCAACATCAATACAACACCAATATCAAATCCAGTTTGATTAAGACTCAATGTGAAAAGCAAAATTTAAGATTTTTGGCCAAAATTATAGGAAAATGTCTTTAAAATTATAATGTAGGAAAGAATTTCTTATACAAGATACAAAAGGTGCAAATGATAAAGGAAAAGATCAATAAATTCAACGACTTTATGATTTAAAACTTCTATACAACAAAAGAGATCATTAAAAAAAAAAGGCAAGTCACAGACTGGGAGAGATATTGTAACATATAACTAATAAACATTTAACACCCTGAAAACATTCTCTTGAAGCAACCCAATCGTTGAGTGTGTATTGATGAATTAATATTTTACAACATAAGACTAAAAGACTGAAAAATTTAAATATATATTTTTTAAATACATAAACCATATTTATAGGGACTTACAATAAAATGCAGCTAAAGAGAGAATTAATAGAATTAGTTGAATGGTAAAATAGAAATTAAAAACTTATCTAAAATGCAGTTCAGATAGTAAAAAATGTAGAAAATATGAAAGAGAAATAGATTAAGAAGTTCTAATAAGTATCCAATCAGAGCTTTAGAAAGAAAGCACTGAGCATATGGGGCAGGGGAAATATTTGAAGAGATAATAGCCGAGACTTTGCCACAACTGTTAGATAGGAACAACCACATTAGAGAACAATTTGCTAATATTTACTAAAGTTGAGTAGGTCCAGCAATCTTACCCCTAGGTGTGTATGTACTATAAATATTTTCTTGCACATGTGTACAAGGTAACATGTAAGAAAGTTTATGTCAGTGTTTGTAATTGGAAAATACTGGAAATATTCACCAATAGGAGAGAAGATAAATTATGAAATATCCATATAATGGAATACTATACATCACTAGAAATGGATAAACTGGAGCTACATGTGTCAACACAAATAAATATCACAAAAATATTGAGGGATAAAACCAAGTTACAGAATACATGCAGTATGATGCCATTTATTTAAAATATACAAATGGGTTAAACAATACCTATAACTTAGAGATAAATACAAATGCATTATAAGTCCAAAGAAAAGCTCAGAAATATAAACACCAAAGTCAGGGAGAGGGGAGAGGAGGAGTCTGATCAGAAATGGGGTACAAGGGGTCTTCAATTGGACTGATAGTGTTCTATTTCTTAAGGTGAGTGGAAGACTCAGCTCCTTTCCATCACTTTTTACAGCCCCTTTTATGCCTGAAATATTTCAAAATATATTTTTTAAGCAGTTTTTTAAGGCCTTCGACATATAACTGAGTATGTCCAAGAATTGAGGCCATTTAACTGAAATGTTAATATAACAGTTTCTGGAGACATTTAAAGAATCATAAAATACAGCTTATCCACGTGTTATTCTTGACTCATTCTTTTCTCCCCTGGAACACACTGAATTTCCTCTGGAACAGCAATATAATATATCTTCATGGCATGTATGTTTTACCCTGCCTCTCAACTTTCACTGTGTTCTCAGCTTTTAGCCATACTCAAGTCTCTACTATCCTTAATACAATAAATAAATAAATAAATAAATAAATAAATAAATAAATAAATAAATAAATAAGGAATCCTTGCTGTGAATTCCTTGCCTCCCTTCCCACCCAGAGGTCTTAGAGGAGCAGCCTAATACTTCTTTCCTCTATCCCATCATTTCCACTCACTCTGTGAACCACTACAATCTGGTTCATGTCCACTTTGCTGGAAGAGCTCACACTTGGGTTACAGCCATCCCTTGAAAGTCAAATTCAAAGTAACTGTTCAGTTTAATGGACATCTGCTGTATTTGACACTGTTGATCTCTTCCCGCTCCCTGAAACACTTTTGTCTCTTGGTTCTATGATACTCTCTTTCCTTGTTCTCACACTTCCCTCTTTCTTGTCTGTATTCTTCATAATGTCTGAGTTGTCACCTTTGTTATAAATCAGGTTATCAGATTCAGGTGGCTATATTTCTGAACGCTTTTTTTTGTCCGAGTCACCAGTTTGTCTGGCCTTGTTTCCAAACCACATGACCTGAATTACTAGATCTTCACAATTGATCTTGATATAGAATAATATAATATAAGACCTCAAGCTTTGTTTCTCTTCAATATTGTGTTAGTTATTATTGGCTCTTTGAATTTACGTATCCATTTTAGAAAATTACTTTTTTTTAAGACTTTTTTATACTCCTAGATCTGTCTCCAAAGTTGTTTTAGGAAAAATTTAAAATTCTAAAATCTGAAAATATTTAACCTCTTTGCTCTTACTCATGTTAAGGATGAACTTAGGAGATGGCTTGTTCAGAAACCTTTCTATCTCCCCTAGCACAGGTTGCTTAGGTTCCCATTCTATATGCACTTGTACTTCCCAGGGCACATTTTTCTCCAGGGATCTTTAGGGAATAATAACTATGATTTATGTGCTATAATTATTTTTATGCAATATCTCCCACAACCTCTATACAGTAGATATTATCCCATTTAATAGATTAGACAACTGAGATATGGAAAAGTAAGCCCACCTGCCTTTCACACATCTGTTAAGTTTTAAATTTGGCATTCAAATCCATGTCTGTCTGATTCCAAAGCCCGATTATTTCCCCACTATTTAATCCTCTTCTAATAACGTAATACTTAATCACAGAATTTAAAGTGTTAGAGTTGATGTTTACTTGCTATCCATTGTAGCTTTCCATTTTTATGGGATATTCAGAATAGGGCAAATCCATACAGACAGAAAGCAGATTCGTGGTTGCCAGGAGCTGAAGGGAAGGGCAATGGCAACTGACTGCTTCATGGTTATGGGGTTTCCTTTTGGGGTGATGAAAACGTTCTGGAGCTAGATAGTGGTGATGTTAGCACAACAATGTGAATGTACTAAATGTCACTCATAGTAAATTTTACACTATGTGTATTTTACCACAGTAAAAAATAAACAACAAAAAAACCTGATGGATTATTAACTTTACAGCAAATAATATTTAACATTTAGAAGTAAGGGCTCAAGATAAACTTTAATTTTTTTTAATACCATATCTATATTTTCTTACTCTAAATGAAAAAAAAAATGTTGCTGATGTTTGAATTATTTACAGCTGAGTAACAAATCACCCCGAACATATTGGCATAAAACAACTAGCATTTTATTACATTCGTGAATTCTGTGGGAAGGGCTTGTCTCTGCTCCACCAGGTCTGGGGCCTCAGATGGGAAACTGGAATGGCTGAAGGCTCCATCATTTATATGCCTGGTGCCTGATCCAGGATGACTGAAAGGTTGGGCTCAGCTGAGTCTGTCAGCCAGAGTCTAGATGGGGCCCTCCATGTGGTATGCGGCAGCTGTGTTCCAGGGGTGGGAGCATGTCAGAAGAGCATACATACCAAAAGAAAAAGGAAAACGCCGCAGAGAGTTTTTTGATCTAGTCTCAAAATCACACAGCAGTATTCCCAACATATTCTATTAGTTGAGGAAGTCACAAGCTCGCTCAGATTTAAGGCGAGGGGGTCATGGAGCCTGTCTCTCAATGGTAGGGGTGTCAACGAATTGGGGCCATATCTGAAAACCACCAAAGATAGCAAACCATATCTAGACTTTAATCATGTTTTTGATAGCTTCACCTTTGTTTTCTGTCTTTACTGTTAGTATTGGGTCTGAGAGTGACGCCTTCACAGTATCCATATTCTACAGGAGAGATGTGACATTTCAGTAAACATTCCCACCACCCTTCACATCAGGAGAGTTTGGGGTTGATATTAGAAACAAATTCTTAATCTTCCATTTCTCTCTTCTGGGATTTTAACATTGTCTTCTGATTTCCCCATGCCATTGTGAAAAGGACTGGCTTCATGTGGTACCCAAGAGGTTTAACAAGGAGTGTTTCGCTAACATATGAAATTTTTTAAAGTTATGATAATAAGTAATTTATGGGGAGCTATTTAAATGACAATAAGTGAACATTTTAACAATTTGTTTGAATAGTAACAGCACATTGATCGGGAATATGGCTTAACCATTTGTCAGCACCACGCTCAGCACTTACTTGATCTTTTAACGTCTGTGCCCTTGCTACTCAAACTGTGGTCCTCAGACCAGCAGCATTGATACCACCTGGGAGCTTGTGAAAAACACCGACTCTTGGGTTCCAGCCCAGACCTCTTGAATCAGAATCTGCATTTTGACAAGGTCCCCAATTTGTGTGCACATTCAAGTTTTAGACATCCTACTTTCTGACTTAAGTAACTTGCTGAAGAGTGCACAATTTGTGAGTTAGTAGAGCCAGAATCCAAATCCAGGTCCAACCTATTCTCCTAACTAATACTCCAAAATGCCTCTCGGTAAATTTCATCGTCATTGTAGAAAGGTTGTTGCTGTATGGACAACCGTCACCTGTTTAAAGGGAGGTTGTGCAAGTCTTCATGGACTCTGAAAAGGAGGCTCTGGAACAGGCTTCCTCACCAAAGCAGCTTCGCTCCATCTCTCTGCACATTGCTAGACTACGTTCCTGAAGAGGTGGGACTACTGCTCTGTTTGTTTTTACCTTTCTAGAAATTAACACAGAAGCTGGCACATAACGTATGGTCCGTTCCTGACATGTTCACTAATGAATCAACAATGGACCTGTTCATTCAAGTGAGCGGTATAGATTGTGGACAGGTCACTGGGAGCTGACGTTATTTTGGAATAAAAGAAGGTGCAGGGGTTCTCTCTGGGGGTTGCTACAATACAAGCTCAGGATTTCAGCTGCAGAAAACCAATGAACAAGACTGCTTTTGGCTCATCAGCGCAGCTTATCTCTTCATCCAGGCAGTCCCCCACCCCAAACAAGCAATGGAACTTCCTGAGAAGGTCTTCCTTTCTTTCCTAGTTCTGGAGCACAACTCCTCTGTGACTATAATTAACCTCCTCTGGATTGATGAAGGATGGGACCTGTGAAATGCAAGGAAGCTTGGTCATAATCCTTTGATTTCTGTGGTCATCAATATCTAAAGCTCTTCCTTTATCTGTTCCATTTCATCTCTTATGGCGAAATCTAGGGAGAGGAGAACATAGACACCCAGGGGTCAGATGTAGTGGTTTTCCCAGGACTGTCTTCATTTATGCTTGCTGCCCTGGAATAGTTATTAATAACGTCATCTTTCACTGTCAAAAACATTCCTGTTTGGATGATAAATTATAAACTCATCCAGTCACTGGGGCCTAGGAGTGGTCCTAAAGTCCCTTCAGGAGCCAGAACGTGGCCAGTCCCTCACACAGGGACCTGTTTCCCGGACTGGTAAATCTCTGTCGCTGGTTGTTTCTCCAGGCCACCTGCCTCAGGCAGCTGTGGAGCTGGGTATCCATGCACGTGTCCAGGCCCCACCTTGGTCCCACTCAGTCAGAACCAGGAGGGAACCAGAACCTCAGGACCTTAGTCTGACACTCTCTGATGTAACCGTAGCTTACCTGGAAGACCTCCGATACTCCTCCATTCCTCCAAACACACATAGTCCCAACCCTTGGCTCCCAGAATTGGTCATTTTCAGTTCCAAGGTCCCCAGCACCCCACCACCCTTCAGGGGTGGCCTGAATGCCACCCTTCCCTGCATACCACAGCACTATTATTAGCTGGTAACATCAGAAACTAGAACAGCAATCCCTGGTGGCCCTTTGATCCCCAGAGCGGAGGAGAGAATCGCCGGAAGGGACAGCCCAGCCTGAGGTTGGATAGCCCAGCTCTCTTTCCTCTGGGCTCCGGAGGACTGCCGGGCAGCAGGAAGGAGCTGAGCTATTCTTAGCCAAGGTGTGGGAGCCTGGCAGGAGCTACAGACACTGCCCCAAGGGTCAGAGACAGGAACTAGCCACCCACTCTGACTGCTTCCCCGCTCTCCCTTGGCTGCCCCTCACACAAGGAAATGACCACCACGCTCCCCTCACCCAGCAGCAGTTTATGGCTCAGATACAGGCCACCTCTTCATCCCTTCTGCAGCGAGCATTGCTCAGCCTCCCTCTTATAGGTCAGTCTGTGGGTACAGTTCAACCTGGGAGGCACCTTAGCAACCATCTCAATTCCTCCGTAGAACCCTATTATTCTACAGATGCCCGAACGGAGCCCCAGAGAGCGGAAGTGAATTGTGCAGATCCACCTGGACATTGAGGGCCTGACTCAGAACACTAACCACTGTTGGGTGGGGGCAAATGTTGTAGGAGCTGTAAGATCATGCCGAGGTTTCCAAATGCCAGTGAGAGGAACATGGGCTACCTGTGACAACATTTTCACAAGTCTTTAGTAAAATGAAAAAATATAGGATAAGATTACCAATTTTGCCTTTGTGGAAAGGGCTTTCTTTTGAGTTTATGCTCTTCTTATCTTGAGGTTATAAAAATGACCTTGTTTATATGAAATGACTATAATAGTATATGATAATTCTATGTCAGTCCCTAACATTACAACATTTTATTTGACTGATATGTGAAAAGAAAAAGGAACAGTAGAGGATATTCAAACAAAGATAAAGACAGTTCATTCATGCATTCAGTAAATATTCAGTGTCTGTTATTACAGGGCACAAAATACATATGGTTTCTGCCCTGGTGTTTCTCACAGTCAAATGGGGACAGGTAACAAACAAGTGAACGTATGACTATAAAATGTGACTTACACCGTGAATGAGTGGTTCAGAGGTGGAGGCTGTGAGTGAGACTAGAAGACACTGACAGGAGGACTTGATTCAGTTGGGTGGTCAGGGAACCAAAGGACGAGGAGCCAGTTTACAGAAAGTAAGCAGGAAGAGGGGCAGTCAGGCAAAGGGACAGCGTGGGTAAAGACTTGAGGTTGGCAATAACCTTGGCTAGCTTAAGGACCCCCAAACAGCCAGCATGGTGGAGAGACTGATCAACAAGGTGAGTCTAGGAGAGGAAGCTGAAAGGTGATTTGGAATCCAGCCCCTTCGGGTCTTATCAGCCATGGTGATGAGTTTGGGTTTTATTTTAGAGCAAAGAGAAGTCATTGAAGGGTTTTCAGCAGGGGAATGAAATGGTCTGGTTTTAATTTTGAATACATCATCTCTGCCTGCTGTGTGAAGAATAAAAAGGAGAAACTCAAGAATGGCCACAGGGAGACCAGAGTAGAGGCTACTGATATTCCAGGTGAGAAATGCAGGAGCAACAGAGATTCAGAGAAGAGGTAGATTCAAGGCCTCCCTAGAAAACACTGTGTTCTACTTGTCAAGGAAACACACATGTATACACATACATATACATACACACACACATACACACATGCATGCACGCATGTGCAACACACACATTTACACACACATACACACATGTGCACTCATACACACGTACACACATGCACACACTAAATGAGTCATGTTATCTGGCAAATGTAGTAAAACGTGTTTGGAAACAGATTTTTACGGAGAAGAGCTGAGAACACTCCAGAACCCTGCCACTCTCTCGCCAGTTCCAATCCTCTGGCTTTACCATGGGGTCTTTAGTTGGTCTCTGGACTTGCTCCCCTAGGTCAATACATGCTCAGAGGAATCTCCCAGGCCCTGTTCCTACTGTCCCCAGCTAATCCTTCCAATGCTCCTCAGTTTGGATATGACCATCTCTGGAGAAAACATACATCTGGGAAGCAGCTGCCTGGCCACTCACAAAATTATCTCTGTCTAAACCAGTTGAAGCTGGAATGGATGGAGAGGAGGCGTGGAAGGCTAAGGAAAAACATGAAGTCTGTCCAAAATGGGATCTGGGGAGAGCGTCAGGGCGCCACCCCAAATCTTTGGAGACATGCCTCCAAGGGTAGCCTTTGGGATTTCAGCTGGCCTTTGTGCCTTCTTCTGATCCTTGCAAAACCAGATGTGTCCCACAGCTGTGTACCATCTGCCACCCTGCAGGACAAAGGAAGCTGCAGTTTGGAAGTTAAAGAAGTGAGGGGGAAGAGAGTGACTCCCTTGGCTCTGGAGGGTGAGTTGTGAGTATAAGGAGTCTAAGACTTCCCACAAAGTAGGCAAATGGTCTGGCATCTGTCTGCACAGTGGCTCCCCGAAAACTCTACTGGCATGGGAAGAATTTTCAAAGAAATCTCAATATTTTGGGGCTGCCAAACTCCTTCCCTACAAGATGTCTTAGGGATTCTAGCTTAGAAACTTCATCTTTCCTATTTGCTCTACTCCCTGCCCCCCTCCCTTCTTCCACACCCCAAACACTTGCACCCTGAGTTCCCAACCTGGGCCATCATGAGTCTGACAGCCTCAAGTCAAGCTGACATGCAATCTTCCCCAAAGGAGGAGAACAGTACCCCCATCCAGCAGATGATGTTATCGGCCCCTCCCTAGCTCAGAAATTTGGTGCAGCCCAGACATATGGATCTTTTTAGAGACTCATGAAATTTGGCAACCTCGTTTCACACCCTCCAAGTCCTGCTGCTCTGACACTGCTCTGCTGGGAGTGTACCAGGAGAGGGAAGGAGTGGGTCCCCGCAGTCTCTTTTCTTTTTCCTCTTCCCTTGTCATTTCTCCTGGCAACTCTCTACTCAATCTGGAAAAGAAAAGTGTTTCTCTCCTGGTCCCGTCTTTGACTATAACCAGGAAGCAGGGGGAAGAGAAAGAGAGAGAGAGAGAGAGAGAGAGAGAGAGAGAGAGAGAGAGAGAGAGAGAGAAATGGGAGTAAGAAAGAACACAGAACTACTTGGATCGGTTTTCCAAGACAAAGACGGAGCCCCTCAACCAACTACACACTCTGTTTTGCTCCTCCTCCTCCTCTCCACCTCCAGCCACTCGAAGGGGAGCCATTTACATCCCCAAAGTCTGTGTGGATAGTGCTGCTGGCTCTGAGCTGTGCTATCTGCCGCAACCCTGCCTCCCCCTCAGATAATCCATCCTGAGCATCTGATGGGTCAATTCAGCCTTGCTCTGTGTACTCAGAAATGATGGGAAAATACTTCTGCTGAGGCAGAAAGATGTCTCTGAAACTTTGCAGGCTTACACTTGCCCCCTTCCCCCCCCCCCCCCCCCCCCCAGTCAGGCATGAAAGAGGCCGGCATGCCTTGGAAGAAAGGAAACTTTCTTGCTGTCCCTAGAAGAATGACTTCTCTGCTCAGAGACCAGCAGCCAGAACTGCCAAGAGAAGTGTCCAGCACTCAGAGGTTCTTATATCTGAGCACAAGACATCTGGTGACTCCCATTGGGGGAGTCTGCAAAATTTAAACCCTAAAGGGTGGAGCCATCTTGGATGAAGATGCTAAACTAGAAGGGGTTCAAAAAATTCCTAGGAATTGGGCTGTCCTTGAGCCATTTCCACACCCTGTGCCACCCAGGCAGTCTCTTCCAGGCCACAGGCCCAATTTAGCAGATAAGAAGTGGAAGAAACAAGAAGCGAGAAACACTGCCTTTTTCTTCCAGAACCAGGCCTGGACCAAACACCTTATTTTACTTTTGATGTTTTCAAGAGAGAAAAGACGTCTATATAACGTGCAAGAATCAACAGTTTGGGACAGATGTTTCCTTTCCAGCCACGTTTTCCTGCTCCAAGTTAAAAATAGCCACCCCCTTTGCTGTGACTTCCATAAAATATGTCATTAAAGCTCTCCATTTGGGTTTCCAGAGACAAAGCCTAATGGGTCCCTGGATTTTATAGCCTGTTGGCCCATGGACTAGATGCAGTATTGGGTCCAAGATGATCTAGCCCTTTGAGGCGGATTCCTGGACCCTCTTGTGAGAAATTGCTTCCCTACACCTACCTTCAGATAGCACTGGAGAGAGAATTTCCAAGTAAGGAGGACAGTTTTTCAAGTAGATCCACTTTTGTTTCTCCAAATAAATCCTTCATCTTGGAATTTTCTTGAATCGACCACATCTCCACCCCCAGGGTAGCTGAGATCCCCTTTGATACTCTGCCTTCAATGGAAAGAGAAATGCTGTCCAGTAGCACTCGTGAGCAATGCTGAGATAGGCCGGCACTGTCAGGAAGATTTATTGAAAGCCTCGAAAAGACACAAAGACAAAACCAGAAGTACAGACACATATTTGCAAACAATAGAATTCTAACCCCTTCTCAGAGCTGTTTCCTGGGACTTAAAGGACCTTTACCTAAGTTGCCCTCATAGCTGACTTTTTCACCCTTTCGCCAAGCTATTTTCAGCTATCACACAGGTGCTCCCATAGACAACCCAGGTCTTCAAAACTCTAAAGGGAAGGACTACAATAACTAATAATCACCACATCTTTTTCCTTTTCAAAATGAAACTAGCATTATTTATTTTATTTTTTTAAAGAAACACACAGTTATTGTAAAAAACCAAATGGGCATGCTGCATACAGAAATGAAGAAAAAAAAGTGAAATGTACCCATAACTGCACCACCCAGAGATAATCAGTGTGTGTGTGTGTGTGTGTGTGTGTGTGTGTGTGTGTGTTGCATATTATGACGTCACACGCTGACCTCTTCCCACTTCTGACAACAAAACAGCATCATACTGTGAAGCACTTGTCCCCACTCACATGTCATATCACCAGTTCTTCGCAGCTGTATGCACAGAAAGTCTGTGGATTATGTGCAGGTCTAGCTGAAATGCCACATCGTCCTCTCTTACCCAGAAGCTTTCTCCCTTAGGCAGCAGCTCTAGGCCAATGCTCGGAGGGGAGGGAGAAATGAGGCATTGCACTTTATGCCTCTTTTCTGAAATCATTACATTTTTATCTTTAATGATATCCCAAGAGACCTTCAAAAGGTGGCAACTGATGATCTCTCGCGCTTGCCTGCGGTGGTCAGCCCTAGCTCACTCCCTTCTAGGGAACAGCCCCACTGGCTCAAGGGCAAAAGAAGGGTGTTTTCTTAACGTAATAACAATCTTCAACCCACTTGGAGATTTTAATATATGTATACATACAGAGTAGACGTATGTACATATACATCTCTAAGTAATTTGCAAACTTTTGTAACTTAAATATTTGTAACAGATGAAGACACAAGTTTTCACAAACAAGTAATGATATGGATGAAAATGGGGACAGACTCTAGATAAAGTACAGATTAATGAGACAAAAGGAATTTTATCAACAACAATTTGGAAACTTTGATAAATACATAATTTCCTAGGAAAATAACATTTACTCAAGAGGTAATTTTTTAAAACTGAGAACTCTTAGAATAATTACAGACATGAAAACAATGTTTTAAAATAGTCCCACAATAAATACCAGGCCCAAATGACTTCATAGGCAGGTTCCAAGAAGACTTGAAGGAAGTGATCACCCCAATATTTAAAAAAATTCTTCCTGAGAATAGAAAAAAAAAAAAAAGACATACTCTCCAACTCATTTTATAAGGATTTCATAACACCAATGCCAGAATCAGACAATGACACAATGGTGAAGGTAAAATTACAGGCCCATTTCATTTATGGATATAGAAGCAAAAATGGTTAAGTAATTTGGATTAGCAAATTAAATTCTACAGCGTGTAAAAGTGGTGATAAGCCATGACAAAGTTGGGTTTAATGCAAAGTTGATTTAATGTTAGAAATCTATAAATGTGATTCACTACACCACCATATTAAAGGAGAAAAACCATATATCATTTAAGTAGGTATAGATGAGACATTTAAAAAATCATGTTTATTATTAAAGAAAGAAATATTTTAGTAAATTAGGAGTAGAAGGAAATTTCTTTAGGATGATAAAAAGCACATATAAAAATTAAGCAAATGAACTCTTAAGTAGGGAAACATTAGAATATTAACCTTTAAAATCTGGAATGAGGCAAGGATGTACTGGGTTACCACGCGTCTTTCATCCTTGTAGCAGATGTTCTTGCCAGTACATTCACTTTAAAAAAAGTAATTGAGGGCCGGCCGAGTGGCGCGATGGTTAAGAACTGGCTTGGGACACCAGAGGGCCCCAGTTCGGATCCCATATATGACGGCCAGTGACACTGCCCTCTACAGCTAAGATGCTGAACAACAGCTCAACCTGGAGCTGGGCTGCCCTGAGTCGCCTGCGATGGTGTAGACTGCAGCCCGTGGCAGTGGGTTGCCATGGGCTACCGTGTGTAGCCAGCAGCCAGTGTGAGCAGCCAGTGTGAGAGGCCAGCAGCCAGTGTGAGCAGCCAGTGTGATCGGCCAGCAGCCGCAGTGAGCGGCCGTCCAGAAGCCTGTGACTGATCTGCCTCACCCGGCGAAGAGCACAATGATGGTGCCAACTTGGGCCAGTGAAGCAACGTCCTCCACAACTAGATTGAAGAACAATAAGACAGAAACTTGTCTGTTCCCCTTCCTCCAATTCCCCAGCACTGTTCCCATCCCCCAATTCCCCAATAAAATTCTTTAAAAAAAATTAATAAATAAAAATAAATAATTGAGAGGGAGAAGAATTGGAAAGAAAAAATAAAATTATCACTATTTGCAGTCGATATGATCATTTTCATGGAAAATCCTGAAGAATCTATAAATACTTAGAAATAATAAGAGAATAATAAGGTAGTACAATAAAAGATTAAATAAAACAATGAACTATATTTTCATACACCAGCAACAAAAATCATTAAAAAGCAGATACTGTTTATAGTATCTTAGAGGACATCAATAACCATCAATAGCATTCGAGGACATCAATAACCTAGGAATGAATCTAAAAAAAGATTAATTAAAACTATGACAGGGAAAATCATAAACTTTAAAGAAGACCTAATCAGTGGAGACCTATGCCACGTTGACTGAATGAAAGATTCAGTTTTCTCAAATTATTTAGAGAATTTTTTATCAAAATCCAAAAGATTATTTGAGGGAGGTGCCTGATAAGCAAATTCTAACATACGTAGAAGAGTAAAGAGCCAAGAATAGCCAGCCTGCTTTTCTGAAGAAAATGAGTCTTCAATTACTCTACCCACGTCAGTACTTATTTGAAGAGGCAGTAAATAAGGCAATGATAAAAGCACTGGGATACATACGGTGATCAGTGGGTAGAGAGCCCAGAAACAGGCCCACATAAATATGAAATATTGGCATAGGACAAAAATGCCATTTCAGACCAGTAGGGAAAGGACAGGCTGCTGAGGAAACAGAGCCAGAAAAGTGGTTACATCTGTATGAAAAATATATGAAACTGGATTGGTGCCAGTTATTTACCCTGCATCTCTCTGTTCCAACAGCATGCTTCTATGCTCTTCTCTGTAATGCCGGGTATAATGTGTGTTCGCTCTATTACATGAGAATATTGAATTCTGCTACAGAGGACAAGAAAAGCAAATAGGCTGGGTGAAATTCATCAGATGTATTAACTATAGATAATAAGTAAGCAAGTAGGTTGTGAGACATAGGCAGAATTCAGATATGCTAAAAACAGGTAGTAAGTTTGTAATCTGTAGGGCATGTAAGAATAGAGTAAATGGAATATATTATAAAAAGAACGGAGGAAAACGAGAGTGTTCCTTACAGAGAGAAAAGCACAGAAAGATCAAGCCGTAAGTCATAAGGTACAGAGCATGCCACCTTGGGGCAAAAGCCCAGTCGTCCCTAAGTTTACCTATTAGTGACACCATTTTGGCCCCTGTATGCTCTGTTCCAGAAATGCTGGCAAAGGGACCGTTGCCCAGATCACTGACGTGCTGTGCAAGCAGACGTGTGGCCAAGCCTACTCGCCCTTGTGTCTCCCAATACAGCGAGCATATGTTGGTTCCAAGCATCTTCCATGTTCTCCTCCCTGATTTACCCTCAATTCTGGTCCTTCCAACTATACTGAGTAAAACACAAGATTCAGATAGTGCAGTCATTTTAGCCTGCTTGCACCTTTCCCAAGTGGATTCACCTACCCTTGTCTTTCCTCTTGGTTCTGGCTGTATGTTGTCAATAGACTTACTAGCCTTTGTGATTTGATCAGCGTGATTTGGTCTGAGCCTTCTTGGACTGTGGCCTCTATCGCCTGCCTATAACATACCTGGAGGCTACCAACTGCATGGAGCTAGTTTTCCATAGGACACTGGGGGGTGGAAACCCACACACCACATTTCCCACACTTCCTTGTCATCTGGTTTCCAGTTAGGTTCTCCCAAAAGGAGGCACTGGAGAGAGACTGGAAGGCAAGAAGGGAAAGAAGGGACTCACTTCTGACTACAAGTTCTCCTTGCCTCCCTCTAGTGTCTGAACATCTCTGCCACCAAGGACCCCTCCCTGCCACACTGGGATCCAAACCCCAAGAGCTTTTAAAGGCCCCAAACAAGTTTGCAACATGGGGGGGAGGGGAAAGTCTTGGTTCCAAATAATGAACTAGAAAATTTAAAATGAACAAGAAGTTTTATTAAATACTTACAAAAGACAAATTTAGCCAACTTGTAAACAGCAATTCAATTAACAGTTGTATATAAACATAATAAAGTTTGAATTGCAAAAAAATGAAGAATACATTTTAAAAGTCAAAACATTTTAATGATTTCCTATTTTTACATCAAAGAAGTTATATTTAATATGACACGAGCGTCTATTTTAAATTGATATGATGTGTGTGTGTTTTGAAGCTGGGGAGCGGGTACCTTCAATGGTAAGGGTGGTCACAACCTGGAAGTCTAAAATGGACCTGACAGAGCCTCTCTATGTATTTCTGTTGACCCCTCCACTATGTGAAGTGTAGCTAACAGCTTATTCTGGCAACAGCTTATGTGGTGAAGTAGGGAAACAGAGACACTGAGGATCAGCCAAGAAAGGCTAGAGTTTTGAATAGGCTTCATAGTTCAACTCTATCTGGCCTGTGAGGAAACAAAAGACTGGGGTCCCAGGATGGACTCATGTCCAGTGGCCAAAACCTGAGTTTGTGGGTGATTGGGGTGAGGTTGTGGGTGCTTGGAGTGATGAGTATCAGGGACCATAGAAAATAGGAAGAGTAGCCAGTTATCACCCAATGTTATAGTTCTGGTGCCGTGCATAGCCTTGCAGGCCAGAGAACAGCTCTGGTTCTCTGAAGAAGGGCTTTGTCAGCCTCCCATCCCCTACTCCTATTTTCCCTCCATAAAGTCTGACATCCACATTGTGCCTTGCATGTCTTCTTTCTATTGCCAGGACTTCTGGAACATTGGTGTGCATAAGAATCATGGACAGCACCTATTACAAGTGCAGATTCCTGAACCTTCCCTTGAGTCTGTGCACACCATGCTTTGAGAAGCTCTGCTCCATAGGATCATTCTTTCTCCTCTGCTCCCAAAGCTATTTAAGAAATTCAGGCACTAGAGACAAGTTCTTTCCTGTTTCCTGTGGTCCAGCTAGGGGAGACAATGGCGTTTGAAGTAACCTGAAGAAATGACTGGGAATGAAGGAAGAGCCAAATGGGCCAAACTGGTTTTCATGTCTAGCAAGCACTGCAACCTCACGTTTTGTTTACAACCTCTCATTGGGTGTAAAGCAGGCCCAAATCTTGGAGCTGAGTGGGGAGGGGAGGGGCTAACTCCTTTTCTCTGTTAATTGGGAGTCCCAAGGACAAAGGCCTGATTTTAAAATGTATTTTGCAGCCCTTTCTGTCCCCAGCTGCAGGCCCTTGAGATCACAATGTGGTCAGATCCAAAAAATCATTTGCAGTCTGAAACAGTGCAACCAAACCATTGTGTTCTATTAAATTCACATCTTAAGCCTTTGGATTCATTATGCAATTAAAGGCTTTGTTTCCTATTTAAAGGAAAATTAGGGAACAAGATCAGAATAGGGAGTCTGAGGGGTTGTTTTGGATCTGGCCACCCTTCTCCTGTGCAAAGAAAATTTGTAGTAGGTCTGAGAAGGACCATAAGCATAAACCTATTTTCATAAGGCACGGGAGTCTGCAGAGAAGTAAATCAGAAAGGATCAGAAGGTGCTGGTCTGGCTTCCTTTGTCCCCTTTGGGCTATGTGGTGTAGACTTCACGGAAGAGGCTGGAATGGGTGTTTGGAATCCTGACTCCACTCAGGATCCCGCAGGGCATGTTCTCCCTGATTGTGCCTTATCTTGTCCCCTCCCTAGTGCGGTCAACTGCTCCTCCTGCCTCCTCTCCCCTCCAGTCTTCACCTTCCCAGTCCAACCTGGACCTGGGCCGCCTGCATAACTCAGTTTCTGCAGTTCCCATTTACCAACATCCTGAACAACTAGTGAGGGACAGGGAGCTCCAGGATTGGCCAGGTAGTAGAGGGGGAGTCAAGGGAAGTCCTTTTCCTGACTGGGGAGCAGGATGAAGCCCCCAGAATGTGGGACCCAGGGCTGCCTAGAGAGAGTTGCTAAGGGGGTCCTTTGTCTATGATGATGGTGACAGGCTCTAACCATCTGGGAAAATGGGGCAGGTCACAGGGAACCCTCCAAATGAACACAAATAGATCTTGCAGGGAAAAAAAAAGTGAAAAGAAAAATCGAAAAGGATGGTTTGGATGGATAAACTGCATAATTACAGTCATTTATGTGTCCTTCTCACTCATACTTCATTAACATGCAACATAATCTCAGGCAGGACTATCATTAAATGCATCAGCCAAGACACGTGGCGTTACCTGATTAGCAAAATACTCACACTTGTAAGCTCAGGTCCTCACAGCAGATTCCTTCTGCAAGATTGTTTTTGGTTTAAAATTTAAAAATAAAGAAAAGAAAAAAGGAATGGAAAGCCGCCCTGCCACCCCAAACCCCCAAACCTCGACCCCCCACTAAAAAAAAAAAAATCAAAGGAACCTTGCCCAGGCCACCAGCAGTCTGACACAAAGGGGTTAAAAGTTAAGTGGAAGTGGGGCTTGAAGAGTAAGACGGGGCCTCTACATAAAGCTGAACAAGGCATCTGGGGCTCGCACAAACCTCCACCTTTTTTGGCCTCGAAGGCGGCAACCCCAGCCTCCCTCTTAACGTCCTCAGCCTTTGGGACTAAGCAGGGAAGCTCACGTTAGTGGCAGCCAAGGAGAGGGGCCGGCCTTGCCAGGACTAAGAGGGAGGGGAGGGGAAAAGCAAGAATCGCCCACCCCGCTCCTAGGCGGAGGGGCGGGGGCATCGGGTCCCCGCCGAGCAAGCAGTGTCTTGGGCTCTGTGCATCTCTCCGGACCGGCGCGGGGAGGATGCTGGGCTGCAGGGGCGCGCGCGCGGAGCGCGGGATGCCGCGGAGCTGGACCGCGCTCTGCCTGCTGAGTCTGTTGCGTGAGTACCGGCCGCGCGCGCGGCCCGCGGGGCTGCGCCGCCAGGAGGGTCGCCGCTCCCCCCCCCCCCACGAGGCCGAGCGCGCAGAGTCAGCTACATCGAGGGAAGGGACCCCTGCCTCAACCTACACCCCCACGCCTATGGCTGCTCCAGGCTTTGGTGGGACGAGGGCTGTGTGAACTGATTCCAGCCGGGCCTCACCTGTGAAATCGGTGGGGGTGGGACAGGAAGGGAAGGCGACCACGCTGCGAGTGTGAACTAGCTCAGGTGTTAACCTGCGGTGAGTCCTAGGCGTCCTAGAGTCGGACAGTGCGACTCGCCACGGCTGTCTCTAATATAAAGCGCTTTGAAGATACCAGTGTCTTTTCGAGTTACCCAAGGTGCGGAGCGCAAAGTTGGAGCCAGAACCCGGAGAGGGGGAGGAGAAAAGCAGGGAAGTTTTACCGCTGATAGTTGATTCAGAAAGCCAGGGCCTGAGCTGGCTGGGCGGAAGGGGGACAGGCGCCCACTGACCACCAGGACAGGGGGAGCCAGACTTGGACATTTAAGGAAAGGGAGCAAAGCCAACTTGGGACCAGGCCTCCCGGGTGCAGCGCCCAGGAGGCCCAGGAGGCAGACTGAGTTAGGTTGCCAGAGAAGTTTGGAATGAAGTAACAGTCCTTGCAAAAATCTTTGCATTTAAGATCGCAAAGCTGTTACCCTCCCTCTTCCGACACCCACACTCGTTCCGCTGGAGAGAAGGTGGTGATGGATGGAGTTTGCTCTGCTGCCTGCCTCCCTCTCCCCACCACAGCTTCCCTCCCTGGCACCAACTCAAGATTGTCACATTTGGGGATTTTCTTAACCCTGCCCCCCTCCAAGTTCCAAAACTAGTGGACAGGTCAGCAGACTAGTGAACTCTCCTCCTCCACTCATCCACACATGCTCTTAACTTCTTAAGTTCTCGCTCTCACTTTGTTAAAAGAAAAAAAAAAGTACTCAATAAATATTTATTCTTAATTGCTTTCATTTGGGAATAACATTCTCCATCTCATTTCATTGCACTTAGAAGGTTTTAAACATTGTCAGTCTTTCTCCCTTTTGCTCAAGATTCTGCTTCCAGCCCTCTAGGGCTCCCGATTCCCTGCTTTTACGAAAGGCCACCCACCACGGCCCCACAGAGTGGCCTGGGCCAGCCAGCTAGGCCTCTTTGCTCTCACTCTCCTCTGCTGTCCCTCTTTGGGTCCACCCAGTTGGAGAGAAACTCAGGACTGGAGGAAGCTCTAAGTTAGGCTCTCGGTTGACCTGTTTGGCAGCCCCCAAACATGCCCTTTGGGGTAGAGAAAAAGCTGTCACTGAGGTGTCCAAGCCCTAAAATGGGAAACTCCCCTGGGTGCTAGACTGTGCCCTCATAACAGGGGTGAGTTGATCATTGGCCCGGATTCCCATCAGATGCTCCACTCTGCTTTGACTACACAGCTTGTGATGGTGACCTGGTCTTAAGCCGAGTGAGGCCCACCCTTTCCTTATTTCCTCAGCTGGCCATTCTCAGTCTCAACTTGGCCTGCAGCTGTAGGAATGGGGGGGGGGGGCGCAATTTAACCTCTTCAAAACCTCAGGTTGATAGGCTGAGAATTTCAGTATCTCAGCTTGGGGCTGAGGGGTGGGCCATGGGTCCCCATTCTCAATATTGCCAGACTGCTTGGGCCAGTTTGTAGCTCTATGCCTTCTCTGAGAACTTTCTAGGGTGTGTGTTTTTTAATACTAGGAGTTCTTCCATCCTGGGATATATTGTAAGTGAAATGCGTAACTGTACCTTGAAATGCTAACAAAGGGGCATTGCAGAAATTCTGTGCTATTATTACTGTGAAATTTAGGACAGAAGAGGGTTCTGTAGTTTTCTCATCACTTACCACAACACAGAGCTTTGTTCTGGGAAGATCCTTTTTCTGTCTCTGTGAGAAGTTGGCATGGGGATGGGCACAGTAGCCAACCAAAAGGAGACTTTCTTTGTTGGAAGTGGGTTGGCTCTGGGCGGAGAGTGAGAGGCCACCAGGTAGCACTGCCCCACCACCAGCTTGGAAGAGAAACCTCTCAGGTCATTAGGGAGCCCCGTTTGTCAGTCTCAGTGTATCTGTTTCCTCTAAGCCCTCCACGGCTTGTCCTTCCTCTCTCTCTAACGACACCCCCAAGTCCCACCCCTTCACATTCCTCTTCTTCCTTTGGGTCCTTCATGCCTGCTGACCCCACACCCATATCCTGTCTGGGGCTATGTGTAAGAGGGGAAAAAAAGAAAAGGGAAAGAATTTTATCAGATATTTTCCAGAAGAGAGAGGACTCCACCCTTTGAATCTCTGCCACATGGTGACTGAGGAGGAGTAGCCTGGGGGACCTCTGACTAATTCAGTGGTCCCCAGTGCTCCCCATTGTAGGGCCAACCCTGCTGGCACAACCTTTATAAATGCAAATCTTCAGCTAAGTTCCTGTTTGACTGATAAGACATGCCCCCAGGGTGTCTCTTTCTTATCCCTTTGGCTCCACCTCCTGGGAGCTTCATTCACTTGTGCTCATCTCCTTCATTTTCTGAGTCTTTGTCTTCAAAAGCTCAGGGCAAACAGTGCCAAACTGCAGCAGATAAACTCCTGCACAGTCTTACAAAAACAAATAAAAGGGAGGAACAAATTCCACTTCTTATAGTCTCAATGCCCGATTTCCTTTAGACCCTGGGGCAGGCAGGCCTGGGCTGACTTTCAGGGCTGGATGGTTACCCGAGCTCCACCCTCAGGGTGCCTGGGCCTCCCTCTCTCATTGACTTTACTTGACCTAACCAAATGGCCCTGAGTGTAGAGAAGTGAAAATGTGAAGGTATGGAAACAATGAAACACCACCTCCAGAAGAAAATGCTCAGAGTCACCAGGGCAGAATTTCCATATTTTTCTGGGTTTTGACTCTTAATGAGAACATTTTCTTCCCTCCTCAGCAAAGAAATAAAAATATGTTATCAATAACTTTTAGTCCCAAGGGTCCCCAGCTTTGCTAAGGAGAAAGATGCATGCATCTTTGGAGGACAAGATACCAAAAATGGCAATTCATCTCAAGATGTACTTCCTAGGACGTATGCCTCAGAGCCCACCTGGGAATGGGTCACTTTCCTACAGATTTGAAGACAAAAATTTTTTGGCCTCATTGGAAACCCTGCTCTTTGCTGATCTGGGGAAAAAGAAAAACCCCAAGAACCCACAACTGATACCTTCTATGGGAATGGCATCTCTAGGTAGCCAGTTCCATTGTCTAAGAGAATTCCTTAAATTGTCTTTGGGTGAAAAAACCTTGACTCCTGGACACAATTCAACAGGAGGTTGAACTGATGAAAGAAAGTGGGACTTTGTATTTGATGGGCCCAAGAGAGACAAAAAGCTGAAGGACTCCAGGGTCCAAGAAGATATGTAGGGAGGAGGAGAGGCCTGGAGCAGAAGAGAAACAGTGGTGAGCGGAGGGCTGAAAAGACCTGGCAAGGAGCAATTCCTTATGGTCAGCATGGATGTCTAGCACAGTAATGTCTAGAATGTCAAACTTATGTGATCGTCTCTTCTGGGCTGGGCTGTAATCTTGCTCCATGCACTCACATCTTCAGTAAACACACACCAGCCCTGTGTTAGTGGTGCCCTCGGGGAATAAAGGAATGGGTGTTTGGCTCGTCCACAAGTGAAGTCATGCAGACCGAGAACTCCTGCAGCTTGAGGACAGGGAGGCACGGAGCTTCCATCCGGGAGTCAGTGGCAATCAGGAAAATGGAGGAAGAGATGACGGGAAATGTAGGCCCCCAGAGAAAGTTCAGGATATTGGGGTTCAAGTAAGCGGATGGGGTCCAAGGCATACCATTTGAGCAGTAGAGGGCAACCTCAGTACACAGGGCACACCCAGGCCACAAACACTGGGTGTACACTCACACCTCAGCGTACCCTCTGACATGTAGGAAGGCGTCGGCCCAGTTCTTCGTTCTAGTCCACCGTGGTCCATCCATAACCAGGATGCTTCCTGAATGTTCCCAGGAAAGATGGATGGCTCACTATCTCCCGGGATAGTTCATTTCATTTAAAAAAAATAATAATAACCCCATTATTTTTAGCTTTTCTTTGTACTGCAGTGAAATTAGCCTTCCTGTAAACATCTGGTCATTAATTCTAATTCCATTCTTTGAACTATCACAGAATTAATCTGAGCTTTCTTCATGACGATCCTTAAAGACATTTCTAGTCAGAACCACTAGAAGATAAGATCCTTGAGGACAGGGATTTTTTTGTTTCTAATGACATTGACACCTAACAGCCTGAAGGAATCTTCTCTTATTTTGTGCTGCCCAAGCACTGAGCGTGGTCCTTTGCACATCACTGGTGCTTATGAAAAATAAGAATGAATAAATCAGTGAAATGGACCTTGAAGAAAGTTAATTTTCCCTCCCCAAATTCTTCTTTTCTAGATCAGAGATCAGCAAAGTTTACATTAAACAGACAGATAGTAAATATTTTAGGCTCTCAAGGCGACGTGTGGTCTCTAATGCATATGCCACTCTTTTATTCTACACTTTAAACATACAAAAACCATTCTTAGCTCACTGGTCATGCAATAAACAGCCCTTCAGTGGGGTTAGGTCCACCATCTGGGGTGGCCAACACTTGATCTAGATGAAAATAACATTAGGCCCTTAACCATATGACTTTGTATCTAAAACTCTCCTAACTTTCTTTATCCTCCCATGGACACTCCCCAGTTTAATAAATTTCCCCTTAAAGTATAGCATCGAATGAGACTACTCTGCCTAGAGGTGGTTGGTATGAACATGCCTGATGCTATCGCTCTTCAATCATGGTGCTTATTCTGAACTCTGAGGATTATGCTAAGTGCCCTGAGTACAGCAAAGGAGTAGAGGAGATGGTTCTGGCACTCAAGAGGTTTATAATGGAACTGAGATGACAAGACCTATATTCAGGAAACAGCATACGTGACTTGTTAGATAGGTGATGGAGCTATGTGTCATAACGTCTTGAAGAAACAGAAGGAAAAGGGCCTATATTAAAGAAACCAGTGTTTCTTGAGCATTTACCAGACAGCCTACCTGCTTTATACCCTTATCTCCTTTATTCCTCAAAACAACTAGAAAGTATGAACTATTTTTATCCCCATTTTACAGGGGAGGTTTAAGAATGGAAGAAGTTTCCCAAGGCCACACAGCTAGTTCGTGGTAGACAAGTCTTCCTTCCATCATGATCTGAATTCAGAACCCAAGCTCTTTCTTTCCAGGCTCTGCTGTCTTTTCAAAACAGGCCATGGGCTCCCAGCAGAGGCCAGTGTGTTCCTTCTTCCTACTACTGTATCTCTATAGGCTAAGACACCCAGGAACTCCTGGAAGAAACTCCCACTGGGCTGAGTGCTACAATTTGAAGGGATGGATAGAATGGAGCTGATTGGCTAGGAGATCAGAAAACAGCACTAGCAAAACAATAACACTAAGGATCCGTGAAAAACAAGATGAAGTATAGGAAAACCCATTCTCTTAAAATATGGGAATTTAGTTATTTAGGTAGCAGAGCTTTCTGAATCTCTGAGGATTTATAACCCCCTTTTAAAGGCAAACAGAATCTTCAATTTACTAATTGTAGGTAGAAATCTTATAAAAATGTATTTACTACTCCTCTGCTTCCTTAAGTGTACCAATAAGAGAGGACTTCAACCTTCATGACTCAGGTGTATCATAAACATAATTTGGTCATGGTGCAACTCAGTGACATCATTAATGCTTATTAAAGTGTATATATTTATTTACTCCCACCATGAACAATCCCAGACTAGTGTGGGTTTTGATACTCATGTCTGGTTTTCATTTCTGTTTCTTCGTTTTTAGCTGCTGCTTCTCCTTATTGTTTGTTTCTAAGAGTCTCTTTCTAATTTTTAGCTTTCACTAGTATATTAGATATCCAAGCTTGTTAGAATTGTGCGTAAAACAAGAATAACTGCCCCAGAATAAGTACCTGTAAGTTAAATGGATGACTTTTACTCCATGAATTTTGTGACATCTGTTTGGCTTCTTAGAATCCTCATTTTGTTAACTTCTTGAGACCTTGTCTTCTCCCTTGCTCCAAGTTCAAGTGTTGAGGTCAAACAGGGTACCCAGGGTCAAATAAGGGATACAGAGTGAATAAAGATGGAGTGAGACGTAAACAGAGAAGATAGCATTGCGTTCGACTTTACATCATTCTCATGATCTGTTGGGTTGGGGTAAGGGCTATGCCGCCAGTCTAGAATGGGATACAGTGGCAGTGTCATCGACTGCCTTTTGGAATCTGACTGCTAGGCTGCTATTACCCCCTTGCAGTGTAGGGGATGAGAAATTCAGATTAAAAAAGGTCAGCATTTGATGGTTTAATGCCATGGATGTGTGTGGGAAGATAGGATAGAAAGAGGTCTGTGGTCAATCTTGATTCGTATAAATGTCATTCCTTCAAGACCCCAGTCTCTTCATGGGCACTCTAAATGAAGCCCTGGAGATTGTGAAACCAAGAGACTCCCTCACTGATAGTCCCTAGGCCAGAATTGGCTCCTAAGGCCCTGCCAAGCTGTCCCCTTGTCCTTATAGCTTATACATACCCCACGCCCAGCCTTGCCTTTCTCCCCCACCACTTTGTCCAATTTCTCCAGAGTCTCAGTAGCTTCCCTGCTCACCCTAAGGCTCAAGGACATGAAGCTGAGGTCGGGGTCCTGTTCGCATTTGCAGACGGTCCCTGCTACATGCGCCTTGGTGCTTGGCACAGTGGTAGGTGGGAGGAGGGGGCTGCTGCAGCCGGGAGCCCGACCCTAGTGCGTTGGTAGCTGGCCTGGGCCCAGGGTTGCTTCACTCATCTGGCACAGGCACTTCTGTCCTCAGAACTAGCGGCAGGTCTCTCTTCACATCTGGAAAAGTTCAAAACTGTTTGTCCGGGTGAAGGAGGCCCTGGGGGAGGGGACTCAAAAGCATGACATCACCTCAGCCAGGCCCAGCTTCCTTTGGGGAGGAGAAAAGGGCTGGACCAGGCTGGGCCAGATGCGATTCCCAGGAACTGATGCGTTGTAGGGGAAAAAGAGGACAGGATGGGCAGAAAGACTGATGTCAAGAGGGGTTCCAGTGGAGTCTTGGGATGGTACCTGCAGAGGATGACCCTTCAATTCAGTGCCCAAATGTTCCCAGCGCCTGCCCCTCACACTGAATTCACACCTTAAGGTCAGATTGCTGAGAGGGCCCTATTTAAGGGCAGGAGAAGACTGGATCGTCCCCATCTATTTTATTTTGATAAACGCACCCCCTAACTAAGCCATACATGAGCCCCTCCTTTTCTCTCCAGAAGTACAGCCCCCCTGACCCTCTACTCTATAAGAGTCAGCTAAGCCTCAGTGGCCCTATTGCCCTCTCAGGAACTATCGCCTTCCCTCTCAGCCAAAGCCTTGGTGATTCAGATACTCATCTCGAAGATAGAGATAGCAGTATTACTTTTTCCTCTCGTTCACCTGCCACATAATAGTGATATGATTGTTGTACTCACCATTAATATCAATCTTCTTGCAGCAGGTTGGGGAGGGAGGCAGACGTGGGACAGAGAGACTTGCCACCACCTTAATGAGAAACATTCTGGGCCCCAAGTTAATTGCCTTGAAACCGAACCCTAACTTCCCTCTTGTTGCTCAGGGAAAGAAGAGGTGTCCTTCTATACTGCTATTTACCTGGAAACCTTTGAAAACTACAGACCTCGCTGTCAACCAGGAAAATTGAGAGACAAGCTTAGGGACCCTCAGGAGACTTTCCTGCAGAATGGCACTGCTGTGTGAGCTCTGGATGCCAGGTCCACCCCTAACATTCATAAGGCCCAAGCCAAGCGTACAATGGAGACCCACATACTATATTTCTAAACACTTCAAAGTTATAAATCAGGCCAACTAACTGATAAGTGAAGTATCTTCTTTCCTCTTACCTTGAAAAACATATCTTCATGGTCACCTGGGAGGCCAGGTGTGAATTTGGGACTCTCAGAATCCTAGAATTCAGCGCTACAGTGTGGCTAAGCAAGGAGAGATGGCCCTTGGCTCCAGCCCACCCTTCTCTCTCCTTCTCACCCATGACACTGGCCCATACTGTAGGAGATCTTGGTGCATGTAAGGGACACCCACCCATACACTTACACTCTAACCCTGTCCCTGCAAAGAGCCACCCTTGGCTGTCCTTGGGCCTTGGAGATGCATACGTTTGGTGCTGCAGTTCACCCTCAGAAGGATGGGCTGTGAGAAAAGGCCCATGCCCAAGATCGTCAAGTGAACAAGAGGCTCTAGGATTTCTGGTCCCCAGTATATGATCTGCAAGAAAGGGTACTTTTCTTTTGGCCCCAGGGACTCCTCATGGTTTTGGGAAGGACAGGGCAGGAGGAGGAACAGAGTGTGAGCTCTAAAATGCAGGGCTCCAGGCAGGAATCTTCTCCCCCCTGGTCCAAGGATGGCATTGCTGGGTATCCCAGGAAACATGGAAAGGCAAGGACCCTCGTGAAGATCTTCAGAGAATAACTAGAGGCAGGAACATTATACTATAGCAATTTAACATGTTTTCTCATTGATTCTCCCAAGAATCCATGTAAGGAAACACCCTCACTTTAGAGATTGGTAAACACACACACACACACACGCACGCACACACACACACACACACACACACACACACACACACACACACACACCCATTACATAGTTATTGGCAGAGCCACAACTAAGCGCTCTAGCTCTGCACCATATCTAATGAGAGACCAGGCCTCATGTTTTCTAGTCCATTAGTTGAATTTCTAGGGCAGAACTTCCTGAAAGAAATCTTGGAGTTGTTTGCTGAAGACTTTTAACCCAAAGAAAGGAGAATACGTTTAAAGGTCACGTGGGAAAGAATGAGGGGAATTTGGGAATGGGGAAGTCTAGGAAGGATAGAAGATGTTTAAGGGGATTGTCTAGAGAGTGGTGTGACTCCAGTGATTATTCCAAGAATTAATTTGGTGGCTGGAGACTGACAAAAAGAGAGATGGACACCTTAAAAAGGAAACAGTTGCATCTGCCCACATTTTAGATTTTTGCAATATTTATTCCAGTGTAATTTGATATTTTAATATTTTAACATGTTATAAACATTGCCTCATTCTCAGGTTGCTATAGTTTTTTTGTAATTATTTATTTGTAATGATTATGGTATGTTTGGTGCATATTGCCATTTATCCTACTGTAGTTCATTTTTTCATGGAGGTGCAATTTTTCCCCCCTATAAATAATATACGTACTATAAATAATACTATACATACTATACTAGAAACTTGATACATACAAGGTTTTCCTTAGGAAAAACCTACTAGTGGGAAATTAGTTGCCTGTCCAAGAGGATGCCTTTGTTGCTGCTGTCTTGCCAGGGGTGGCAGGGGGTGTTCTAGATGGATTCTACCTGAAGTCCAGGAATTGAATCAGGTGATGTCATGAAGCGCCGGGACAATTTAGATTCTGACCTTTCTTCCTCGTTTCCCTACAGCCTCTGCATTCACAAATGTGGATAATTTGACTGTTACCATAGGATCATCTACCACAGAAATATTTTCATCTTTTCCTACAACTGAATCCACCCTGAAAATGACAACACCAAGTAGTCTTGCAAGTACCGTATCTTACCCTGTCTCTCAGGACGGCAATGGGACCACAGCAGCCATCTCAGGTAAAGAGTGTTTGTCTCAGATCACAGAGGGTTGCTGCTGGTGCTTGGGTAAAGCATTAGATGTTTGCAGACCACCCCCCCCCTCCGGCCCCCACCTCTGCCCACAGATGAAAACATACAAGTACCTTGTAATAATGGCTTGGGACTCATGTCAAGGATACCCTGAAATAAGTTTTAGATAATTCTTCTTAGAGTGTCAGCTTTCTCAGGCCAACACCTTGGCAGCTGATCCTGATCAGTAATGTCCTTTGTTCTGCTCTCATGCTGTGTTGAACTTAGTGATAAAATAACTATTAAATGAGAACTCCCTAGAGATCTCTGATCTCTTCTAAGCGAAGGAAGTTGTGTACAGGTTCAAATTGGGGGTCTTTGACTTCTTTAGGTTGCACCAGCATCCAGTTAAGTTTCGAATCCTGAGGGTACCTCTAATACACTCTAGATTGTAGCTATGGCTCCAACAGCTAGCTTGAAATCAGTTTGGTAAAGGTTAAGACATAAGGTAACTCTTAAATCCCCCAATTCCTTTTTCTGGGTTGAAGTTATTGCCTATGTCATTATCTATAAGGTCTTCATTGAAGACAGTGAACTGAGATGTGTGTGTGTGTGTGTGTGTGTGTGTGTGTGTATGTGTGTGTGTGTGTTCGTGCAAATGTGCACACATAGGAACTTGTGTTTTTGGTCTATTTCAGAGCATACAGTCAACATCACATCCACCTCTGAGATCACTTCAGTTCCTGGAACCATGAACTCTTCTGTCCAGACACAGACCTCTTTAACCATCACAGTGTCTTCCATCCCAGTCAACTTTTCAGCTACAGAGACCTTGAAGCCTAGCATGTCACCTGGAAATGTTTCAGATCCCCTGTACAACAGCACCAGCCTTGTGACATCTCCTGGTATACACTCTACATCATTGTCTTCTACCCCAAGTACCATCAAGGTGGGTGAATTGGGCCAAAAATGGCAGATTGCCTCCTTACTTCATATGTATATAAGCTCTCTTTTCTCCTCAACCTTTCCTCATCCCCATAAATGAGACTTGGGTTTGGGTCATTAGGAATTAACATGGAATCATGCAGCTTAAATCTTGCTGAAAAGGATAAGGGGAGGGGCGGGGTGCAGTCGGGTGGCAAGGCTGATCTGCACCATAAGTGTTACATTTCCAAGGAGCAGAGGGTAAAGGGGAGTCTCTGTGCCTTTTTCTAGTACCTTTTCTAGTACCTCCTGTTCTGGGCTTTGACCAGAGCATCAATCCCCTTTGGCCATATTTGGAAACCATCCTCCTTAATGGAGCTGCTTTTCCCAAAATATTTAGGACAAATACCGTTTCCTCTATGTGAGAGGATTTGGTGGCTGTGCCAGGAATAGAGAGGCCGTGAGGAACTAGGCAGACCCGAGATGGTGAGCTCAACCTGCCTTTCTCAGCCTTGTCAACAGCTTTCAGGAGAAAGGTTAGAAAATATGAGGATGTGGAGCCTGAGGGCTGGCCTGAGATGGGGGGCCCTGCCTAGTTTCTGTTTTTAAAGGGGCCAGGATAGGAATCTGGAGAGCCCTAGGGGCCAGGAAGAAAGTGAGTATCATGGGGATCTGCCCAGCCACCCCATTATCTATTTGTCTATGTGGCCTTACAGCAAGTGAAAATTCTCTGAAGGGAAAACAGACTGGATGGGAAAAGAACCTCTCTCTTCCATTTCTACACCATCCAAGCCAATGTTTACCAAGAATACCTACCTACTTGCCTGCAAGCCCAGGCTAGTCACAAAAGTTCCAATTATCTGCTGGGGCTAGGGGTTGAGGTGGAGTAAGAGAGTATCACTGTTGTAAATCTCTAGTCCTCTAACACATTTTAAAATTCCGTTTTCTCTAAAAATCTCTTGAGAGAGAGAGTACTAGACATAAATCAAACCGGAAACAAGGTCGGGAAGAAACGAGGGGCAAAGATACTGGCTTATTTACTTTGTTTTTGTTTTAATACAGGAAGACCTCGAATGTTCCAGCATGACAGGAATGAAATTGACCCACGGTATCTGCCTGAAGCTAAATAAGTCCTCCAGCTGTGTAAGTCAAACTTCCCCGTGCCCCATCGCTATTCCTTGTGCCGCCTTCTCCGCACAATGCCTTCTGCACCTTCTTGAGTCATTTTGGACGGAAGGCACTTGGTGGGGTGGAGGAGTTAAGTGTGGTCAGTCAGGCTGCTTCCACTACTGAGCTTTGGGTTTCGGGAGTAAGAAGCCCCATCTGGTGGACAAAGAAGGAAAAGACTATTTTATCTAAATTTCGTTATTTTTTCTCCCTCCTCTGTAGTGCATTTAATATATATATATATATATATATATATATATATATTGTCAAATTTAAGTTTGCTTTATGTTAAGAATGTCCTTTGTGAAATATAAACTAGTCACCTAAAATATTAGTTCATTTATTATTCTTATTTACGTATAATTCTTTAATCCACATAGAATTTCTTTGGCTGTAATGCTGTGTTTTCCACATAACCATTTTTCCTAAACATTATTTATTGACTGGTCCCCTCCTTTGTTCATTGGAATGCTTCTTTTAGCTTATGGTAAGTTTTCATAAGTCCCTGGGCATATTCTTTAGAGGTATTTTATTTGTTCAGTTTGTCTTTCTTTTTTTTTTTTTTTTTTGCCAGTTTTAAATTAAAAAAATATATTATACTTTTACATTATAATACTTTTAATATCTAGCCAGGCAAATCTTTGCTCATTACACTGTACAAAATGTAAAGTATTTTCATCTATTCTTTTAGAAAGATTTTAGGAACATCTTGTCTAGGCAAAAAAGAAGAAAAATTAAAATTTTAACTGGAGTACTCTAAAATTCCCCCATTTTTTCTGACCTTCTCTTGTATTGTTCAGCATCTTGTGTTTTTTTTTTTTTAGTTTTAACATTTTTTTCCTATAGGTTTTATAGATTTCTTAAAGTTACTTATGATATAGATTTCCCATTATATATTCCAATTGATCGTTGCTAGTATATTAGAAACTTAATTAAGTTTAACATTTTTATCCTAGGTTTAATCATTTCCTTTAACTTGTTTATTAATTCTGGAAGCTTTTTAGTTGATTCTTTTCTGTCTTTAAGATAAGCTATCATGTTATCTACTACAACATGTTGTGTTTCTCCTCCTTTTCAGTAGTTACGCCTTTTGTTTCGGTTTTATGTCTTATTGCATTGGTAATAATGTACGCACAGTGTTAAATTTTAATCATGGCAGCAGAACTCCTTGCTTTGTCTCAATAAATCCCAGTTTCCTGACAGTAACAAGGCCCTAGGTGAAGGATGGGACAACAAGAAGAGGAGAAGTATTTACTTACAGAAGAAGAAAAAAAAATTTTTTTCTTACAAGTTGAGAATACATTTCAGGGAATGATATGTATGATGTGTGACATTCATTGATTGATTGGAAAGGGCCTGGGTAAAGACTAGTCTGAAGAGGGCATTAAGTTACTTATTTTGTCCATTCTAACTATTACTATCTTACCTACAACTACCAGTTGGGTGTCTCTGACTCAAAGATCTTTTAAAACTATACCTAAGAGAATAACTTAACCTATGACTTTAAAAAAAAACCAACAACAGAAATTGTGAAGATATAGCTCACACAATGGAATAACTAAGTACAATTTGCAAAACAATTAACTTAAACATGAATATACAATACACAAGTAATACTGTGTGTTTCGGATGCTGATTTTCAACTTGATTCATTAAGAAATATTGTCAAACCCTTTGCTAATTGTAGCTAAGGAAAATGACTGTCTATTTTTTCTTCTTCTATTTCTGTCGTCTTGGTTGAGCATGTATTTTCTTGTGTATATCACACAGGTCTGAGCTGGAATGCTAATTCTTTGTACCAATGATTTAGAGTTAATTGCAGAGTATTCTAGACATCTGTCTATTGCTCTTCAAAGCTCACATTTAACTAGGGTCATCAGAAAAAACAAGTGCCGGAAACTTACTGTTACTCCAAGAATAGTTCCTCTTATGCTGCTCTCGCCTCTTTCACTCTGTCATCTTTACTGTCTAATCTATGCGTATTTTGTGCCACAGCTGAGAAGGTCTTCACGCTCTGAAATTTGGGAAGGATCTGTGAGTCGTGATAGGGAAAGAGGGCAGTTCTCCCAATACCCTAAAGAAGGCCCTGCACTGCCCCCCATGAATCAACTCTGGTAGCACCCATGTAGTGCTATTGCTTCGTGGTCCTCCCACCACTATTTATTCCCTTGTCTTCCTGAGGGCTCCCCTTTCCCCGACCCCAAGCAGCAGTGCCTTGTGCGACTCCCCAACGTAATTTTTCCTGTCAGCCATCCTTGTTCCAGAATTTTTAGCCACTGCTCCCGATCGTGTCCCAGAGTCCTTTTCCTTGAGTCCTACTACATGATTGTCTGATATCCAATCTGCTCCAAAGACTGTAAGTAGTGTAGTGTCAATTTTCGTTAGGTTGCATTTGTACTTTTGGGGTCAGAAGGCTTTAAAGTACTGGTTCTAACCGTGGGAAACTCAGACCTTACTCACAGTGTAATGAGAAGCATGAGAGTTTGCATTTCCCTAACATCATATCCTTGAGGACTTATGTAATGTTGGCATGCTCCTGTATCTATATTCCCATAATAGAAATTCACATGCATTGTTCTCAGCTCATTTTCAGACACTTATTCTACAGTGGTATGTACTGAGTATCCAACATGTTAGCTCTCGCTCTGTGGATTCTTCAGAACTTTCTTCTGTACCTACATTCTGTAGACATTTGTATCCCAACCATTCCTTTTTTTTTTTAGCTGAGCCATCCTGCCACTTGTTGGCAGCTCAGCGGCAACTCAGCTTGGGCCGGGCATCGAACCGCTGTTGCTCAGAGCTCGCATTCTTGCGCGAGCTCTTAACCAACTGAGCCACTTGGCCAGTCTCCTAACCACTCCTTTTGCTCCCCATCCTTTATCTCTAGGCAGAAGTCCCCTATGTCATCCAGGGAGAGGAAAGGCAATCCCACACTCTTCACAAGTCCCTGGTACCACATCTCAGAATCCTCACTAGCAGAACATGTCACTCCACGTCTGACTTTCATTTTCTCTGCTGGAATGTTGAGTTAATTAAGCTTTCGTGGCTGTGGTTGTCCAAGCAGATTCTAAAATGTGAGAGTATCTTATTCTCTTATGCTATACCCATTTGTCCAGGGGAATCCACCAAAAAAAAAAAAAAAAAAGTTCAATGACAGTAAAATACACATAACATAAAATTTACCACCTTAACCATTTTGTAAGTGTACAGTTTAATAGTGTTAATGCACATTCACATTGTTGGGAAGCCAATCTTCAGAGCTCTTTTCATCTTCCAGAACTGAAACCCTTCACCCATTAAACAATTCCCCATTCCCCCAGCCTCCTAGCCCCTTGACAGCTACTGTTCTACTTTCTGTCACTATAAATTTGGTTACTCTGGTGCCTAATATGAGTGGAATCATACAGTATTTACCTGGTTGTGACTGGTTTATATCACTTAGCATAATGCCTTCAAATTTCATCCATCTTGTAGCCTGTGTCAGAATTTCCTTCCTTTTTATTAATCTTCCATTGCATGTATATCCGCATTTTGTTTATCCATTTCAGTTTATCCGCTGATAGACACTTGGGTTGCTTCCACATTTTAGTTATTTTGAATAATGCTATTCTGACCATGGGTGTACAAATATCTCTTCAACACCCTGATTTCATTTCTTTTGGTTATATACCCGGAAGCGGAACTGCTGGATCATATGGTAATTCTTATTTTTAAATTTTTGAGGAATTGCAATACTGTTTTCCATAGCAGCTGTACCATTTTACATTCCCATCAACAACGCAAAAGCGTTCCAGTTTCTCCACATCCTTTCCAACACTTGCTATTTTTTTATAGTAGCCATCCTAATGGGCATGAAGGAGTATCTCATTGTGGTTTTGGTTGACATTTCTTAATGAATAATGATGTTGAACATCTTTTCATGTGTTTACTGACCATTTGTATGTCTTGGAGAAATCTCTATTCAAGTTCCTTGCCCACCAATTTGGTTTGTAGAACTACCTTTCTTTAGAGCCACATCTGTTTATGTGCAGAGGCTTTATTTACTCAGCCAGCTCACATCACACTTACTCTGTCACATTGACTTCATCGGAGGCAGACTGCCTCCAGCCTCCAGATTATATGCCCCAGGCCTACGCCTTCCTTGCCCTATACCCAAACACTAAAGGTCAGTTTCCATGCTGAAAAAACAACTTACAGATGGAGAACTAATATGTCTCCTGGAAAGAGCCTGAAATCTGGAGACAGCCTAACCTCACCCTTGGTCAGCTGCCCACTTTTTGTGTGACTTGTAGCAGGTCCTTGAATTTCTCCAGGCCCTATGTGAACATAGAGGTTTTGCCTGCACCGTCAAATTCACACTAAAGTAGATACAATTATTGAGAGGGTGGGGGGGCGGCAAGAAATATTTCAGCGTTGGGGAATATCTTAAGGTCATTTAGAAAAAATATCTGTCTTTCCCCACTCAAATGCTTAAACTGCTCCTTTAACATGTTAAGAGTCTTTGCAAAGTGTGAGGATGCTAGAAAGGTGGGATAGTTTTATTATTGTGGTTATTATTTTTTTTTGCAAAGTAATGTCTGCTAGCAGATGTAGTTGGGGCTTGCAAATCTGATTCTCATGAGCAAAATGGCGAGGCTGTGACTTCCTCCTGCCCACTCTCCATGGTGTCTGCCCACAGCCTCTCTTGGGGGAGGATGTTTATTTCAAGCATCCGGAGAAGCATTGTGCTTTGTTCAGGATCCACCTGCTCCTCACCAGGCCCAAACACAATTCACTGATGCCGTTGGATTCCAGAGTGGGAGGCTGGCTGCTGTTATTCCCTTGAATTTAGTCCAAAAAGCAAGGGGTGGAGGGACTTTGTGTGAAGGCCAAACCAGTTGGGATGTTAGGTCGAACAACAACTCACTGAGTTCTTTTGTTTAGTTGGTGCTATGCTTCACACAGCCTGGGTTCCAAATTATGTAATGTGCACCCGCTCCCCACACTAAGGAGTCTTACAGTCTAGTCAGGGAGAAATGACAATAACAGTAAGGCAGAATATGATTCAACATCGAAATGCAGATTCTAGATGATTTAGTATATAAGGTATTGCTATTATTCACAGTAATAGCTGCCATTTCTCCAGTGCTCATTAGGTTCCAAACACCTTGTTGGGACTCTTCATACAACGCCCCTTACTCACCATGACTCAGTCTTCAGCTGAAGAGTCTGACATTTAGACAAGTTACATGAGAATCTAGTAAATAGCAGAGCAAAGGTTGATGCCCAATCTGATGGCGGGCTGGGGGGGTGAGGTAGGACCAGCTTCATGGTGGAGGTGGAATCTGAGTGGAGTCTTGACGGACAGGAATCCAAGGGAGAAAGCAATGTTCATTCTCCTGCCACCAGGATTGTGATGGCCGCAGGCTCTCTTCTTCAATGTGGTGCCTGCAGTCAAAGGCCTCTCCCCACCACCCCCAGCTTGTTCTGCACACATTCTGCCCATTCTTCAAGGCCTATATTGAGATGTTTCTGATAACTCCACACCTGATATGTGCTCACCCTCCTTTGAATGTCTGTAGCACTTTAGTTGTACCTTTCTTTGGTACTTGCCATGGAACTAGCTCTGTGACCTCTTAATCTCTTTGTGCCTCAGTTTCTTCATCGATAAAATGGGCAGGATGATAATATCCATCTCATAGGGCTGTGTAAGGCCTAAATGAGTCCATACATGTAAACACTTAGAGCAGTGATTGAGACTGTGAACGCCGTGTGTTTTCATTGCCACGCACACAAACTGAGAGCTTGGACCATGTGGAATTCATAGCTAACACACATACACACACCACCACCACCACCACCACACCACACCACATGGTATACGCAGAGGTTTTCACTCAGTATCTTAAATTCAGGGCTTGATAGATGTCAGAACAGCTGAATCTGGTTGAGGTGCAACTTCTTAAGACTCAGCAGACTGAGGGAGTTGCCACTTCATTTGGCTTGTTTAATTGTGCAGGGTCCCTGTCCCTCTGCGCCTCTCAGAAAGGGGACATATTTCAACCCAGAGGCTGTCAGAAGTCCCGGGTCATCCAGGCAGGACTTCCCTCCTCCTCATTCAGATGGCATGGTGTTAAGGAGGGGGCAGTGCTCGGGGGAATCCACACAAGGCTCTCTGAAGAGAAATGGGCCCAGAGAGAAAGGTGACTGCTGATCATATCCAACGTGGTGTGCGGACTACTTATAGAAAGTGCGGTTTTAAAGAGGCAGATTTTTCCAGAAGCAGAGCCTCTATCGAAGATCAATCCAAGAGGGGTGAAGCAGCAGTGGCCTGAGAATTCATTTCTTTGAGAACTTGGCCCTTCTTCCAAGGCTAGCAATGGAGTCATCTTTCTGTGACTTGGAGGTTATGTAGCCCTGTGCCTCTAGCCTCATCCAAGCCCAGTGAGTTTCACTCAGCTCCCTCACATTCCAGCTGATGGAAGAAAGCTGGCATCTGAGGCCAATGTTGACCTTGCCTTATGCAGGAGCAAAGGAGTCTGGGTTTTCCTGCCTTGGGCCACAGCAGTAGGAAAATACCCAGGCTGCTTTCCAAACGAGGAGGGCCCTCTGGCCTTGCCACACGAAGCAGCCCTGCCCACAAACAGGAAGCTTTCTCCTCTGCGGAGCCTCGGTTCTTATGGCCCTCACATGCCCCGGGAGTTTTCCCCTAACAGGAAAGTTGTCAGAGCCGTTCAGGCATTTCCTCCTCCGCCATCTGCCATCTGGGCAGAGGAGAGAGTCTTGGTTTCCGTTCCTTTCCTGTGCAGGGGCGGCCACTCTGATTGGAGGCTGCTGGAATAAAGCCTGAGAGGTGCGAGAACAGGGTGTTGGAAGGGCACAACTAGTGCTTCTAGTTCATCCATTTCCTGGGACTCACTGTTGAAGAATGATCAGAGTTTATCTACTGAGTCAGGTTTCTGAGTCCTACTGTCCAGTCAGCAAACTGGAGGAAGATGTATGAACCTTAAAAACATGGGTTCCATGCTTTTAATGGGAAAGGGGAGTGGAAGATTAGACAAAAACGCCATTTCCATTTGAGCCATGACCTTTGTGAGATCCCCTTGGAGAAGAAGAAGGAAGGGCTGAGGATCCCAAGGAGTCTATAGTCGTAGATTTGATCTCTCATCACCTTTCTTGGCTGTCCTCCAATATTTGTAAATATTGTAACCTTGAAACAAAGGATTTCCTCCTCGTTAGTATTACACTATTAATATTTTCTGTTATTTGTAATTCGTTTTGAATTAATTTGAATAGTATATGTGTACCTGGAAATCCCTAAATAAGATACTTCCTAAATTGGTTCTCTGGAATCTCACAGATGCCATCTGACACCTAAGACACTAATAGACATGTTTTGGTACAGAGACATTTTTGAGTTTTTTTCTCATTGTGTCCTTTCACACATATAGTTCGTGATATTTTTTTTTTCCAGTTGGAATTTTAGAAAAAGAATCCTTTTTTATTTGTTTATTTATTTATTATTTATTTTTTTAATTGGGGAATTGGGGGGATGGGAACAGTGCTGGGGAATTGGGGGAAGGGGAACAGACAAGTTGCTGTCCTTTTGTTCTTCAGTCTAGGTTGTGGAGGACGTTGCCTCACTGGCCCAAGTTGGCACCATCATTGCGCTCTTCCCGGGCGAGGCAGATCAATCGCCGGCTTCTGGACGGCTGCTCACTGCGGCTGCTGGCCGCTCACGCTGGCTGTTGGCCGCTCACGCTGGCTGTTGGCTACATACAGTAGCCGTGGCAACCCACTGCCACAGGGGCTGCAGCCTACGCCGTCGCCTGCGACTCGGGGCAGCCCAATTCAGGTTGAGCTGTTGTTCAGCATCTTATCTGTAGAGGGCAGTGTTACTGGCCCTCATATGTGGGATCCGAACCGGGGCCCTCTGGCATCCCAAGCCAGTTCTTAACCATCGCGCCACTTGGCCGGCCCCAAAAGAATCCTTCTTGTGGAGGGAATAACAGTGTGAATTTAACCAGAATTATTGTCAAAACTGAATGCAATTCAGGGCACACTAGTAACTTCATCTCTTCTTCATCATTTTTCTGTCTTCCCAGGAGAACTTTAGAAAGGACAAGGGAGAGGAACTGATCCGAATTCTGTGTGGGAAGGATCAGGCTGAGGCTGAAACCAGGGGGTGCTCCTTGCCCTTTGTACTGGATGATACGATGCCTCTCTGCCCGCTACTGCTGTTGGTCAACAGAACAGGTAAGGTGCACATTTGTCTTGGGGGCTAGGAAGAGAGTAGGATTGAGGTTAGAGGATGCTGGGTAGAAATCAGGCATCCTCGCTCAGAGGTTGCAGGTGCTGGGGAGAAAGGCTGGGCTGACTTTGGTAGAGGCCCTCCTGAGAGGAGCCACCCTGATCATCAGAGCATCTTCTAGAACAGTGTAGGAGGGTAAAGCAGGATGACCCCGTGCAGCTTCTAGGTTTGGTAACTCCTGTTTCTAATTCTAGAATCTACCAGCATGCTCCAACTTCTGGAAAAACACCAGTCTGACCTGAGAAAAGTAAGTTCTCTAAGATGATGTGTCAGGGGCATTCACTGAAGCAAGGGAGTAAATAATTATCTTCTCCAGACCTGCCCTTCCTACCACTCTATCCTTCTCCAGCAGTCTTCATTCACCTTTCTATGCTTGAAACAAACATTTACAGTGCACCTTAATTAAGATATGTCAGTCTTGAATCCAATTTAGAAAATCCTGGAGGTCAATGTTTTCTTGTGTTTATTCACTGTTGAGTCACACACAGGGGTCTAGTATAGGCTGAATTCTTTTCTAAAACCCACATTTTACAAGTAACTGGCTCTCTTTTCTGTCTTCTCTTCAAGCTGGGGATCCAAGACTTCATTGAACAAGATGTTGGGAGCCACCAGAGCAATTCCCGCAAGACCCTGATTGCACTGGTCACCTCAGGGATCCTGCTGGCTGTCTTGGGCATCATTTGCTATTTCCTGATGAACCGCCGCAGTTGGAGCCCAACAGGAGAAAGGCTGGTCAGTCCTGGGGTGCAGGCCAAGGAAATACAGAAGATAGTGGTCTTCTGGGGAGGTCCATGAATGTCATGGTGGGGGAGCAAAAATACCAGAAAAGGCACTTCTGTGCCTTTGCAGAGGGATATGTGTGCCTGCCCATACCTATGTCTGTGGACAAGTCAAAACAATATATAGCAGATTAGAAAGGGGGCACTAACTGGGGCCAGCCCACCTCACTATGGTAACAGATGGTTCATGTCATCTATTTATTATTTTCCCTGGGATAGTTCAGCTGGGTACAATCAGAACAGGCTGCTGCTAAATCAGCCACTTATTTGCAAGCACATTAAATGGCCACGGGTACCACCTGGCTCAGAAGAAGGGGACATGTGGAGGTAAAAATCTACTCTTGGAGTATTCTGGATGAGGAAGGACAAGGCTAGGGGTTGACTCTTGTCCTCTGGCCTGGGGAGATTATTATGCCCTGGGGACTGCCTGGTTTCTGACGGGAGTGGCTATTGCGCAGCAGTGGCATGGTGTGGTGCCTCTCCTCTGTCCTTTCTTCTCCAGGAGCTGGAACCCTGACTGCTCTTCAGGAAGAAAGGAGTCTACACATGCAGCGTCAACCCCCCTCTCTCTCTCCTACTCCCTTTCTTCCTCCACCCGTGTCTCACTCCCCTGCTTACCAGATAATGCTCCTTTATTTATACACCGTCTAGGGCGAAGACCCTTATTACACGGAGAATGGTGGAGGCCAGGGCTATAGCTCAGGCCCTGGGGCCTCCCCTGAAGCTCAGGGAAAGGCCAGTGTGAACCGAGGGGCTCAGGAGAACGGGACCGGCCAGGCCACATCCAGAAACGGCCATTCAGCGAGACAACACGTGGTGGCTGACACCGAATTGTGACTCAGCTGGGTGGGGCAAGGCTGGGCAATGTCTGGGGAAGGGACCCTCACAACATCTGACCACGTGCTTTCCTGCTGGAGGTGCCATCCCTTACTTTTTCCTTTTCCACTGCACACACCCTCTGAGGCCTCTCCTAGGGCCCTGCACTGCACCACCGAAGGGTTCTCTCCACTTTGGGGAGAGGCAAATAACCCTGCCCTTTACACATTCAGCAACCTGACCCAGATTTGGGTCTTCCTTGAGTAAAGGCATGATGGGGAAAAAAGCCAAGGCTCAGAGAAGCTCCCAGTGGGGGTTGATGATCTTGCAGCATTCACACATGACCCCTGCCCTCTCCCTCCTCTGCCTCACTGCAGGAACTCCCAGGGGAAAGCATGGGCTCTTCTATGCTATAATTTCCTCCCAGGAATCTTTGCCTTTTCCTGTTACTTCCTTATATTTTCTTTCTCTACTTTATGGAAACCAAAGCCACCCATTGCACTTGCTCCTCTGCAGTAATATAACCAGAAAAACTTGTTGCCTTACGCCATGTCCCTTATGCCCCCTCCAAGTCACTGTGGATTCAGTCACCAGCTTCCCTCTGGCTCTCCAAGTTCCCCCCGAGCTCCACAGGTTCCCCTCGCATCTGTGTATAGAGACCTGCCCAGGTTTCTGGCTGAGCCTGGAACTGGGCTCTGAGTTTTAGAACCATGTCCTGGGGCTCTGTGTTTGGGAGACAGGGTGGAGGTACATGGACACACATGTTGCTCCTTGTGGGGGCAAGTGGGAGCGAGCGTACAGCTCAGTCTTGGTCTTTCCGGAGCCTGGCAGAGCTGCTGTTTGGACTCCTCTTTCTTCCTGTGGTTAGAGGGGACATGAACATGGGACCAGATCTTTGAGCCAAGCCTCTTGACCTGTGTGCATTTGAGGAAGCCTCTTGCTCTTAAGCTAGGTCCTGGCCTTGTTCTCTGATCTTGATGGCTTCCTCCTTCCTCTCCGATTGCTGGGGTGAGCTGTGTCCTCAGTCCCCTCGTAGACTCCCTTCTGTTTCTGCCTTCCCCACTCTGACCCCTTCACTGCTCTGCACCCCAGGTGTTCAGGGCCTTGGGACATCTCCAGAGAACGCTCACCGCAAGTCGCCTCCTCTGTGAGTGAGCCAGGCTCTCCTTTGTTTTTATTTTATTTTCCAGAGGGGTGAGCAGGGATCCTGGTTTCAATGACGGTTGGAAATAGAACTTTCCAGAGATAGGAAGATTGGGTGGATTTTTTTTTTTCTGAATAAAAAATGGTGTGTAAATACTGTAATTAAAGTGATAGTGAAACACATTTGTTCTGTGGCTCTGTCCCAGCTGGATACGTCTAAATGCCAGAGCAGCCTGTCTCTCCAACAGATCTGGCTGGACTGTGCAGTGGTGTGGTACCGAGGGGCTCGCCCGGGAAGAGGTGGGACTATCTCAGGGGACACAGGTACCAACCTGGATGATGCCCCTTGGGCTAAGTCTGTGAACTACTCCCCTCTCTGTGGGGAGACAGAAGAGGCTGACAAGGAAGCTGGATGTCCCTAATCATAGAAAAAAAGGCAGACCAGAACGCAGCAGGGGCCTTCAGGATGGGGGTGAGGGGGTGAGTGCTGAGGACTTAGGAGCCATACCCTCGTGAAGACCTTTTGGAGAAGAGTCACTTTCTGGTAACTATGCAAAAATTGCAAAACAAAGGGAAGGCACCACGGCCGGCCGTGCACCCTCTGTTATTCCATCATCCCCTGCCCCTAGCTGGAGCAAAACAGTGAAGGACAATGTGGGACGCTTCTGCTTTGGAGATCTGGGTGCCAACTCCGGGACGGGGTGGTGTCCTCCCTCGGCATTAAGACAGCAGCCTGACTGCAAAACCTGTACCCACACCACGTCCTCCAGGGCCTATGCAGCCCCACCCCCACCCCAGCCCACAGGAAGTGGGGGAGGGCCTACTGAGGACACAACCGAGGAGCTTCAGGAAACACTCCCAAGTGTGTCAACAGTGGCAGAGGCAGTTGGGGCCAAACAACGGGTCCTTCCATTCTTATCTGATCGAAGCCAGGCCTTCCCCTTCAGCACTGCCCCTCCCCCACTTCCCCCTAGCCGTTCTCCAACTGCTCTGACCCGAGGCTCCTCCCCAGGAGGTGAAGGGAGGAGATCTAGAGCCTAGCCTAGAAGGTGATGGCTGACCGTGGGGGGTTGGAGAAAGAAAAGACGGTAATCCGGCAAAAGAAGTCAGGTGGGCCTCCCTCTATCTAGTCACACGTCCTGCCATGAGAGTGACAAGATAGGAGTGGCAGGGAAAGGGGTTAGTACAGGATACAGACTCCCAGGAAATATGGGTAGAGGAGAAAAAGCAACTGAGTCTTTGAAACGCCCCCAGCCTCAGGCCCAACAACCTATAATAGTATTTTGCCCTGAGTATGTCGGAATGTACAGACTTTTGGAGGAAGGGGTGCATGTGTGTATATTTAAGGGGCGGTACGGTGGTGACTAGTTCTCTCTGCTGGTTGGACTGCCTGCTTTCTAGAAAATCAAACTTTCCCCTTTGGCCTGAACATCCTGGTGTGGCAATAGCGCCACCTGCTGGCCTTCCTGGGCTCCTACCGCTCAGCTTCAGTTCAATCGCCTCCATGTTGGGCTGCTTCTCTCTAATCTTGAACAGCCTAGTCCAAATGATCTCATACACGAAACTCATATAACTACAGAAATTCACGGCCGGAGAGGACTTCACAGATACATTCTACTCAACTTCTTATGGTATAAAGACAAACTAAGACCCAGAGAGGGCAAGTGGCTTACCCAGATCACCGGAAATTCAGGTATCCTGAATCCAAAGGGCTCCATTTCATCATCTCACCCCACTCTTCTGCTGGGGTCTCTGGGTTCCTCCAGCTGGATGTCATGAAGCTGGTGAGGGCAGGGTCTAAATACTTTAGGGGCTTACCCTCTGGAGCATTTCATCAATGTGCTCTTCCAGGCCCGGCCAGCCAAGCAGGACCCGAAGCCGTGGGACAAAGGAGAGGCTGAAGGCGCCGGGAAACTGAGAGGCTCATCACCCTCTGCTGTGCCTGCCGCCAGCCCCAGAGAATTAACTCTGAGTACTGCATAGTTCACTATGGAAAGCACACCTGGAAGTATCTTTTGCGGTATTCCCCATCCCATCCTCCCCAGGTAGATCAATCCCCCACTTCCGCTTCACACAAACTCAGTAGCAGGTAAGCAGTTGTGAGCAACTTCAAGATGCTGCTTCTCAGTCCCCATCTGAGGAGTTCACGGCTAGCATTTAGTCATTCAGCAAGTCTGGGGACAGAAGCTGGGGTCAGAGCAGTGAACAAGTCCTCATAGAGCTTACAACTCTACTGGAGGAGAAAGACAATAAACAAACACATTTATCTAAGTAAACATGCACATGTGTTTTCAGATTGTATTATGAGCTATGAAACATATAAAATCGTTTGAGAGTAATGGTTGGTATTTTATACATACCAAGGAGGTAAGAATTGAGAGCATAGCTCACTTGAATGAAGTGAGGAACAGACTATGCTACACATGGGACATAGCAAGTTCAAAGCCCTATGATGCAAAGCCTGGCAAGTGCAAGAAGTATAGCTGATGATGGTGGACAAGAAGGCCATTGAAGCTGCATCAGAGTGAGTGAGGGCGAGAACGACACAGGTCAGATCACATTAGGCCTTCCAGGCCTTGGTAAGAAGTTTGGGTTTTATTAGGAGATCAGGAAACCATGAAAGGGTTTTGATTGAGCAGGGAAGTAATATGAGCTGCTCTATGTTTTAAAAGTATCTTGCTGGCTGCTGAGTGGAGAATAGAGGTAGGGAGGTAAGAGAGAGGAAGGAAGGCGAGCAAGTAGACTGCAGTGATAATATCAAAGAGCAATGCTCATGGCCAGGGCAGGGTGATGATAGTGGGAGCAGTGAGATGAAGCGGAATTTAAAAGATGTGTGGAAGGTAGGGCTAAAGGGGTTTCTCCATTCGTTTATTCCTTTCGATAATAATAACCACAAGAATAGCTGACATTTACTGAGTGCTTACTGTATCAAAATGAGATGCTATACCAAAATTTAGATAGTGCATTTTATTTAATATTCACAGAAACCTTACGAAGTAGGTATCATTATCTCAGAACTAGAAGCCGAAACTCAGAGGGTAACAAAGGGCTGTGCTAGCAGCTGAGTGGCAGAGACAAAGATCAACAAGACATGAGTTTATTTGAACCCAGACTACTACACGGGCATTAATACAAACAAAAACAACAACAAAAATAAATGCGAGGCAGGAAGTGAGACATAACACAAGTCTAAATGAAGTGCTGTGTATCCAGAGGTTGGCAGGACACCTTCTAGCTGGGGAGATCTGGGGCTGGGTCATGGAGAAGTTATATCTGAGTGGGGCTGTAAAAAATGCATACCATTTGGATGACAAAAATGGGTCAGGACATTTGAGGTGGATAGAAGAGCATACATGATATGTAGACATGGGAAGTATAAACTACTTTCAAAAAACAATGTGTTTTCCAGTCTGGCAGAGAAGTAGAATGCGTGAAGGGAAGCCGAATCCAAAAAGATGTGTGTCAGTTTGTGTAGGGCCTTTAATGCCAGGCCACAGAGTTTAATTTTATTCACTAGGAAACAGAAAGCCACTGAAGAGTTTCCATTTATTCATTGATTTATTCATTTATTCAACAAATATTTTTATGTGCTTATTATAAGCCAGGCACCTGGGATAAGACACAGTCCCTTCTGTCAAGTCTTTATACTAGTGGTGGGAGGGACAGATGACAGAACAATTAGCATTGAGTGTAAGTACTGTGGTGTAGGAAGCTTTGAGTGGGAGGGACATGGAAGCTGTGCAAGGATTCCTAGAAGAGGTGACATCTCAGCTGACCCTACTGGGACATGCAGGATTTAAAAAGGAGAAGAGGACAGAGGTGGGCATTCCAGGAAGAGGAAGGGGCCTTGGTCCACGTGCAAAGGGAGGGGGCGCGTTCCCGAAACTTGAATGGTTCTTTTAAGGCCCAAGCAAAGAACATGATTCTTCTCTATATCTTCAGTTTCTGTGCTGAGAGTTACTATTTGTTCTTTTATCTCAAGCGTGTTATAATTGCTCATTGAAGCATTTTTATGATAGCTGTTTTAAAATCCTTGTCAGGCAATTTCAAAATCTCTGTCATCTCAGTGTTGGCGTCTGTTAATTATCTTTTCTCATTCAAGTTGAGATTTTCCTGGTTCTTGTTATTACGAGTGATTTTAAATTGTATCTTGGACATTTGACATATTATGTTATGAGACTCCGGAGCTTTTTTAAATCTTCTGTTTTAGGAGTCCCTCTTTGATACTGTATTGGTGGGGTGACTCCTCGATACCACTAGGTTGGGGTAGAAGTCCGGGCTCCCCATTCAGTGGTTGACACCTGTTAGGGGGTGGATGCCTCATAATTTGGGGACTAGAGTGGAACTTCAGGCTCCCCACTAGGTCTCTGCTGATACCACCCTGGTGACGTGTCATTCCTTGAGTTCCTAAGTCCATAGCCACCTTCTCTTTACCTCTCAGCCTCTTCTTATATTTGTTTTATATATAATGTCCAGGGCTTTTACAAGTAGTACTTAGCCAGAGAACTAAGAAGAAGTACATCTGCTTCATCTTGTTTGGAACTGGAAGCTCATGCAAAAAATATGAGGGGAAGAAGAATGATCAACCGTGAGCCTGGAGAGGTAGGCAGGCTCTAGACCAGCTGTTGTCAAAGCCTCTTACACCATTAAAGGTTATTGAAGACTCCCGAGAGCTTTTGATTTTGAGAGTTCTATCTATCAATAATTATTGTATCAGACATTAAAGCTAAGAAAAGTTTAAATTATTCATCAAAACTAATATTCATTTGAAAATAATATTATCTCATTCTGTGAGTATGTAAGCAACACATATTTTAATGAAAGATAATGGTATTTTCCAAAAGAAAATCAATGAGGGAGAAGAAGAGCCTTGTTTTACATCTTGGCAAATCTCTTCAATATCTGGCTTAATGGAAAACTGCTGATTCTCTAATATGTTTCTGTGTTTAATCTGTTGTCATATCCCATGTCTTGTACCTCTGGAACAGTACAGTGTAAACTTGTGAGAGAATGAAAGTCAACAAAGCAAATGACATTTTACTATTATATGAAGAGAGCGTTGGCCTGACGGAGATCCCTTGGAAATGTTTCAGGGAACCCCGGGGAGCCCCTGGATCACATTTGAAGAACTGGTGCTCTAGCGGTGCACTCTTTCCGTAGCCACTAGCCACATGTGACCACTGAGCACTTGAAATGGAGCTGGTGTGAATGAGGAACAGAACTTTCCATTTTAGTTAATTTTAGTTAATTCAAAATTTAAAACTGGAATAGTATAATTTAAAAATATATATAACCTTGTTTAGTAAGAATAAGTTTAACTTTGACCCTTGAAAATGTAGCATGTTTATTGGTATGTGCTATACATGTTAAATACGGGGCAGACTTTGAGGACTTAGAAAAAAGAACATAAGACGTCTCATTTAAAACTTTTTATATTGGGTATATATTGCTATGATGATATTTTAAATATATTGGATTAGATAAAATATATTTT
>NW_017731814.1:193545-210379 GCF_001890085.2 Hipposideros armiger | reverse complement strand
ATATATATATATATATATATATATATATATATAAATTTTTAAAAGTATGGCTACCTAAATTTAAAGTTACATATATAGCTCATATTCAATTTTCTACTGGGCAGTCCTGCTCTAGATGAATCTAGATGATGAAAGCTTTGTAAACCATGCAGAGTATGTGTTTTTATTTTGAAGGTTATAAATGGTAAGCGGAGCCATTGAGAAGCCTGAAGTAAGGAAGTAACATAATCAGATAGAAAGTTCATTTTGGCAGAAGTGTGGGCATGGACTGAAGGACGAACCAGCCAGGAGGTGACTGCACTATGGAGGAAAAGGGAAACTTGTGGCCTGAAGAAAGTGGCTAATTTGGAGACATAGTGGGAAGATGTAATTAATTGCCTTTGGTTATTACGTGTGATAATGGCTTTGTGGTTATATAGGGGTATGTCCTTATTCTTAGGAGATGCATATGGAAATCTACAGGGATGCCATATCATAATATCTATAACTTTATTTATTTATCTATTTATTTATTTATAGTTCACTGAGAATATTTTACGGGCCTTTTGGATAGAAATGGGAATTTATTTACCAGGAAAGATCACCCCATCTTCTGCTGGAACTGGCTCACAGCCACCTCTTTGCTAATTCTGTGTTTGGCCCCAATGCAGCCTGTCCTCTGTTTCTCGACATGATGCCAAAACCTGCCACAACTTAGTTTTAAATACAGCATATTCACATAGAAGCTTCATACATACACACATTATACATCATCCGTGAGAAAATGAGAGTGAAAAGGCAAATAACATCTTAGTATTATTTTGGAAAAATATTTGTATACGGAGAGAGAAGGAAGGGAGAGAAAGCAAGTGTGACACAATATTAGCAATTGTGAATCTAGATGAAGTAATAAATAAGAGGTCATTTTACTCTTCTTTGAACCTTTCTGTAGGTTTGAAATTTTTCAAAATGAGAAGATGGAGAAAATAATGAAAAAGCAAAGAACCTTAATGCACTGATTGGATATGAGGGAAAGGGGAGTGAAAAATGATTTTCTCACTTGACAACAGAGTAGATCCGTGTTTTCATTCTTGAGATGGCAACACAAGAGGTGAAATAGGATGGTGGGGATGATGGAAAGTTCAGCAGGATGGAACGTGTGGCTTTGAGGAGCCTTTGGGATACAATAGGCAGTGCACAAGCCGAAGTTTCCAAGAGGAAGCTGTGCTTGAGATGCAGACTGGGTGTCTTTAGAACTAGACAGAAATTGGAGGTATTGGAGAGCACTGTGGTATCAAGTGTGTGTGTGGAGGATGTGAAGAAAGGAGCTGTGAGGATGGAACCCAAGGGAACACTGACTTTTAAGGGTCAGCAAAGAAGGATGTCTTTGGTAGACTGCCTCCAGTACTGCCTCCTTGTATTCACATCCTTGTGGAGTCCCCCCCTCCCCCATCACACCAGCCTTGGTCTGTGTGACAACGGCAGAAGTAATATTATGTCACTCCTGAGACCAAGTTATAAAAGATACTGTGGCTTTCATTTTGGCCACGTATGCCTTTGTTTTTTTGTTTGTTTGTTTGTTTGTTTGTTTTGGATCGCTTGCTCTGGGAAGCCCTCTGCCATGCCCTGAGCAGCCCTATGGAGAGTTCAGGTGTAGAACTGAAACTTCCTGCCAGCAGCCATGTAAAGGAGCTTGAGAGAGCTTGGATGAGCATCGTCATAAATGAATGAATGAGTAAGACTACAATGTCCTGAGACATCCAGAGCCAGAACAACCCAGCTGAGCTGCTCTGCCCAGCTAGACCACTCCCAAATACCTGACCCTAAGAAATTATGTGAGATAACACTGTTTTAAGCTGCTAAATTTGGGGGTAATTGGTCATGCAGCAATAGATAATATCTTGGGTTGTCGGAAAAGTCATGACCCATTTTTGCAATGAAAAACATAGAAAAAATACATCATGGCTTTTCCGACAGCCCAATAGACGCCTCAACAGACACTTAGAAGGGTGGTCAAGGAGATATGGAAACATCGAGACTGGTCATGAGAAATCAGGGGAAAGGATATTTCATGGAGGAAGGCCTGGTAGACAGTGTCAAATGCTACTAAGCAGTAGAGGAATGGAATTATCAACAAAGGGATGGTTGGTCACCTTGGTGAAAGCAATCAGCAGAGTGTGAGAGGACAAAAGCCAGATTATAGTAGAGTGAAGAATAAGTAATAATAAAAGCTATAGTTTTTCCATGATCACATTCAATTGGGGGGAAAAAACACGTGATAAGTATCGTAATCCCCATTTTAGGCATGAAAAAACCGAAGTCACACTGCTACTTTGTGGTAAAACCTGCACACCCCTACCCCCTCCATTTTGGTAACCTCATTCCATTTCCAGTGATGTTCTTGCATCGCCTATAGTTTTGATGCCTCAGCCAGCTGCCCAGCTGGGATGCATGCTCCTTCACCTGCTTCTGCCTAACTCACCCCTCTAGCCTTAGGTAAGTCCTCAGGAAGAGAACTAGCAAAGTAAAGTGAGTGACGAGCCATTCTTTCATTCAGTCCCTAGCGATTTACTGAGGTCTTTGTAAGAAAGAGCCTCAGCTACCTGGCCAGCCTTCTTAATTAAACATAGATGGGCTACCAATGTGATGTTTTACAAATAAAGTCAGCACTCCACAAGCAAAAGAAAATCAGCCTTATCATTCTCGAGAGGGGGCCCCTACCCACGGTTGAATAAAGCACAGCAAAAGTCAGTGACTGCAGCATCAACGAGTCAGGCAATCAGAGGAACCGTTCCTCAGATCTGCATGAGCTGCATTAAGTGACCACATGGGGTCGTGGTCAATCTTTCTGGCTTTGCAATCAAACAGGCCTGCATTGGGAGTCCAGCTCTGACATGAGCTATGTCACTTGGAGTGGGTTATTATTTTTTTTAAAACCTTTTTCAATTCTCAGGCTCCTCGTCTGGAGAAAAAAAAAGAAAAGAAAAAACAGGGATAATAATATCTATCTCATAGCATTACCACAAGTATACCAGGAAGAAAAAAAATTTTGCGTAAAAATATGACTGCCATATCTCCTCAATCTAGGGCAGCGGTTCTCAACCTTTCACAGGGGTCGCCTAAGATCATTGGAAAACACATATTTTCGATGGTCTTAGGAACCGAGACACCGCTCCTCTATCCGTCTCCAGGCCCACATGCAGATATGCCCACATACGAGTACCCGGCGACCCCTGTGAAAGGGTCGTTCGACCCCCAAAGGGGTCGTGACCCACAGGTTGAGAACCACTGATCTAGGGTGAGGCAGGACTCATGTCAGAAGTACCTGGCTCATTTGTCGAGGAAAACACTTTAGTAAACTTTTGTGGCTAAGAAAAGCAGCTGACATCCATCCACCTCCTGTGTTCCTTCTCTGACCCTAGACTGATAATATCCCAGAATGGAGACGTTTCTTCAAAAGAGCTAAATTTCTTTGTGTAATAAAGTAATAGCAATTTGATGTTTTCAGGGAGAGGTGAGAAAGAGGAGAGAGATGGAAAGCCTATTAAGAGGAAAAAGTGGGTGCAATCAGGGCTCTGGTTAGCAGAACAGCCAGGAGAGAGAGTACTGGGAGAGAGAGGTGGGGAGCTTCAGTGTGGTGATTTCCAGCTCTCGCTTGCTCTGAGTGGTGCTATGACTATCCTACATGGCCTCAGACCAGCAGTCGAAGTCTTCCATGCAAAATAGTCCTATGTTCTGGGGGCTTTAGGGGTACAAGGAAGAAAGGAAGGGGCTCAGCTTGCTATGAGCGAGCGTGATGGGACGAGAGGACTGCACTGTCAGGTGAAGGAGCTTGAATTCAGCCGGAGCAGGAATTCAGAAGGAAAATTGATTGTGAAAATGTCAACCCACCCCCAGTAGTCCTTGGAAATTTTGGGGAGAAGACAGACGTCCCACAAAATTTGGTATGGGGTCTGGAGCTATTTAAGGAAACCATGATCCAGGAAGTCTGGTAAAAATCAGGTTACATAGGATTAAATGAGAAAACAAAGCAATTAGCTCACAGCCCAGCCTGGGGCTAAGCACTCAACTAAAGGTAGCTTCTTATGATTTAGGGAGCAATTTTCTCTTTTCTTCACCTATTTGAACTTCAAAGGCTCACCGTCTACTTGAAAATTATGATATAGTCATTCATTTATCTGCTAGCATATATCAAGTTCCTTCCATGTATTATGTAAGTGACATAATTTCAGGCAGTAATGATTATCATAGGTAACGTTACTGAAGGTTTAATATGTGCTAGGTACTGTGCTAAGTGCTTTACCTGGCTGGTTTCATTTCATCCTCACAACAACCCTAGGGAGGACCATATTATCAATGAGGAAACCGAGGCACAGTGAAGTTAGGTGACTTGCCCAGACCACATAGCTAGCCAGTGGGAAAGCCAAAGTTTGAATGCAGGCAGTCAATTTCAGTGCATGGTTTTAAGCTCCGTACTACACTGTTTGAGTGCAACTGACATGCATGTGAGTTACAGCATAACAAGAGGGAGCGGTCACAGGATAGGGTGGAGGGGAGAGGACCATGGGGAGGTAAGCCTACACTATGGGTAAGATTTTCCTGCTTTCTTTTTTCCCTCTACCTCCCATTCCCTTTCCAGCTCTGAGCTCTCAAGATGGGGTGCCATCAGGATCCCAACAGTTAATATCTGTGCAGCGCTGCTCATCGGCTGGTTTGAGTTCTCTCATTCTGCCTGTGCAGACCACTAGCAAGGGGAAGGAGGAGAAGGAAGAGAAGGAAATGGCTCGTCAGACCAACCAAGAGACCAAAGCTGACCATTGCACCATAATGCAGCACAACAGCAATAAATAAATAAATCACGTGGGGGGTGGGGGTGGGGAATGACTTTCCTATAATCAGCTATTAAAGGCTCGCATCACGAATTAGTCTATTCATTAAAACTGTTCTTGTCCTTCCACATATTATCAGCATGCCAAGGCAGAGAACACTCAGCCCCCAGGGCAAGAGATAAGAGAAATAAGGAGTAGCAGATTCAAACAGCTGGGCATGTGTATGTTTTAAAAGCACAGCTCTCAGTTGCCCGGGGCAAATCCACCTGCTAGTAGGAAAGGAGCGTTTATCAAAAACCAAAGGGCTGTTGTCTTTGTTGAACAGAAAGGGAAAAAAAGGATTTAATCTTTAAAGAGAAACACCACCATAACCACACACAGGGATCTGTGAAGGGCAGTTCCACTGGGTGTTCCCTGGGGCACTGGACACAGTGAGAAACACATGTGCTTTGTGCAAATGCAGTGTTACCAGAAGACCCAGGAGCATGCGGATTCCACGCCTAATGTCGAAGACTGCACATCTTAAGGAACTAAGACATACTGAGTTCCCACTATGTGCCAGGCACCACCTTTATTCTTTATGTTGGTAATATCTTGTTTGATGATTTCATCGACATTCTTAGAATGCCCTAAGTTATTTCTTGGAGTCCCCCAAAAGGAGCCTCGTATGAGCCCTCACAGCTGTGGTCCATAAAAGATGGCTGCTCTGTTCTCTTCCTTCCTGGCTCCCAGTGGTCCAAGAACCCTCCCCACCAAGAGTTTGGAAAAGCTTCTCATCACTGGGCCTGACCATTGCATACAAACTCCAAGGGCACAGAACTTCACAAGTCACTTTTGAAGAGTTCAGACAGGCACTGAGCCCCACAGCTCTCCCATATCCTCGGGAGGGAGGGGCATAGTGGGGAGTACCCCTTTCCTCCCTTTTCCAGCCCTCCAGCTCCTCTCCACCCTCCCGTGGTTACAGACATTCCCATGCACTCAGATGAAAACTAGCAGACACAAGTTGGGGTGTTGGAGGCAGGTGTCCCCACGAGCAACAGCCTACCGACAGCTGTTAGGTTATCTTGTTTAATCCTCACAGCAGCTGTGTTATGGGCTATTATCAACCCCATTTTGCAGAATGGGGAAACTGCAGCTCAGAGAGGTCAAATCATTTGGCCAGGCTTCCACGGGCAGTTGACAAAGCACTTAACAAGAGCTCAGGAAATATTCCCTGACAGACAGAATTGGAAATATCAGGCAATAGAAGATCTCCAGCTTCTGGGAACGTCAGAACCCACAGGAGTCCAATCATGTGGTGAAAGGGGGCTGGCAATCAAGACAACATCTCTAGAGTGTGAAGAGGAGCCAAGATGGAGAGCATAGTGTGAACCCCAAGGTCAATCGCTCCCAACCCCACTCCTTCCTGCCCTGATGCCTGTTGTTATATAGTTCACTCTTACCCTCCACCTCCCCCCAAAAAACCCTTCAGAAATGGTAAGCAGTGACATTTACGAGCTACATGATCCATAGGATGTCAACATGTGTGTATCCCAACATTGCTTCCTACTTTGGAGATGAAAGGGAGGGACAGTGATGATGTGCGAGAGAGCCTGGGCTTGGGACCCAGTGACAAGCCTCTGTTCCCAGGCAACTAGCTATGTGACCTTATGCAAATTACTTTACATTGTCCACCTTCAGTTTCCTCATATGCAAAAATGGAAAATAACAGCTGCCTGCCTACCTCCAAGTGTTCTTGTGAGGATCGAGTGAAGTAATACAATACTACTATTATATATATATATATATATATACAAAGAGAGAGAACTTCAAAATTACAAGTCCTTCCACATATATCTCTGGCAACCTTCAGAGCAATTCTGAGGATTAGAATCTCTGTTTTACAGTTGAGGAAATCGAAGGCTCAGAAAGATTGAAATTCACTTGAAAAGAGTGGGTGGTGCTATTATTCTGCAGGGCTGACTTTCAGATCCTACAGCACCCCGGCTTTTGCCCCAGAGTCTCTCATCTGAGTCCATGTCATGTTCAAAGCTTTCACTCATTCAATAAATATTTGTTGCATTTCTACCTGGCACCAGGTATTGTGCTAGGCATTGAGGATACTATTGCAGATCTCTTAGTATGACAGGGGAAGCAGACATTACATAAGTGAGGTACAATACGGTGCAATGCATGTTATAGCAAAGGAAGGACAGGGTGACGTAGGAGAAGACAGTGGGGAAGTCTGAAGAATGAGTAGCACAGAACCTCATAAAAAGTCAGGGAAGGGTCCCCACCTCCAGGTGGGCAAGAGCACGGTGTTTAGGATGAGGGAAGCATACAGGGCGACAGGGAAATGGCGAAAGAAGAGGCTGGAGGGTTAGCTGAGGGCCAGAGTTTAGAGGCCTAGGGAGCTGGGTGAAGGAGTTTGGACCTCATCCTTAGTAAATTTGGAGCTACTGAAGGGTTTTAGGCAGGGAACTGACTGATATTTTTGGAAGATCCTTCTGGCTGGGATGTGGAGCCTGGATCTGAGCTGTGAACACTGGAGGCAGGTGGGCCAGTTAAGAGACAAATGCAGAAATTCAGGCAGGAAATAATGATGGTCGGAACGCGGGGCGGGGGCAGAAAGAAGAGCTATCTTTGAACTAGATTTAACAAGAATTATAAAATCAGGACGCAGTGATTGATGGGGAGTTGTACCTGGAGGGAGGGAAGTGAGAGGGAGGAGTCAAGGAGGACACCCCGCTTGTTTCTGGCACGTGCCACTGGTGGGTGGTGGTGTCCCTTAATTGACAAGGAGACACCGGGAGTAGAATAATCTGCTATCTGGCAGGTGTATCCTGCGTGAACTTGTATCCCAGCTTCATCTAGGAACCTCTAAATTACAGCTGTCTTGCCCAGAGGAGGAGGAATGGATGGAGAGATTTTGCCAACTTGAGAATTCTGTTTGCCAGGTGCCGAGATGTGCCTGTGGATATATGTGGGTGGTGGAGCATTGGGGCAGAGCGGTGTCGGGTTCCTCTGGAGCAAAGGCATTCATCTCTCTGCGCCTCCTGTTCTCTCAACCCAGCTTCCTTTGACTATTAAAGAGCTATCTGTCGAGGGCATACCATTTAAGGCACCTTAATAGTTGCAGAGGGGGAAACGGACCTTAAAAGAGTTTATAATCTGGAAGAAGCAATAGCACAACCAACCACAAAAATATCTGCAGGTCTAATAGACATAAATGGCATAAAGAACGTGCTCCCAGAAAAACCGGGTCATAGAGGGCACTTCTGAATGAAAAAACCAGGGAGGAAGCAGCTTAGAGCTGCTCTTAAAGAAAAGGTGGGGCTTCTATCAGCAGAAATGCAAGATTGGGGTAAGGAGATATTCCTGAAGGAGGAAACAGCATGAGCAAAGATGGCAGGGGTTCAGGCAATCACCGGCCCCGTCTCCTGCAGTCTTACGGTATTGCAGAGAAGGAGCTCTTAAGCTGGGGTCCATGAGATTTGAGATGTCTGAGAGTTCTGACTGTGCAAAATTGTGTTTATGTATGCATGTGCACTTTCCTGGCGAGAGGGCTCACAGCTCTTTTCCAATTCTCTAAAAAGTCTAGATCTGAGAAAAGGTTAGAAAACAGTACTCCAAATCTCCCCCAGTTAGACTGTATAGGTGGGCTGGGGGGCATCCTATTTTTTTTTTTTAAATAAGCTCGCTTGGGAAGTGACCTGTGCACATCTCATATCTCTAGAGAGGCCCAAGGAGGCCTTGGAATGCTATCGGCCTCGCGAGCTTCTTGCCCTTTGCTCACCTCTGGGCCCCTATCCCATTTTTCAGGAGTAGTTACGACCTTCACCACAGTCTCCATTGCCCTGACAGCAATACGTAAGCAAGGCCGGAGGTGGCGGGGGGTGGAAATCAGGGAATCGTGCAAAGACGGAGTTTCCTTGAGCTAGAGCTGTTCTGCCCTAAGGCTGGAGATGGTCAGAGCGGCCTGTCAGCCCTCCACCCCGCAGTAAACCGACGCTCAAATTCTGGGAATTTCCAAATCGTTCGGCCAGGCTGCGTCAGATTTTCCCGGACGCGAGCGTGCCGTGCCCGCCGCGGCCGCTGGGTGGCGCGGCGCGGGCGCCGAGCGTGGGAAGCGCGGGCGCGCGGGCGGGCTGAGCTCACACGCCCGGGAAGCGGCGGCGGTGGGGCCGGCGTCCGCAGCGGCTGCGCATCTCGCACCTTCCGCGGGGTGCTCGTGGGACTGCCGGGCGGGTGGCGCAGTGTCCCGGGAGGGAAGCCGCCGCGGGAGGTAAGAGCGGAGCCCGGGCCAGGTAGGAGGGGGCGCCGCGGGCAGGGCCTGCAGGCGGTCCCCGAGAGCCCCGGGGCAGGGGTGGGCCCCTGGGGGCGATGCCCCGAGTCGGCCGCGCTCTGGTCGAGCCCCACCCCCGCTGCGGCGCGGCCTCCGGGCGCAGTTGCCTTCGCCGCGTGGGTAGGAGCGGATCGGAGCCCAGAGCAGCTCCGGGCGGTCCCGGAGCTCCGGGGCCGGGGCCAGCTGGGCAGGGAAGGTGGAGGAGGAAGCCCTCTGGGCCCGGGGCCGGAGCCCCTACACACTCCCCACCTTGCATTTCTCCGCTCCGCAGTGGGCGTGGTGCCCCTTTGCTGCAGAGGGGCGCCCGGAGTTGAGGAAGGCTGGGGTGGAGAGCGCAGAGACAGGTGGTTGAGGGGGCGAGGGATGGTGCGCGAAGGCTGGTTATATTAATGCGTATTTCTTTCTTCCCCCTTCTTCAGGGGGGCGCGGAGGTGCGTGTGGAGGAGGAGGCGGAAAGGCCAGAGGCATAGCTTGGGAGAGGGCAGGCGCTGCTGGAGATGCCCCTGGGTTCAGTATCCCCACCCCCCCACCCCCCAAAAAAATTAATAGAGTGGGTGTGGTGGTAGGGGTGGAGGAGTTTGATGAAGACCTGGCCCAGAATTGCCCTAAACTGCCCGGGCCAGCCCCCTGGTCCCCGCAAGCATATCCGGGAGCCCCATACTCTGAGCATTCTGCAGAGGCTTTGGGTGGAGGGTGGGAGTGCCAGAGCTTGAAGCCCCAGCAGCAGAAGCAGCTCCAGAGATAGGGGCTGGGGCTGGGGGCATTTGAAACATGAGGAGGCGTCTCCAGGCCTACAGACCCAAGTTCATAGGTAGTGGGTTTGCCGGGGTACAGTGGGCGGTGGGGCTCTAGGGAAATTGGGTGATGGCCTTCCTCCCTCCCTTTACCTTTATTTGCAGCCATATACCATTGGGATTCATCATGGGCCAAATGTGCTTAATTATTTTTTTTTCTTTCCCTTTTGGTTTGTTTTGTTTTTTAGAGGAACGGCAAATGATAGAACAGAGGGACAGCTCACCCAGCCAATCCTGGAGCTGCTGCAGCACTTGTTCCCCCAAACAAACCCACTCTGGTGCAAGGACAGAGAGGAGGGGGCTGCTGGCCCACACCCCCCCCTCCCCATGACCCCCTTGCTGCTCCCCTGTGGGAAGGACAGCCTGGCTACCTTAGACTGAATGGACAGAGTCTGCCATGGGCCAGGGTGGTGATGGCGCTGCGGCCCCTCCCTGTTGCCCAGCGTGGGAAGAAGAATGCAGAGCCAGGCAAGTCTCTCTCTGTGTCCTCTGGGGAGAAAGGAGCAGGTATAGACAGGGCCGGGGCAGCCAGGGCCTGCTGTTGCGTTGGCGTTGGCGGTGAGAGGGCTGTTACCTACAGTCCCTTGGGTTTGGTTCCACCCCTGGCCTGTCCCTGGCACTATGTGCTTATTGGTGCCACCATGTTATGTAACACTTATGTAATCTCCCAGAGCAAGCACTGTTTCCACTCTCGGGTCACGCAGACACTGTGACCGACCGTGGAGGAAGCAGAACCTGTGGAAGCTTGTGGGCGGACCTACTTCCCCCATCCTCAGCCTGGCTCCTTCTCCGGATCCCGAGGACAGGACGGGGAATGGGAGAACGGGCCCGCTCCACACCAGTTGTCTGGGCTGAGAAAGGGGGGGCTGGCTGGGCAGCCTTCCTCGCCTTGTTGCCCAAAGGACTGTCTGGTGGAGTGGATGCCATTCTTGTGCCTTGAGGCCAGCTTTTTGTTCTTGGGGCCCCCTGGCGTGGCAGATGAGTGTGGTGAGATGCCCCCCAGAATGTTATGGTGGGAGAGTACATGGTACATAGAGTTTTGAGGTTTTGAGCAAGAGTGACGAGAAGGATGGTGGTGGCATTATAAGAAGTTGGGTGCAAGCTTAAGGGCTAGAGGATGGTCAGGGAAGGGTGTACAGGGAAGTGGATCAGACAGCAAAGATAAACATGGTGTTCTTTTACTGTACTCTCCACTGGGCTGTCCCTGGTTACCAGGGCAACAGAAGCAGTGATGAAAATCATGCCTTTCGTTCAGTGGAAAAATCTGGCTCCTCCTCCCGTCTCTTCCTTCTCTAATCGCCTGTGACCCATTAGAAGGGTGATGGCTCCAGGGATCAGAGACCTCAGCATTTCCTTGTCGTGCCCCCCCCTTCCTGAATTGTTTTAAATCATCTCCCCACTGTTCGTCTCCCCTGTCTCCCCCAGAGCTCAGCAATTGCGTAGGAGTTGGAGTGGATGGAGGGGGAAGGCATGGACGTCATTGCAGAGCAGGGCGAGGAGAGCGTGGGCAGAGATGTGGATGCAGGAATGAATGGCACATGAGGAGGGTCAGGCATCGATCAGCTAGATGGAGGTTGTTTCTGAGCTGGTAGAAGCTGCTGCGGGTGGGAAGGGTGGGTGAGATGTTGGAGGCCCGCAGAGCCTGGCAGTCCGGGCTTGCGGCAGTAGGAACAGAAAGAGGTTTCTTGTGGTCATGGCTTGTGACAAAAGCTAGGATTCGTTCATTCATTCATTGTGTTTATTGGGAACCTACCATGTTAGGTCAGGTTCTGGGAACTGGGAAGACAGAGGGAAGTAGGAATGGGTCCTGACCTTGAAGAGATTGTGGCGGATGGGAGGAGGATGGAGATACGGGGGAAGATCAACCTGGCCTTGTTACAAGCTTAGAATCTGGGCCCCAGGCAGAAGGCTGGCAGTATTCCCGACTGGAGGTGATGGATGAGGGTGGAGCCTGTGGGGATGCACAGGAAGAGGCAGTTCAGAGAGCCACTTTGGCTTGGGGACAGGACATGGGGAAGAGAAATTTTCAGCCTCCGTGGTTGACAGAAATAGAAAAATCAGGGTTCAGATTTGTTTGGGGGAGTCATGTTTGATTTGCTTTTAGACATAGGCCTTCAAGACAATGGCAGGGGTGTCAGGATAGCAATGTTTATGGTCAGGCAGATCAAGTTTGCAAGGGAAGTCAATTCTGGAAAAAGGTTTGGAGGAAATTGTAGTGAAGCCTTGAAGGTACAAGGTTGCTGAGACAGTGTGGAGAGAGAGATCTCAGGGCCTAGGGCATCAGCCTAGAACTGGGTGAGACTATATGTCTTATACTTGTTTATTATCCCAGTGTCCACCCAGATGGCTGGACCAGTTTCTGCTAATGAACACCCATGTCTTCTACCAAACCACACCCATTTTTGAAGTTCAGATTTCTGTTTAAGTTTTCTTTTCCCTAGTAACTATGACGGAGTATATGTCCTGGTAAGATACAGATACAGAGGGTACCAAAAAAATGTATACATATTTTAAGAAAGGAAAATACTGTATTAAAGTTACACTGATGGTCACCACCTTGAGCACCTCTTGTAATTGCAGAAGTCAAAAATGACTTGTATTCCACGTTGTTGTCAGTATATATGGAGTATTACAATTTTAATACAGTTTTTTCCTTTCTTAAAATGTGTATACATTGTCTTGGCACCATGTGTGTGTGTATCTCCAAGCTTTCTCCTTGACCTTCGTGCTATCATGCACTTAGAAATTACTGAGGGTCCCAGGATGTGGTACAGAGATGTGCCATAGATTCTTAGCTTTTACCAGCAAGGCTGTTGGTTCTGGTTCCTTTCCAGTCATCGCTCTAGAGAGGAGTGAGAGCACTGTACAGAATCAGAAGGCCTTTGCCAGCTACATGGTCTCGGGCATGTCACTTCCTTTGCCAAGCCTTGTGTTTGATCTAAGCGGTCTAGCTCCTTCCAGCTCTAAAGCCTTCGGCTTTGATGTCCAAACGCCTTAGCCCAGGTCTCTGATGCAGGCCAGGCATTTCTAACAAGCAGCCCCGATTTCTTTGGTGCCTTGTGGGAGGGAGTAGCAGAGGCCTTGGACCCTGTCTCCAGAGTGGGTGGGAGCCCTCCTGTTGGAGGGTGGCCCCTGTTCACCTTCGGATCGTGGAACTGTTGGAAGGGCAGGAAGATCAGGAGCTGGCAAACCACAGCCCGTGGGCCAGATGCCTCTTTTGTAAATAAAGTTTTATTGGAACACAGACATGCCCATTATTTATATATTGTCTATGGCTGTTTTCATGCTACTTTGGTGTCATTGAGTACAGCAGGTTAATGTTGTTTTGTTATAACATGGACGAGAAAAAAAAAGTCAATTTCTGCCCAGGGCCGCTGTCTGTGTGGAGGTTGCATGTTCTCCCCATGTCTGCGTGGGTTTTCGCCAGGACTCCGCTTTCCTCCCACATCCTAAAGATGTGACCATTTAGATGAACTGGTGTATCTGAATTGTCCCAGTCTGAGTGAGTGTGGGTGTGGGTGGCCTGCGATGGAAAAGCGTCCTGTCCTGAATGGGTCCCACCTAGCACCCTGAGCTGTCGGGAGAGGTTCCAGTCACCCATGACCCTGAACTAGAATAAGTGGGTTGGAAAATAATGATCGTACTTTGCTTTTATTAACCTTTCTTAAATGTATGGATAGCTCACATTTATTTTAATGTTTAATATTAGAAGTGTTTTGGGTCTTTGTTTAGAAAGTTAGTGATGTTTTTGTGACCAGAAATATGCCATTGGAACTTTTTTTGGCTCTTGTTTATATCAGTTAGCCTGTGGTCCAATGGGTTTTGTTACATGCTTGAAGTTGCAGTTTCCAAGAGCCTACCCATGACATTACGTGAGGACTTATTGTAGTTACATCAGGTACCATCTGACCCACAAGCCCAAAGTATTTACTATCTTGCCTTTAAGAAAAAGCTGCCCCAATCTCTGCCCTCCACCACCAGAAAAGTGTTTGGATCTCCACTGGGGGTGCTTACTCTGGCTGTTTCAGATTTCTAGGGTTCTTAAGGAGTCTGTCTTGAGCCTTCACTTGTGATCCTATGAGAAGGTGGTGTGGCAGTTGAGAGTAGATTATTGGAGTCCACCCAAAAATGGTCTTCTGTATTTAGGAAATCCCTTTCATTTTCAACACTATCTCAGGAACTGGAGGGTGTCCCCCCTCTCCCCCACACACTTCTTTGAGCCTGGAGAACTGAATTCCTCAGCAGGAGTGGGCTGTGGCCTTGGTCTGACAAGCTACCCTCCCTCCCGTTTCCCAGGCTCCTGCAGACAAGGGACCAACCCAACCCAGTCCCTGGCCAGGAGGAGGAGAGGCTCATTGGTTCTGCCAAGTCCTGCAGCAGAGTTCCCTTAATAACTTTGCTTTGGCACTTCCGGCCTCACTGTTCCCTTAGTGTCAAGGCCCTACAGATGCAGCTGCAGAAGAGCCTGCAACCCCGCCTGGTTTGTCAGCCTGAGCCTGGCGATTGTCCATTCTTTGGGAACAAGGCCCTGTGGCTTGGAGTTGGTAGGGTGTGGCTGTGTTGTCTGGGACCTAAGGACTACTCACTAAGCTTGCAGCTGATCTTTACAGAGTCCCCTTGTGTCCTGGTTGCCACCTCTTTTGACTTGGTCCTCAAATAGGAGTCTTGTCTTAACTTTTGGCAGAAACAGGACTAATTTAAAGTTCTTGCTTTTACCAAACAGCAGCACAACCATCTGGTCGCTTCTGCTCAGGGCTGAGCTAGGGAGTGAGACACTTCGGTGGCAAGAGGAAACTATGCTCCGAGCACAAGGAGTCCGGAGTGGAGGTGGAGGGCGGGGGTGACTGAGGTTTATTCCCGTTGCAGCTGGAAGGGAGGAGCCTGGCAGTGGTGGGAGGAGGGAGCAGAGGACCCAGAATAGCCAGCATGAGCACGCCAGCAACACACCTAGAGCTGCTTTCAGCTGGTAACGGTCAGCCTGGCTCTGGGAGCCTTACTTCCCACCTACCCTACACATATTTTCCCCAGAAGCAGTCAAAAAAAAAAAAGAAGGTTCTCAATCAAAACCTTTCCTTGGTAGAGTTTAGGGTAACCTCATATTACACGGGCTTACACTAATGTGGGGACAAGGGCACTGACTTGGAGAATCGTTAATTTACCAGATATTGATGAAGGATCAACAGGAGTAGATGAAGGATTCATAGTCTGGTCTGGAAGGTATAGGGACAGTTGAACCGATTTGAATATGATCGGCACTAGATCATAAGCTTCAGGAGTGCCTATCTGTGTGTGTGTCTTGTTCATTGCTGTCACCCAGTGTGGGGTACTGTGCTCGGCACACGGCAGGCACGCAGATGTTTAAGGGCGACCCATCCTTGTTTGACCTGTCCCGGGAACGTGCAGGGGGGATCTGAGGAGGTAAGTGGAGGAAGAGAGGAGCTCATGGCAGCGTGCGTGACACAAATTTGGGGGAGGATGGACATACTGGTGATGCCAGTGCCATTAAGGAGAAAAGGATTTAGAAAGATGGACGCCAGGGGGGAATGACAGAATCCTTTGGTATTAGGACCATGGGAAAGGAGGAGAATGACCCGGTTCAAAGAGGTACATTGGCAGCAGCCCAAGTCATTGGACAAAGCAGAAGGCGGGGGAAGTAAGAACCAGCCAGTGGCAGGGGAGGTAAGATTGTGGGAGAGTAGAAACCAGCGTGAGAGGAAACAGATCAGAGACTGTGTGTTAGTTTCGTCGTAAACATCTTGCCGCAAGCATGTTTGCTGGTAACTAATTGGCCCTAAGGCAATTTCGTTATAGAAGATAAAAGAATGAAAAATAAAAGAGGGACATTTAAAAGGACATACTGAAACATGAAAAAATCAATAACAAAATTAAAACTTATTGTGAAAAATGAAAACACATTGTCTTTGAAGTCTTTCATTCATAGTATCATACATTTTGTTTTTTGCTTGAGTCATCGCTCATTCAGAATTGCACTTTTTTTCGCTAAAATTTCTTCTTCCTTCATTAAGAGAGGCACCATTTCCAACTACAGAATTGATAATTAATGCTCTTGAAGACTGTTGTGAATTAGTAGCTGCCTCACTGATATTTGCATAGCTTGGTAAACTTTTGGTTTTGGCAGGTGGGAGGGCTGACTGCTCACCGAAGGATTTGCAAACTGATCTGTGATCCTTTTCCAGCGTAAAACGCAATCTCGTGTTACACGGAGATTTGCAGTCAGCTTTATACATAGCTGTTACCATCCACTGTTAAGGCCACCACGTCTACTCGTACAGACCATTATGAGGGCTGAGATTTCTATAATATAAAAAGGGGAGTAACTGCAAGAACTTCATCCACAGAGCAATGAAACCAAACTGACAGCTAGCTTAAATGCATGAAGTCTGCCAAATGTAAACCAAACTGTCAGCTGGTTATTTTATCTTTTATGGTGAAATCGCCTTAGTTGTGTAGTGAAAAGGTTTGCAGCAAAGATATTTATGGCAGAACAACTTAGAACCCATAGAGGCATCTTCAGGCCCAGCGTGAGCACAGCTGCAGCAGGTGAGGCCAAGGTAAGGTGATGGAAGTGACAAAGGAAAGACCAGAGAACTCCCAGCTCTGTCCTGCGGTCTCCTCGGAAATGACCATGTGTGACCTAAAGTACCCTGTGGTGGGGCAGGTGCAAGAAAACTACAGTTTGAGATTACAGTTATCCTTTTTAATATTCTTACTATGGACATTTTCACATACATATGAAGGTAGAGAGAGTTAGTAATAAGAAACTTCGGTGTCTCCATCACCCTTTCAACATATAATCAACACACGTCCCCTCTTGCTTCATTTATACTCCCACCCACTTTATTCCTTACTCTGTTCTTAGATTATGTTACATCAAATCCCCGACATCA
>NW_017731814.1:152305-190290 GCF_001890085.2 Hipposideros armiger | reverse complement strand
AGATCATTTGTATGTTTGCAATGTGTGTTTTAGAGAAATAGAATTGGGTATTTAAATTAGCATATTTGTGACTTCAATAGCATTAAGATTTACCTTCAAATGAAAAATATCAAAATTCAAAAAAAAAAAAAGATAATACAGGATATATTAAGTAAACCGTGATATACATGTTGGTCACTGAAGGCTGCCTCGTTTATTTTCTTCCAACTAAGAGGCCTTTATTTTGATTATGTACCTGTATTGGTTAAAACTTGAGCAAATCCCCTTACATATGTGTGTGTTTATATACAGCATTGCTGTTCTAGTATATTATCTACATTATGAAACACAAAGTAAAATAAAAAGTTGTGATTTGGTGTGTTCTCTGCCTTCTCCCAGCAATAAACCATTGAGGCCCTGGCCGAGGGAGGGTAACCACTGTTCTTTGCACTAAGTTTCAAATCCTCTTCCTTATCCAGGAGCTGCTCCTGGACTGCCCTCTCCTCCTTGCATCACCTGTTTTCCTTTCTTGCTGGATTATCTCCGTGTGCTTCTCTCACCTGAAAAAAGCCTTCTTTGACCGCCCCACCCCTTCCAGCTACTGCCCATTTTTCTGTTCGTTAGAGTTTTCAGTCCTTCCTCTCTTCACTTCCTCTCTCGAATCCCCCGAGTCAGGCTTGTCCCCACCACTCGGGGTGGAAGTGATCTTGACAAGGCAAGTAGGGACCTCCATGTTACTAAATCTAGTGGTCACTTCTTAGTCTTCATTGTAGTAGCTTCATCAGTATTTGGCAGAGCTGGTCATACCTTTTTTTTTTTTTTTTGGAAGCTCTGTCTTCACATAGCTTCCAGGACACACATTTCTGGTTTTCCACCTGTCTCATTGGCTGGTCCTTCTCAGCGTCTCATCGCCCTGACCTCTAAGCATTCAGAGGCCCTGGGGCACCTCCTCTTCATCTTCTCTCTTTCCCTTTGTGATCCTCTCCTGACTCATTGCTTTAAATACCATGTATGTGAATTATGTCTAGAATTTGCTTCAAAGTAATACTGGGCCAAATTACGGAGATAAACAAGATTGATCATGAGTTGATAATAGTTTAAGGTAGGCGATGGTACCTGGGGGCATATTATACTGTTGGCTCTAGTTTTATTTATATTTAAAATTTTCTAGAATGAAGTTAAAAAAGAAATCTACATGTTGAAGGCCCCCGATTACTTGTCGGAAGCCCACCCTCTCCCTGAACTACAGATCTGACCCGTGTCTCCTCTGCCTGTTGAACATTCCAACTTGGATGTTAATAGACATTTCACATTGAACATGCCCAAAACTGAATGCCTGATTTTCCCACACAGATATGTTCTTCCTGCAATCTCCCATCTTGGTTATGGGAATGCTATCCTTCAAAATACCGATGGTCATGACTTCTTTCTTTTTCTTATGTCCACCCAATCCATCAGCAAGTTTTGGTGACTCTACCTGCAAAATATATTAGAATATGACCAGTCAGAACTACTACTGCCATCGCCTTGGTCCAAGACACCGTCATTGCTCACTTGCTTCTCCTTAGCCCCTTAAAGGTTGTGGTCCTCACAGTAGCCAGAAAGACCCCATGTGACATGTGACACCATGCCCTGCAGTGCTCAAAACCATGCAGTGACATCTCTCCTCATTCAGTGAAATCCATGGTCCTTTGAGTGGTCCACAAGACCCTGTAGTTATGAACACTGTCCAATAGAAATACAATGAGTGACACATGAGAGCCACGTATGTAATTTAACATTTTACGGTAGCTAAATTAAAAAAGGAAAAAGAAACAGGTGAAGTTAATTTTAATAACTTATTTAACCTAGTATGTAAAAAAGTTTTCATTTCTGATATATATATATATATATATATATATATATTTTTTTTTTTTCTCTCCCCACTGGAATGTGAGTTCCACGAGAGCAGGCATTTTTGTCACGTTTGTTCTCTGCTGTATTTCCAGAGCATGGAATAGTACCTGGCTTGTGTAAGAGACAGGTAGATGTTGTTGAAGAATTAAATGGAGTGAATTATTGAGAATGATTATTCTTTAGTAAGAACCATGAGATTTAATATACTTTATTGTTTTACAATATCTTGGTGTCACATTTTTCAGTATAGCAGTTGGAAGGTCTCGTTCAAGTCAGGGTATTTTGAAAGAGACCTCTTTATAAAGAGGTTATTATGGGTTCGATTTATAGCATAAATGAAGTCAAGACCCCTGAAACACTGCATTTCATTCATTTCACTGAGAGATTTTAAGACAAGTTTGGATATTCTGTTTTAAGTGTGTGCACAGATAAAAGACTTGAGAGCTGACTTCCCCGTATCATCACATAATGGTGAAAAGTATTCCCAAGTGCCTGTTTCTAAAATGCTCTTCCTGGCACATGTCTCTTTCAAAAAAAATAAAGGTGTTCTTACCCATTTTTTTTAAATGTCACCTTTGCTTTAAAGGGACAGATTAAATTTTTTTTAAAAAATATTCAGTAACATTTTACTGACAGGCACTCATTATATTGGGTTGTCGGAAAAGTCATGACGCACTTTTGCAATGAAAAACAGAAAAAATAAGTCATGACTTCTCCGACAACCCAATAGAAGAAGTCAGCAAATTTTGGAATCTTGTTTTCTAGTTAAAAAAATCTTTGAGCAATGCTTTCAGGTACTTCCCCATGAGATAACCAGACTGGGGGGGGGTCCAACGATTCGCTGGTCTTACCCGCCTGTTACCATGGATTGCCATTTATTTTATTGCAGATGATATCTTTGAATTGGTTGGACTGGGCACATGTAAACTATCCTAAAGTACACAGACAACTGGGGGCGCCCCTGTTCACCCTTTGTGTTTTGAATCTCCTACTCAGACACAAGATCCTGCTGTACCTCCAATGACAGAGACCACCCGCCGCAGACTGATGGAGTGCCCCGTGTCAATTCATAGGTTCAGTAATAGTAAATTTTAATTCCTTATTTTTAAGTAAAAAGTAAACATAAATAGACATTCTAATACTTTCTTCTTCATCCTTGTGGATCTTGTATCTGCCACCTCAAGGGTGGTTGCTCTGATTGGCTCCTCTTTGTTAATCTCGCCTCCCTAAGCAAACTTGAACCCTCCGCTTGAGGACTGGGTCTTCTTTTTTCTGTTGTTCATTGTCCCTAACAGTGCTGGGTTTCACCAGTATGTGTGGACTGAATAGTGTTGGTCCGTTCTCTGGCCTCAGGACGATAGGATTATATTTGTTGGACAACAGAGTCTACTATCCAGATTTCCTTGGTGGCTTCTAGGGCCATTTCTTTAGCAGTATGGAAAGCATTGGTGACATTAGGGAAAACAGCACTGCAGTCTTGATGCCTCATCCTGGATCTGACATGTGGCAAAGATGGTGGCTCCTTGAGGCACCATCACGTCGTGATTTAGGAGGTAGAGGGTTATGCTCAGACGCTGCTCTGGATGTGAGCGGGCAGAGGTTGCTGGAAGACATGGCCAAGGTAGTTAGAGTACCTCTGTTCTTAAGAGAGAGAGGTGCTGTGTCTCTGAAGCATTGTGGCGTGTCTTCCACCAGCTCACCAATATGCTGAAAATGCTTGTACTAGTGTGCTTTATTCTACTTGGACAGTCCGCGAGGTGCGTCAGCTGGATATGTACACTTGGAGTCATTTTCCAACTGCTGTGACCAGAAGCACAGTTTAAAAGATGAGTAGCTGGAATGAGAACTGCAGGCTGTGGCCGGGCACGAGGCCCTGTGTCCTTCCTGCTGCTGAGGTACCATCTCCCCTGGACCCTGCTCGATGAGCAAGGCTTGTCCCAGTGGGCCAGTCTTTGCTACTTAGACCACTAGCTAACCCATCAGCATCCATTCGTGGATGTGCATTTGTCCAGGGCCTGCAGGAAAGGCTCTGGGTCTTTACGGTTGGAGTGGAGTGGGGATGGGAAAGGGAGGAATATGCCATGAATGAAACATGGCTCTGTCCTCAGGGAGCTGTGGCGAGTGAGGGAGACAGACACCCACGCTAAAATACAAGACAAAGCAGAAAAAAGATGTGAATGGAATGTAAGAAAGTGTTACATTAACCAGAAGGGGCAGTTAGGTATTGGAGGTTGTCTCTTAGAACACAGGGAAGAAGATCTCATCCATCTTGTTCATGGCTGAATCCTTAGAGGCTAGCACAGTGCTTGGTCCCTATCAGGTGCTGAATAAATAATAGTTGGGTGTCGGGGGAGTGGGACTTCACCCAAAATCAGCGTTCTCTGAGAGGACATATGTGGTAGAAGGGGGGCTGTGTATTGCAAAGTCGAGGGGAGTCTTGGGAGGGACTTAACCAACTTTCTAAGAATTTGATTTTGGTGGTTTTTAACCTCTTTTTGTGCCAGTTCTCATTACGAATTGCAAGGAAACTATAATCTTTTTCTCTAGGGGGAAAAAAAACACACAACAGCATGTGATTTGGCATCTATCAGCAGAGGACTTGCAGATCCCAAGTTATAAAACCCTGCTTATCGAGCTCTTAAAATGGGATAAGACACTTTGTTTTTCCCTGGAGTCTTTGGAAATTGCCTCAGATAAGTGTGTACTGTGCAGGCATTCTGGGGTGTAAGGGCACTGATAAGTGGCAGGCACAATAGTGCCCCATTGAGCTTGGGGAACCAGCGGAGAGTGGGGGGCGGGTCCTCTGTGCACTGATATGAATGGAGGGACCCAGTGTTGACTCCATTTAGCAGGGGACAAAAAGGTTTACCTTAGAAAAAACTTAACTAATTCAGAATATGAATGCTTATGCGAACTTTTTTTCTGTGACATGGTGTCCAACTCAGATACCTAGCCAAGCAGTAATTACAGATGTAGAGACGCAGTGTGTTGCCTTTCTGGGAACAGTGACTGTGGAAAGGAGTCGTTAGAGGTTCTCGTATTACCAGTGTATAGGGTTCGGAGAACTCCTTCGCTGTCCCGATCCATGAGGGAGGGCTGCCTGGAGGAGGAAGTGACAAGATTTCACAGGCTGCTTGGAAAAGCAAAATGACTGGGCTGAGGATAATTTAAAATTGGATTGTTTTTGTTCCTGTTGTCATGAAAATTCCTATAAAGAGTATCTGTGTACCTTCAGTTAAAAACTACATTAAAAAAACCAATTTTCCTGTCCTCTAGGAGTTTGTAGTGTATCTGTTTGGAGATTTAAAAAACCTAGTGTGGGCAGCACAGTATTGACATTTCTGCCTTCGTGTGTCCTAGGTACGTTCGTTCAGCGGAGGGGTGAGGTTGAAGGGCGGTGAGGCAGGGGAGGTGAGGGGCGGTGCTTTATCCCAGCGAATAGTGTGGTTTGAAAATCCGCCCAGCCGTGCGAGATGCTGGCCAACACCAGAAGGCACCTCTGGAAGCAGAAGGGGCGAGCTCTTGAGCTCCTGCGTCCTGAGCACAGCAGAGGACAGACTTGGGGTCCCCTGGGGGCCGCCATTGCTGAATGCAGTGCAGCCGGCTCTTCTCCCCTTGCAGTGGCTCCCCACTCAGGTGTTCAGTGGGGCTTTGCTTTGTGTGGAGGGTAGTCTGTGAGGGAGTTTTAAAAGATCTTTCAAGAGCTCTCCTATTTACCTCAGAGTGGGGTTCAGACTGCAAATCCAGACAGACACCTTAATGGGTGGTGAAATCATATTCGTGGGTTGAGACCAACATGAAAGAAAACCACAACGTAATAGAAAATATTAGATTGCGTAGTATGTAGTAAAGGTGAGTGTGATCATATTCACACGTGCTCATGTATGTGTGTACTGGGTCACCTTGTAAACTTATTTCTTACTGTGCGTCAGGGTGCAAACAGTTTGAGAAACTCTCCTGGAGGGATTTCTTCACTCTTGGCTTAGACAGCAGGTTCCGGCGACTTCCCCAGAGGCCATCTCTGTGGAGGCAGATGTGGTGAGAGGGCTTTTTTTTTAAAAAGCAGCAGAGTCAGGCTCTCACAGCGTGACCCAGGCTCATCTGCGGCTGCGCACCCACTCCTGTCCCCTTCCCTGTGCCAGGTGTTCGCTGCTGCAGAGACCTGCGAGGAGAGGCCTGGAGAGCCTCAGCAGGGCATGGGAGCAGAGGTCAGTTTCCCCTCCATGTCGCCAGGTGTGGAGTGGAGCGCATCCAGCCCTTTGCCTCCTCTCTCTGTCTCTCTGTCTCTCTCTGTCTCTCTCTCTGTCTCTCTCTCTGTCTCTCTCTCTGTCTCTCTCTCTGTCTCTTTCTCTGTCTCTCTCTCTCTGTCTCTCTCTCTCTCTCTCTCTCTCTCTCTCTCTCTCTCTCTCTCTCTCGTTTCCTGACTTGATTGGCTGTTTCCATTCGCAGTTCAGATCAGGGGGAGGAAGGCCATCCCCGACTTACTGCTTTGCCCTGTTGTTGTGTTTCTCAGGCTCACTGGGTGGCAGGTTAGCATTCCCGTGACTGGGGAGAGATTCCTGGTCTACATTGGAACAGCAGCTCCCCCCTCAGTGATCCCACTTGGATCTCTGAGTCTCCGGCTCATCTGCCCCCAAAGGAGAGGAGTTTTTCTTGCTTGTAGCTGCTTCTCCTTTGACCAGCTGTGCCAACCGGCCTGCAGAACGCTGACCCACTTGTCGTACCTCAAATAGAGGTTTAAATTAGGACCTTTAATCTGTAAGAGGCTTATAGCCTATTGGTAGCCAGCTGCTCTGGACATGTATGTGGGCAGAGCTGGGCTTTGCCTGGCTGCTGCTGTTGGGTTTGGGGACTCATGGGGGTTGGGGGCTGCGTGTCAGAAGTGACGAGACACGTGACCTCACTCGTCGAGGCCTGGAATCGGAGTCCCGGGAGCAGGGTTGTTCCCCAACATTCCTTTTGCCGTTGGCGCTTAACACACACAGGCCCTGAGAGTGGGTGGGAGGGGTCTCTTGGGATGGAGTGGGGTGGTGGTCTGTCCTTGTAATGACAGGGTGGAGGGTCCAGAATTTTATGGCCTTGGGTGCTGGTCCTGCTTCTCCTGGGCACTGAGCCTGGCTCCTTGCAGATGTGCGGTGAACTCTGCTCAACATGTGTTTTCATTTCACAAATATTTATTAGTCAAGAGTTGTGTGTCCAGTACAGAGCTCGGTACCATAGGGGACACGGAGAAGCATGAGAATTAGGGTCGCCCCCAAATGGCTCATTGTCGCTCAGAGGAGACCAGAGTAGCACATAACAAAGCATTCAGTCATCCCACAGGCAGATACTTATCTGGCTGGTACCTATTTAGGGTAGCAGCTTACGAAGTTCCAAAGTTATAGGCATGGGGGAAAGTACTGTTGGAGACCTGAGATGGGAGAGAACTGTGCTGGCCAGAGCTGGGCCCTGAGTGGTGGGATTCAGGAGGACGGTGGGGAGAGGACATCGAAGGTGGACCAGCATGAGCAGAGGCAGGTGGGGTGCGTCATCCCCCCACGTGCAGGTGGCTGTGCAGGGAGTCTCTTCCCCATCCCCCTTCTAGGAATAGTCCCAGTTTCAGTCACAGAGACGCGTACTTGTCCGGCAACTTCGGGACAGCTCTTGGGCGTCCTGTCTTTTCTCCTCTTTATCTTTAGCAATAGGGGTAATGATCCCTAACCTGTATTGAGCACTCACTACATACCTCAGGTCTGTGTGCTTTAGCGTCAACACTCTGAGGCACGTGTTGCATATTCTCATGTGCGTTTTCCAGTTGATGCAGCTGAGGCATAGAAGGCTAAATAACTTGCCCAAGGTCGCATTGCAAGGAAGTCACTGGGTCAGGAATCCCCCCAGGGAGTCCTAAGGCCGAAGCCCATGCTCTTAACCCACTGCTTCCTGAACTTGTCTGAACATTGGAATCATCAGGGAGCTTTTAACATTTCCAAAGCCTGGGCCAATGACATTGCACCCCAGACCAACCACATCACAGTCTCTGGGGGGTGGGACTTGGGCATGGGTTGTTTTTTTTTGAAGCTTCCAAGGTGGTTTCAGTGTGCAGGCAGGTTTACAAACCACTGTCTTAACCCCTGAGTCTTAGTGCCTGTGACTCTTGAATCAAATACGTTTTTCACTCCAAGGCAGAGGATCCTTTCCCTGGCCTGTCCTGAGGGTGTGTCTCCCTATCACCCACCATTCTACAGGGTGTAACTCCAGCCTCTCATCTGAGGGACAGGACCACCTCACAATATCTGTGACCCCCCCCTCAGAGTGAAAGTTGGGTGGGGAGAGGGAGGGGTGTTCTGGAATCTGTGCCCCCTTTACCCTCTGAGGACCGCCTTGGGGCAGAGCCTGCCTTCAGAGCCCTGGAGACCTCTGACTGGTTTCTCACGTCTTCTGCTCCCCTGGGCCCCTGACTTCAGCGGGAAAGGAGAGGTCACAGGAGGGCAGATCTCTTCTCGACAAGTCCCGCTCCTCTCTGCCTGTCCTCGGGTGAACCTGAAATGGACACGAAGAGAAGCGTTGTTTGGGTGACTGGGAACAGCACTAAATTTAGCAAAACTGTAGCTGGTAGGGGGCCGACCTGTAGTGAGCCAAATCCAGCCCCAAGTGGACGAGATTTATACTCAGTAACGTAGCCAGCGTCTTCTCTGCTTGGGCAAGTCTGGTTACACTGGCTCTTTCCGTTTCTAAAGCTCGAAGCCTGTGAGCCAGTCCCTGGAGATGTCCCTGGCCCCGCCCCTTTTGGACTTGGCTCCGCCCCACTGCGGTTTGTGAGGGTTTGGTAGTCATTCTGTCCACGTGTCTGGAATTCTCATTTCAGTACTTTTGCCTTGGCCTGCAAATTCTTCCATGACTCTTGGCCAGTGTGCCAGCCTTGGTTCCCAAGGTCCGCAGAGCAAGACTTGAGCTTTGGTAGATTTTTCTTAGGGCATCTAGATCTTAGGACATCTCTGGTCAAAGATGTTGAGTGAGTCAATGGAAGAGCTGAGGTGGTTAATTGAACAGATTTGAGGGACTGATCCATTCCTTCCTCCCAGAAATTGAACCAAATACATGGTGTTTGCATACCCAACATGCGACATGAATTAGGATGTGGAGTGGCGGTGGGTGGGCTGGGAGACTGACTTGTGACGGCTGGGGGTTTCTCTGGTTGGCTTGGTCTTCTGCCTGATGGGGGCCGCGTCTGGGAGGAGGTGGGTTTTGTGGACTTGGAGAATGAAAGCCTGCTGGTGACAGAACATCTTACCCGGCTGGACCTCCTCCTGTCCCGCTCAGCCCTGATGGTGGTGGCTTGCTTGGGGAGCTCTGTTGCCTTAATGCCCAAAGGGATAATGACCAGGCTACATTTTCTCAGCCCTTTCCAAAGTGGACGACTACACTCTGGCAAGGGCTGGGGTCTTGTCTATGTAAGACATGACTTGTTAGTATAAGGCATTGGTTGTCGACAGGGGGCAGTTTTGCCCCCAGGAAACATTTGGCAATGTCCAGAGACATTTTTGGTTGTCACACGGAGCAGCAGGAGAAGTGTTGTTAGCATCTAGGGGATAGAGGTCAGGGATACTGCTACATGTCATACAGTGCACGGGGCAGCCCTCCCCACAACAAAGAATGATCCAGTTCAAAATGCCGGTAGTGCCGAGGCTGAGGAACCCTGGTACGGAGGGACAGGCAGTCTTGTAGAAGTGGCCCTGAGAGGTCATTTTATCCAGTCCCCTGCTTCTGTTGGAAATGACTTGAGAGCTGTCTGGCTACTGCCTTGTCCCTTTGTCCCCCTGCTTCACCTCACCTCAGCGTTTACAGTGTCTTACAAAGTTGAGTTCAGGAGGTTTTGTCCAGGGAGTTGCTGGAACCTCATATGGTACAGTTTCCCCCAGAACCCCACGGTCTAAGCACACGTGTATTCCAGGGTGGTCATGTATGTGGCTGGATGCAGCCGTGTCCCTGGTGCATCTAAATAAGCTGTGATGTTGGCATATTTGGATGCTGATGCTATTGAGATGAACTTTAAGGGCAATAGGGAGACCATTCCAAGCAAACGTGGGGATGATAGGAGTCTAGCCCAAAGCTGTTTTCCTTCATTCTCCCTGTCACTGAGGCGTTTGCTCTGCTTGCTGAAAACTGGGTTCTGCTTGCTAAGTCCTCTGAAATGCAGGAACTCCTCGCCCTAGAGAACATGATGTTGCTTCCAAGATAAGACATCCAACCTGTTGCCAGATACCTCAGCAGCTCAGCACATCTCATGTGCCAACACCATTCTCCTGCAGTTGGCAGGACTGCTTTAAGGCCAGAATGTGGAAATGAGAAGTCTCCCAAAGTGAGGCCCTAAGCTTACTTTCGATGGTGGAGGGAGAATAGCTGTGTGTGGATTCTAAAATACACTGGCTTTTTACGTTTCAGGACAAGGTTCTTCCTGGATGACCTCACCAGCTGGACTCTTTAGTCGGGATGTTGGCGAGTGAAGGCATAAGCGGAGCTTTGGGGAAAGAATAGCTGGCAGGCGTGGTGGCTGAGCAGATGGGCAGGGCAGAAGCCCAGGTAAGGCCAGGCAACCTGAGAGAGGTGCTGATCCTCTCCTGGGGACATTCGATAGCCCGCCCCCACGTCACTTCTCAATGTTGTTCCCCTGCCCCTGACACAGTCACTCCATTGCCATGTGCTCGAGACCGATATAGTTTTGGATGCGCCTAAGAAGAAATACAAGTGATGTTGGGGTTACTTATTTATTTTGAATTTTGAGTTTTCGGTCTCCCTTTGTTTGTGGAAATCACTGGGGGATGGATTATATGGCAAATCCTGATGTTCTTGGAGTTCAGGTTCACTGCTTCCCTTATTCTCATGTCAAGCACTAAGATGATTGTGGGCTCAGGAACCAGGTTCTAGATTACTGCTATCTTAGCTGGCAACTAGGGCAGTCGAAACCAGAAGCTCCCAAAATCCTGCTGAGTGATGGTAAACATTTGAATGGATTGCACAGATGAATGTGTGTATATTTAGAAAGTCCCACCCAGTAGAGAAAGAACCTCCAGGTAAGCCCGGCTTCTCATCCCAGCTGCAGGTCTGAGCACACCCCGGGTCACATCCTTTCAGTCCATGATTGGCTGAAGTCACTTCCTTATGTACCCAAGGCTGCCCACACCCAGCCACTACTTCCTGCAGTGCATCCGGAAGCGCAGTTCATGCCTCTCCTAACCTCTTAGTCGCTAATGGGCGTGTACCAGCAAGCATTCTGGGTCCTTTTGCCTCCTTACAGCTTAGCTACTGTCTTGCTTCCAGATCCCGAGCTTGTCTTTGAGTCCCTGGCTTCTGCTTGGACTTCTGGCTTCCAGGTCCAGAGTCACGTCAGTGCTCTGGCAGCTGCTGCAGATGTCAGCCCTGGGCTGCTGGTTTGGAGCTGTGTTGTGTCGCCTCAGTCTTCTTGGATGTCACACCCCCCTTCACCACTGCCCCCCACCACTTCTTTCTCATTGAAAAGTCTTGTTTCTCAAAATTACTCCATATTTCAACATGCATCTATAAAACCCAAAAATATTTTCAAACTATCTTATAGAACATGACGCTTGGTAAGTTAATTTGGAGTGTTGAAAATGTGTTTATTGTATCTGGTTTTGAAGTTTTATATAGCCATATCTCTGCCATTTACTAAAAGGCAATAGGAAAGGGATCAGAAGTGTATATGTATCTTTTAGATTTCTTGGAGACACTAAAATCTATTGGTGCTGGGGCAACAACACATTTGGATAAAAGTCCATTTTTCCTAGTTTTTGTTTTTCTTTTAAATCTTTCTCATTAGCTATCTTTTAGCCAATTTTTACTTGACATATAACACGTACAGAAATGTGAAGAGATCCTAAGTGTTTTAGCAAAAAGTATGCACAGCTTGTAACCAGCACCCAGAGGTCAAGCAAAGCAATAGAGTATTACCAGAACCGGCCCCGCCTCCAAAAAAACGCCTTGTGCTTCTTTGCAGTTACTGACTGTCCTTTCAGGGGTGACCGCTTTTTTGACTGCTAAAATTACAGATTAGTTTTGCTTGCTTTTCAACTTCATATAATATGGGTCACACAGTGTGTTCTCTTTTGTGTCTGACTTGTTTTATTCGTCATTTGTGATATTCATTTATGTTGTGTATTGTTGTCGTTTCCCATTCTTCTGGCTGTGTAGTATTCCATTTCATTAATAGACCACAATTTATTATCCATTGTACGGTTGATAGATGTTTGGGCTGTGTGCAGATTTGGGCTCTTACAAACAGTGCTACTATGAACACCTTTGTGTATGTCTCTTGGTGAATGAATAGATTTATATACATGTATATGTGTATGTATGCCTTTTATATATATATATATATATATATATATATATATACACATACATATATGTAAATAAGTATTTATGTTGGGTATATACATAGGAGTGGAACTGCTGGATAAGACATTGTGCCAAAGCAATTGTACCAATTATATTCCTACTAGCAAAGTTGGAAAGTTCCAGTTGCTCCATATCCTTGCTAATATATGGTATTATCTTCCCTTTTCATTAGCCTCATTCTAGTGGGTATGAAATAGTATTGTCCTTTGGTCTGAATTGACATTTCCGTGATATTAGCCATTTGGTATCTCTTTTGTGAAGTGCCTGTTCAGGTCTTTTGCTCATTTTTCTATTGGGTTGCCTGTCTTTTTCTTATTGGCTTGTAGGAAGCTCTTTATGTATTGTTGCAATACAACAATATATGTATTGCAAATATTTTCTCCCTTCAGAGCTTTTGATGTCCATATCTTTAGAGATATCCCCAAGGTTAACCACGTGGAAGCAGCAGGATCCTATAATGTGCTTTGCACAAGGATCTTTTCTTCTTTGTTGGCGGTGACGTTGGGGCTTCGTTCTGTCAATATTCATCTACAAAGGCACTAGAGGGATATTGGTCATGTAGGGTGGGTCAGGGACTCATGAAGTTCTTGGCATATTTAGGTGCTGACACCTTAAGAGGGGGTCACATAAATGTAAACGTCATCAATATTCAAGTGCTTGCTATGTGCCATATACTGTTCTAAGCATTGTACATGGACTATCTCATTTATTCCTCATACAAGTTTATCATTTAGTTACTATTATTGCCCCCATTTTTAAGTAAGGAAGCTATGGCTCAGAGAGGTTTTGTAATTATTGAAGGTCACATAACTGAGATTCTGGCTGTGGAGCTCATGCTTTGTCACCATTGCCTGCGCAGAAAGTTACGCTTCCTAAAATTGATGTCTCATCAGAATGCCTGGAATAGTGGCTGGCACATAGACAGTGCTCGATAAACACCTATTGAGTGTAAGAGTTTGCCTTGGACGAAGTCTTCAATGAGTAGAGAAGCTTGTGCTGACAGTGGGATATTTTGATACGAGAAACACTTGTGTTCCATCCTGATGCATCTCTTGCCTAGAGCAGTACTTGTCATGGAATAGACATCAAAGTGGACATTTGTGGAGTGAATGACTCAGTCACAGACAGATTGTAAACCCAGCTTAGCAGCAGGGGTGAACTCAGAAGACACTGCAGGGGCCAGGGATGGCCAAGATTGGACACCATTAGGGGCCATGGTGATGGTCTGGGGAGAATCCAGCGTCTGGCTAGCAGCACCTTCGCGGTACAGCCCCCAGGCAGCCCAGTTTGTGGTAGCAGAGCAGGGTCCAGTGTCAGCAGGCAAGGCTGTCCCACTTATGGGCGGTCAGGTCAGAAGAGGTCCCAGCAGCAGTGCAGGGCTGGCAGAATCCAAGGTCAGGTAATCCAAAGTCACAAGGTTGCAAGCAGTAAAAGTTCAGGCTGGCAGGAGAGCGCGCTAAGGAGCGCTTGGAGGGAGCTGTCGCCTGGGCCGGCTTCCCCTCCTGAATGAGGCCTTTCTTCTCAGGCTGCTGAGTGCCTGCAAGGAATACACCAGACCTCAGGCCGGGCTGGGGAGGCTGAAACAGAGACGTATCCTGTGCTGGAGCCAGAAGGAGCCTTCGTGAATGTCTTGTCAGACTCTTCATTTCACGGGTGAGGAAATTAAAGCTTAAGTGCGAGGTTGCCAGTGGTAAAGCCGGCACAGGAACCGGGCACGGCAGGGTTTCCTCCTCCTTCTTCATGTTTTCTATGAAAAATTAAGAGGTGGTAGAAATGGTGATGCTGGGAAGGAGGACGGGCTGAGGTGAAAGCCGTAAAGAGAAATGATGGAGGGGACTTGGGTATGGGGGAACAGAGGGGTCAGATGCCCACAGCGCGCGCCTGGGGCATGGCAGTGCAGGTGGTGGGCATTTGGGAAGGAGCTGCTGGGGTGACCCTCGCAGGCTTGACTCTGGAGTGTAAGCTCCATGACGACAGGTTCTTCTTCATTTTTATTGAAGCATAATATACGGAAAAGTTCAGAGGGCAAGGGTGTTTTTTTGTTGTTGTTTTTTTTTACTGTGGTTAAATACATATAACGTAGAATTTACCATCTTAACCGTTTTGAAGTGTACAGGCCAGTGGTGTTCAGTGCATTCACATTGCTGTGCAGCCATCACCACCGCCCATCTCCAAGAGTCCTTTCATCTTCCGGAACGTACGCCCAGCACCCATTAAACAACAACGCCGCACTCTCCCTTCCTCCAGCCCCTGGCAACCACCATTCTACTTTCTGTCTTTAGGACTTTGACTACTCTAGGTACCTCATAAAAATGGAAGCATGCAGTATTTTTGCCTTTTTCTGACTGGTTCATTTCACTTAACATAATGTCTTCAGGTTCACTCACGCTGTAGCATGTGTCAGCATTTCCTTCCCTTGAAAGGCAGAATTATATGGATATACCCCATTTTATTTATCAGTGCATCCACTGATGGACGCTTGGAGCAAGAACTTTTATATGCATTGCTGACCAATGACTTGAAAAGATCCTGGCTTTGTGGGCACTCAACAAATTACTATTGAGTGCATTTTAGTGATGTAGAACCTGACAGTCGGGTACCCAAGGGGGCTGCCCAACAGGTGCTTCAGGATGACTGAGGACCAAAGGTGAGATGAGGGGTGAAGCCGGTGGTGTGAAGGTACGCCAGGGCCCAGGGGCCGAGTGATAGGAACAGGGGCCTGGGCTCAGCACAGGTGGGAGCAGAGTCAGGAAAGATGCAGGAAAGTGGTCTCAGGGGAGTGCCATGGACTTAACAACAGGCAAAGAGATTTAAGAAAGGGGTGCTGGGCAGCATCCAAGTCACGAAGGATGAGGTCTGAGGAAGAAACACTGGGATGGGCAAAGAGTGGTGCAGCCAGGACTTGAACCAGCTCTGTCTGAGGTCGTTGACCTTGGAAATAAGTTCCTATACAGAGCTACAGGCCAGGCCGTGAGATCAGGAGAAACATGCCTGAAATACCCAGAGCTGTGAAATGCCAGGCACTAGGTGGGGGAGGCACCAGGACTAGCCACAGGTGAAGCAGCAGCAGGGAAAGACTCACGAAGCGCAGCTCACTCTAAGGCTTTCATGGAAGTCTTGAGCTCGCGTGTGGCCTTGAAATATGGCTGGGCTTTGTGTGGCCAAGAGGGAGAAGGGCACCTCAAGTAGAGGAGCAAGTGAGAAAAAGGGGTTGGTGGAAAGAATAGGGGTGTGCGTGAGGACAATAAAGAGACCAGCTCAGTGGGGCAGAGGGCAGGTGGGGGAAAGTGGGGGATGTGATCGGCACGTCTGTTATTCCCTTTCTAGAGCTGTTTAAGAGAGGACGATTGGGAAGCTTGTGTAATCTGCATCGAAACCCAACATCTAACATAACTCAGTCATATTCATAATACTGGACACCAAAGAATCCCCAGGAAAGCCAGTTGCCCTGTAAGTTGAGCAGAATAGTCTGTCATGGACACTGGTAGTTGTAAAGCCCTGGTTTGCATGTGACAGGCACGCTTGTCTCAAATCTGAGTGTGGCTGTTTCTGAATTGTGTGCTAGAGAATTAGAGCCTCCATTCGGTGTCACCTGCATTCACTGAGCTATTGCCGAGAGGCCTGCCTGGTGCTAGATGCAGACAAAAAGGTTGAGATCTAGAGTCTGGACGTTTCCGAGATGTAGCTGAGTCTTAAAGACTCGACTTCCCACGGAACCTGGGGAGATGTTGGGCTGAAGACCGAGAAAGTAGATGCCACAGTTGCCCCCATCTCACCCTTGGCAGCTTCGACACCAACGCTGAGCTGCCCGATGCTCTTCCCTGGGGCCAGGAAAAGTCTGCATTCTCATACATAGTCCCCTCTGAAAGAGCAGTTGAGTCAATTCTTATGTACACCCACCAGGTTGGCCCTAGATCTCAAGGAAATATTCATCAGTGGTTTTTAAAGATAATATCCAGCTAACTCCCCCAGACCCAGGCTGCCTGGAATATTTCACTCAAGGAAAAAGCCTGGAGCATTCCCACAGGATGGAGATGAAGGATCCAAGCACGTGGAACACGAATCCTCTGTACAGGGAACCAGTCAGTTGCCGCCCCTGAGTGCAGGAAGTATAGCAGAGTGTGAGGCAGAAGAGGCCAGAGTCCTTACTTGCTTCTGAGCACCGGGGTTTTACTGGCCGAGCCAGGAAGCAGGAATCACCTGTCTCCAGCTCTCCCTGAGATGCTGAAAGGGAAGTCAAGACACTGAAGAGGCTTTGGATCTCCATGCTTGTGTCTGTACCACCTCTGGTACCACTGTTTACTCCGGCCCCACAGCAGGTTACTTGAGCATCCAGGCTGGTCTGGTCTAGCGCCTCAGAGACCAGGTTTCAGGGAGCCTTATGTACAAACAGAAAAACGATAGCGAAACTCATTGAGTGTTCACTGTGCTTTCAGTGCCGTTCTAATTGTTTTCTATATGTTAACTTACTTAAGCCTCCCAGTAATTCTGTGGGATAATTGTTATGTGTGACAGGTAAGGAAACTGAGTCACCGAGAGGTATAGTATCTTTCCTGAGACCACCCAGCTAGTAACAGGTGGAAGCAGAAATTGAAGCCATCTGCCTCCAGAGGCTGTACTCTTCAGGGAAGACAGCCCCAGTGGGATATGCTGAAACCACCAGAGGCCAGCAGAGAGGTCAGCTGCTGACCAGTCAGAGTCCTAGATCCGGTTTCTCCCTGTTGGAGCCGACTGCCTCCACTGCTTCAGGGAGGGGACTGCTGCCCTGCTGTATTACTCAAGCTTGCCAGAAGGATTAGCCTCTTCCTTGTGTCAAAACAAGCCAGGCAGGAAGAAAACCAACAAACAACACATGACTTCCAGCAGAAAACGCTCTGCAGTTTCTCCAGCAGGAGGGGAGGCCAATGCTGTGGAGCCCAAATGTGCCAGGTTATGTCCTAGTTGTAGGCATAGTTTGCTGAGCGGGACCCTGAGAGCCCTTTTGTACAGGTCAGGACACAGGCCCGGCCCTCGTGGCCTTCAGTCTCTGCAGCTGCCCACCTCCTCTGTGTCCCCATTACACCGTGTGAAATTTGATAGTGTCCTGGACAACTTATGGGCAGCCCAGAGACCTGGGGTCTCTCCCCACTTCTGCCACAAGCTAGCCCTGGGACCAGGGGCAATTCCAGTTTCCCATCTGTAGGAGTATAAGATTGAACTTGGGCAATGGTTTTCAAAACAACACTTTTTTACTGCAGTGAAACATTATTTTTCCCAAGTAAAACATTACTGATGGGGGCAAAATATGAAACAGTTAAAAGCAGAGGTGTAAATTTCCAAAAAATAAACAAGGAAGAAATACCTTAGGCCACTCAGACTTCTCTGCGACAGGTTCCTGGAGCCTGCATGATTATGCTTCCGTGCTTTTCTGCACCTTCTGCCTGCCTCTTGGGTTGCCTTAGCGCCTCCCATTTTAATAGAAGGTTCTGGATTCTTCAGAACCCTCCTCAGCTTCTCTCTCCTTCATGGAACCTGTTTGTCTCCAGTGAATCCTGCCCCTTCTAGGTTTCTATTGCATTTATTCACTGTTTCAATCACTGGGCTCCCCCATACTGCCTAGTGGTGGCTTAAAAGAATTTATGTGTATAGATATTTGCTTATACACATGATATTTACATATATACAAATAGCATATATTTGCATATGCACTTACATATATGTATACATGCATGTACACATACATATGCATATATACAGAGGGTGCCCCCAAAAAAGGTATGTACATTTTAAGAAAGGAAACAACTGTATTTAAATTATAATACTCTGTATATTCTGATAACAAAAGATGAATACAAGTCATGCGTATTGCGTATACAGTTTTTTGGGCACCCCCAGTATATATATGTGTACACACACAGCCTTTATTTAAAGAAAGGCCATGTCTCTGCATCCCCCAGCACCTGGTATATAATAGGCCTCCAGGAAAGTTTTGATTGTGGGGATCATCGGTGTCCTGGGCATCTTGTCCATGTCAGGTACTCAGTAAATACCAGTGTCACATGATTGCATGATACGGTGTGTTTTGTACCCGGGAAATCCTGGATGTGAATCTTGGTTCTGCCATGTATCAGCTGTGTAACTTGGGGAAATGTACGTATTTCCTCATCTCTAAGGTGGAGATGATAATGCAAGCCCTCCCCAAGTATGTATGGAGGGCCTGCTGTATTCCAGGCGCTATTTTGGGCCCTGGGGATTCAGCAGTTGGCACAGCAGACAGAAGTCCCTGTCCTCATGGAGCTTACATTCCAGCCAGTTCCAGGAAGCGCCCCTGGGGCTGCTGGAGGAAGAGGAGGAGGAAGAGCCCCTTCTGCTTAGTGGGAGGCAGAACCGCCCCCTGGGTGGGGCCGCAGGAGGATGGAGGCTGCCCTGGTGGCCGGCATGGGGCACAGGAGCTCTCTGGGTGCGATTTCTACTGGGAAATGAAGAGAAGAGGAGGAAAGGCCACCTGGGTTGGACCGAAGTGTCAGAGAGTCTCCACCCCAGCCCAGCCATTTTTCTGGGCCTGGCCCTGAGGCTGTACCTCCCGCTGCCCGCACGCAGCCTCTGTGCGCAGGAGGACCAGCAGGTGGAGAGGCCCCCGTGTGTAGGCCGCAGCCCCAACACCCCGTGCCCACCCATGCACAGCCGTGCCAGCGTCCTGCTCCCGTCCTCCAGGGTGTGGTGGAGGCTTGCCTGGTGCAGGTGCAGAGACAGCCTGGCTGGCAGGGGCATGTGGCATCTCCCGGCCTTGCGGAGCCTCACAGGCACGCAGAAACAGAAAGGAGAGGCCATTCGACACAGCCCCGAGATCACGCTCCCCGGCTCGCGCCAGAGGCAGGACGCTGGAGTCCCTGAGCTCCCAGCAGATCTGGGCGTTAAGTCCCCCCACTGAGTGGCCTGGGGTAAAGGTAGATGCCAAGTAGATTTGCTGTGGACTTGGGTTTTCTGTCTCCTCACGCTATGACAGTTGGCAATTGCATTCCCTTCCTGTTTTCTGCTTTCTTCCCAGAACGAGGGAGGGCAGCCTCCCGGGCGAGCCCACACCAGCCTCTCTGCCAGGGATGCCCAATGCCCATGTATGTTTGTCCCTCACCGGGGTGATTTTGAGTAAGTTTTACTTGACCTTTGCTATGCCTCAGTTCGTTCATCTATAAAATGGGACTGGCTGGTAACAGTTGCACTTATAGGGTTATTAAAAGGATTGACTAGGCCTGTAAAGGCTTAAAATAGACTCTGCTCATAGTAAGTGCTCTGTGTCCGTTAATCCTAGATTACCTGCCACGTTCCTGTAGTATTGATGAGCTTGTTTGATTGGCCCTAAGGCCAGGATCTCACTGTGGGCAGGAGAGGTCATACATATTCCTGTGGTCTCAGTGCCTGGTTAGGCTTTTGGCAAATGTGTGTTAAGAGAACAATGACCTCAGGGTTTGGACCAAGGTGAGGAGGAGACTTGCCAGATGCGGAGGCATATAGGAGGGATGTGTACCATGGGTTAGGCAGGATCAGAGGGTGCAGTATGGGAGACAGGCGAGAAAAAAGTGAGGTTGGAGGGGTGGGTGCCGGGGGCGCTTTGAATGCTAGGAGAATGCCTCAGTAAGGCCTACGGGAGCCATGGGAGGTTTCAGAGCAGGGGAGGGACCTGGTGGTCCAGGATTTCCAGAAACTACTGGTAGAGGAGTCTAGACTGGACTAGAGAAGAGAAAGCCTGGAGCTAGCAGAGTGGCCAGTTAGGTGGCATGGGGACACGTGGCTGGGAGTCACGAGCTATGTGGGCAGGCAGCGTGCTATCTCTCTCCTCTCCCTCCTCAGCACATGAGGAACCAGGTCAGCCTGTGTGACCTTCCCCTGTCCAGCCCCGACTGTGCAGCGCTGGTACTTGTCTGTTTGCGTCCTACTCCCTCTGACACACCTTTCGCAGGTTGCCAGGTTACCGCAGCCCGGTGCTGCGTGAGTCCTTGTGCCGCAGCTCCGGTGCCACTTAATTTACCCCTAACTCTCCAGCCTCTGTGTGTGCGTGTGTTTATTATTTTAATCTTAAAAGTGAGAAACAATGAGGTTGCTGGAAGTAGGCCATGTATTTGCACTTCTCACCAAGGACAGGCATGTTCCCAAGCCCTGGAGCAGAGACCCGGAGCCCTGGGAGAGGGAGGTGTGAGGCAGAATGTGGAGGAAAGGCGGCACCCCCCCTTTCCTCCCCCCGCCAAGGCACAAGTGCACTCAGGCCGGCACAGGCCTGTGCAGCGGCCATTTTGTTGGTGGCCACGCCTGCAGCTCGGAGCCTTCGTCTGTCTCATTAGTCCCTCAGCATGTTCATCAAGGACAGAGGCTGCTGCTTTGGAATCGCCGCGGTTGGGAGCCTGGTCCCAGCCTCCCTGGCAGGGAGACAGGTCCTGGCCTTTGTGAACCTGTGTAGCAGTTTGGCCGTGCCTGTAGCACTGAGCTTGCTCTCACTGTCAGCGTCCCGTGAATCTTGGCCAAGGCTGTTTGGGAGGTGTGGTGGCTGGATATAAGGAAGTTGTTCTTCAGCACCTGCTGCATACAGAGTTCTGTTTCTGGTCTCCACTATATAGGCAAATAAAGAGTTCAGGAGACACCGTAGTTCCTGCCTGGGCAGTGGAGTTTAATAAAAATAACTGTCATGTAACGAGTGTTCACTAAGTGTTGGCCAGTGTGCCAAGTACTTTGCATACATTATCTCATGTAATCCACGTGGTAACCACATGTCACAGTTGTTACTGGCACTGTTTCGTGGATGAAGAAACTGAGACCGGGTGAGGTTAGTTAACTTGCCGCGGGTCACACAGCCAGTGCGTGTGAGTCTCCCTGAGCCCCAGGCCTCCACTGTCAGTCCCGCTGCTCTGCCGCCTCTGGCTGAGTGGGCACCTAGAACCCAGGAGTTAGCAATGGGAAGGCCTGGGGTCAGCTGATTACTCTGCGGCTTACTCGCTGGGTGATCTGGGCCAGCTCCCTTCAGTTCTCTCACTTGCTCATCTGTCAAACGGGAGTCATTGTGTATACTTCACAAGGCTTCGATGGGGGATGAAATACGCTAATTTGACATAAAACTACTTTGTACACGACAAGGAGTTAGGCATACTTTACATCTCATTTAAAAGAGTCAGTAGTAAAAACTTATTTTAAAAATATTTACAGCAAAGGCACATATGTGATCGCTTTCTTTTTTTTTTTTTTTTAAGGAGATGTGATGAGAGTCCCACGTTTATACCAGTGGTTGTCAAGTGTGAAATGGGGACAGGAGTTGGGAGGAAGTCTCCTAAGAGGAGGATGTTGCTGGCTTGCCTCACACAGTGGTTAAGACTCTGGGCTTGCAAGTCTAGTTACTGGCTGTTGTTGTTTTGCAAGCTGCTCAGTTCTGGCCCTGTAGGGTGGAGGGGTGATAGGCCAGGCTTCGCAGTAGGGCTGTTGTGAAGATGGGGTGAGCCGCGGTGCATGCAGACGGCCTGATGAGTGGTTGGCGCTTAATGGATGTTGAGGTCCATGTCCATGACGAGGAGGATGCTGTTTGGGCAGATAAAAGGCATCCTAGTTTGGGGGCGTGGCCTTATCTCAAGGCTGTGTCAGAAGAGGGAGTAGGGGCACAGCCATGTCTGGTGGCACAGGGCTGAGGCACAGAGCAACCTCGGGAGGAAGCCAGAGCCCTCTGAGAGCTCTGAGCCCAATGAAGGCTCTCTTTTTACAGCTCCTCATCTCCCAAAACTGGGGGTAGGCGGGGGTCAGGGCTGTGGCAGAGGGAGGTAACCTCTGTCTGAAGTGCTCCTACAGGCCCCAGGGAGATGGCCGTGTCTTAGAGGTCAGCTGGCCAGAGTCCAGCTTGAGCCTGAGGAGGTTGCAAATGAGCAGGAGGAGGGATGCGTTCCGCGGTGTGGCTTGGCTTCCTCATCTTGGCCAAGGAGCAAAGTTTACTCACCAAGAGTTCCTGCCATTTTTTAACTTGTTGCTCGGTTCTGTGTGTGAGAGGGTGAAAGGAGCCGGGGGCGGGGCAGAAGCGGGTGGGGTGGGAAGGAGGTTCATGTTGGGAGCGGCTTGCAGGCTCACGTTGATTTCTTTCTTGCACAAAGGTGACATAATAACTCTGGGTATAGCCTCATGGTAGGTAGTGGTCAGTCAGTATCTGAGCATTTTATGATTCCAAAAATGAGAGGTAAACATTGATATTTCTGATATTTAGAAATAGGTCCCAGAGAAGTTGCACAGTGTCTCCATTCCTGTGTTCATGTGTCCGTCCAGCCAGCAGATGATTACTGGAAATGGATGTGCCGTCCATGGTGGCATAAAGGGCTGTGAGACTCAGTCCAGGTCCACACGAAGCTTCCTTGCAGTTAGCTGTTTTATAACTGTTCCCAAATCATGTTAGCTCTGGAAGCTATTTTAGGAACTCCTTTGGTTATGAACCATGTCTTATATTTAATTTTGATTCTTTTTCTCCTCCTGTCCTGGATTCAGTAGCAGCATCAACAAACACTGTGTGCCTGGCGTCGTCTTAGGTGTGGGAAGTATTTAGAAGAATCAGAGATAACTTCATAAGAGCTCATTAATTAACTAGAGCCAGTGCCCAGAACAGCCTCCCAAGGACTTCAGGCCTTCCCTGAGCAGTTAGCACTTCTCGTGTCTGAGGACCCTGGGCTTCTGTCTGGAGCCCATCAGTACCTGTGAAGTGCCTGGAACTAGGCACAGGTAGACGCTTTGCCCAGCTTTTCTTTGGTTGGTGTGTGTTCATAATAACAGCAAGAATTCCAGCCCACTCCACAGGCACTGCAGGCGAGCAAGGCCGCATTTCCACCCACCTCCTGAGGCTCTGTGGATGGCACTCCTTTGTTCCTTTCTCTTCTTAGTCTGCTACTGTGTCCAGTGAGGAAGGCATTCTACTCTTTCCTTAGCCAAACTCTAGTTAGCCATGAAGAGCTAGGAGAGTGTCTGGTCTTTGAATCTCTGGATGAGAGTGGGTTTGACAGTGCCTTCCACCTATGAGATGAGGACAGTTGATTTCTGTCGCCTCCCTTCTCAGCCTCACATGGGGCCACACGAAACAGGAGCCTGCATAACCGATACCCAGGGTTCAGAGTTGACATTGCATTGTTTTCAGTCAGAGCAAGCAGCCGTTAGCATCCTCCAACCAGAGGATGAGGGGATCGCTGCTGTTTGTGAAAGCACAGGTCAGGTTTCTCTTTTGCTTGGGGACCTTTTGCAGAAGCTGGAGTAAGAGGAGTCAATTCATGTTTGGCAAATCTAGATCAAAGGAAGGAGAGAATAGCAGAAACTGCAGAGGACCAGTGCATGCAAAGACCAAGTGAGCCCATTCTGGTGTGCCCGTTGGGGACTTGGGGTGGTCGTATTGTCAGGGAGACCTAATCTAGCCAGATCAGCCAATAAACAAATATTGACTGAGCGCTGGTAGGACCTTGGCTTGGGAAGAATGGAAGAATTCTATAGCTTGCCTGGGTCCTGTCTTGGAAAAGTCCAGACTTCAGTTGAATTCACCAGATGAGCACATGTGATGAAACATGACAGGATATTATCAGTCTCTAAATCATAACATGGAGTTACACGTGTTGTTGTCATTTGGAGAAGGGAGGACAGTCACTGTGGCAGACGTGTGGCCTGCCGGATTGTCATCTATCTGGCCTGGGAAAGAATGGAGAACACTGTGGAATATATTGCTTCATCTGGTAGAGACCATCCAGCGTCAACAGTGTCAAACGCACCTTGTCTTTGCAGGAGGTGGGCTAGGTGGAAAGGATGCTTCGAGTGAGCACTCGCGAAAGGAGCATATGAGCTGTGGGGCCAGAGAACAGGGTTTGAGTTCCAGCTCGGGAGTTGAGCCGATTAGGGGAGATAATGTACGTGAAAGCACCTGGCGTAGTGTTTTTCATACAGAAATAATTCAGCAAAGGATTATTGATTCATTCCCAAGATCGCAACTGAGAGGGTCCTGATGAAGACACCAGAGCAGGGTTTTAAACGGGGTGTGGGGCGTTAGGGTGGAGGGGTGGGTAGCCCATGGGTAGACCGAGCCAGAGGGAGGTGGTGACAACTCCTGAGGGAGGAGGCTCTGCTGGAGGTCAGAGTCCGCTGTCCCTTGGTCTGCTCAGGCCACTTTTGGATGGCTGTTCCCGTTCTTGATCCCAATTAGGCGAGAAAATGTCAAACTAGAACAAATACATGCTGCTGGCATGTGAGGACTGGTTGAAAACATGGAAACATTTACCCCAGGGAGGGGAGAATTTTGGCAGCAGGCCGTGGTTTGCTGGACACAGCTTTGTGTATTTAAAGGACTGTCACGTGACGTGGGTGTCAGGCTTCCTCTGTGGCACTCCAGAGGGCAGCCCTGGGGCCACTGGGTAACAGTGAGAGGCAAGCCAGTGTTGATGCATGGAACTGGGTTATTTTCCCACCATGTGAGCCAAGAAGGACCTGAGGGACGCAAGATGGGCGACCCTGTGAGCTCCGTCCGTGGGGCCACATCGCTTACAGGCGAGCTGAGTGGCTGCCGCACAGGGGTGGTGAGAATGCAAATCGCAGTACTGGCGCCATTCACTTGTGTACCAGGCAGTGTTACCCAGTGCTTTGCTTGTATGGATTCATTAATCATTACGGCAACACTGGGAAGGGGTCTGAAGAGCTCATTCGCCCTGCTTTATAGATGAGAACATTTAGGCTGAGAGATGTAGTAACCCACCGAAGCTCCCACACCTTGGCCTCGAACCCAGGGCCGATCTTGTATTGGTGAAAGGTGAAGCCAGCTGACCTCTACAATGTCAGCACTCTAAAGGCTCCCTCTCTAGGTCACCCCATTCCGTTTGGACCAGGCTGGGCAGCTGTGTTGGGTTTGGGGCAGGAATGGGGGTTACTGCTGTTAGGTGATTTCACTCTGGGTGCTTTTGCCAGCCCCAAGGTCAGTGGGCGGGGCTCTGCCAGCAGGGGTGTTTCCTTGGCTGTTAGGAAATGGCCTCTCTGGGGAAGTGGCTGGGGACTCCCAGGCTTATCTCAGCATCTCAGCTCCTCCTGTCCTGTGTCCTCCAACCCTCTAGTGCCTCAGGGCTCTCGGAAGCACCAGTGGTGCTTTTTTTCATGTCAGCCTTCCCAGAAGCTTCTTGGCTGTGCCAGCAGTGCACTCAGCAGACAGGTGCCCCCGCCCCCAGCTCTCCCTCTCCAGAAGGGCACAGAGTGATGTCTAGGTGCTGCAGCCTGGGGGGGTGGCAGGACTCAAGCTGCGTTGTTTAAGGGGCCCAGGCTGGGGTTGAGGAGCCACCTGTCGTCCTAGTGGATTCCCGGTTCACCGGCCTCCGGTGACTGGGAAAGCCCTGCTGGCTACAGGCAGAGTTCTGAGGAGAAGGCCTAGCACTGTGCCTGACACCAGTCGTCCCAAACACATTTTTAAAAAAAATAATAAATAAATGGCCCATTCTTGTAGCACTCTCCTGTTTTCTCAGTGCTCATCCTGACCCCTGAAGACTTTGAAGTTTTCAGAGGGAGGGTGTTGAAGAGTGGTAGGGTGCTCCTCTCACCCCAGGTTACATGGTGTCGGTGGAAACTTCTGAGTATAATCTTGTTTTTTTTTGTTTTGTTTTTTGTTTTGTTTCTTAAATGCTCAACTAATCTATTTCCTTGAAGGATATATATTTTTTTAATTGGGGAATTGGGGAAAGGGAACAGACAAGTTGTTTTAATTGGGGAATTGGGGAAAGGGAACAGACAAGTTGCTGTCCTTTTGTTCTTCAGTCTAGTTGTGGAGGACGTTGCTTCACTGGCCCATGTTGGTATTATCATTGCGCTCTTCCCAGGTGAGGCAGTCGCTCGCCGGCCATTGGATGGGCCGCTCACGGCAGCTCACAGCGGCTGCTGGCTGTTCACAGCAGCCCAGCTCCAGGTTGAGCTGTTGTTCACCATCTTAGCTGTGGAGGATTCAGCGTCACTGGCCCACGTGGGAACCGAACCAGTGGCCCTGCTGCTCAGAGCTGGTGCTCCTAAGCCAACTATTAACCAACTGAGCCACTCGGCCATCCATAATCTTCTGGGGTTTTTTTGTTTGTTTTTTTGTTTGTTTGTTTGTTTTTTAGCTGAGCCATCCCGCCACCTGTTGGCAGCTCCACGGCTGCTCAGCTCGGGCTGACTCGAACCGCTGTTGCTCAGAGCTCAAACTCTTGAGCGAGCTCTTAACCAACTGAGCCACTCAGCCGGCCCTTCATAATCTTCTGTTTTTTAAGGCAGAGCTATTACTTTGTTTCCCTGAAAATAAGACCTAGCTGGAGAAGAAGCCCTAGCATGATTCCTCCAGGACATGGAGGGCACGCACCCCTCACATGAGGGTTTTATGACCTGTTTCCGGGAGAAGGGTGCCTTTTCCACAAACGCCTTCAGCTTAAAATATTCAGCATGCCAAGGTGCCATATTTTGGCACCTAAAATCACGTGAGGGCTTATTTTCTGGCTAGGTCTTATTTTCGGGAAAACAGCGTAGTGCTGCTCTGCTTTTGGGGAAAGAACTTTGACCCCAGAGGCCTGTGCTGGATCCTCAATTGAGAATAACGGCTGCCTGCTGGTCCCAGAGGGCTTCAGAGAGCTGACCCTCCAAGAGTGTTGTTCCGACACCTTCCCTCTGTAGATCAAACAACCACAGGACTGCCTATCACCCCCTCCCTACTCTCCAGCTCTAGGCGGAGGATGGATTCACAGCATTAGTGCTTTCGTGGACCCTAACTTTTGTTAAAGTTTTGTATTATGAAAACTGTATAAAATGCATTGCAAATATTGCCCCAAAATATGACATTAAAAATATAATGTTTTAGACTGGCCCCAGCCCCTGTCCCACCCGCCAGATGGAAAGCCTCAGCCCTGGAGGCCTTGTCCCTGCTCCAGGCCCAACGAGGCTGGCCCTTTGTCAGAAGCCTAGGCTTGTGCCCCGCTGGGCTGGTGGCCCTGGTGTCTTTCCTCTTCCCTCTTTGGCTACGGGTATGGGCAGAGGCATGCCCTGCATGGGGGAGAAGGCAGTATGGAAATTAAAGCTCAAGTCAGTGTTGTTTGGGGAACCCCCCTGTTCTACTTGTGTTTGAGACTCCTGCTGTCTAGATCTGACTCAGCTTAGCGAAGCAATAGTTTGTTTCGGGGCAGAAAGAAACTCCATTTTTGAATCACATGGTATAAGTTCATGTGGTCAGGCAGAGGTCAGTACAGCCCAAGAGTCATCAGTTGCGCAGGTTCTCTGTTCCCTACAGACATCTCCTCCTGCCCAGAGCTTCCTCCTTGATTAAGACCAAGAACTCCAAAAGCAGCAGTAACATCTGAGCGCCCCAGCCTGTGCCTACAAGGTGAATGTCAGGACCCCTGATTCCCACCTTCCCCAGCCAGACCACAGGTTCTACCATGCAGGGATGGTGTAGCGCTCTCTTCAGTCCGACTCACGTGGCCCAGGCACACTCCATCGCTCTGAAAATTATTTCTATCCGTTGACAAGGCCAGGATTTCAAGAGCAGCCTGCCAAGAGTCGCATTGGGTTACTCCCTGAGTCCCAAGAAGACGTTGTCCTCCTGCCGTGTGGGCAGCACTGGAAGCCCCTTGTCCAGGGGCTTTGGCTGTGGCGTGACTCAGCCCCACTCCTTCATCAGAAAAGCGGGTGCCAGTCCCATTGCCAGCCTGGGCTTTTCTTGAGGCTGAGCTCTGAACCTGCTGGGGCAGGAGCTTAGATTGAAGGACCAGTGGCCTAGGACAAGATAGACATGTTGGCCTCTGTCACTTTCCTGGGAGGTGATGAGAGCCAGCTTGGGCAGGACACTTTGGAGCCTGGACTTTTGGCCCGAGTGGCTGACTGACTCAGCCTGCCCAGGAGAAAGCATGTCCTTACCAACAGGGCCTATTGGTCACAATACCTGCCATCCCAGGCCTGACCTTCCCCCCAAACAAACATGCCTTGTCACTCTACTGCCCTTGGGCATGGTCCACGTGAGTCTTTGCGGATGCTGGGGTTCACTTCCATTTGTGCTGTGAATTCAGGACTTGACTTGGCCATCACTCGTCTTCCTTCACCCTGCGGTCATGGGAGCCCTGTGTGCTCAGGGTCTGCATCTGCCAGGCCACTTCCTGTCGGCTGCCTGGCTCCAGCGCCCTAACGGTGGCGGCATTCAGTGTCTGCATTCTGATGTCACCTCTGCTAGGACCTACCCTCCAGCCCAGGGTGTCTCCATCCTCAGCTCTTGTCTCTCAGATTTTCACTTGGCATTTGTATTATGTCCTTGGAGTGTTTGTTGTCACCGCTTGGCCTTGTTTCACTTCAGTTCAGCAACCTGGGTGGAAGTGTCATGGTCCCTTGGGTTGGGAACTTGATGGGGAAAATTCAGTGGCTCTGGGGTAGTTGTTCCAGGAGACCGAAGAGATACAGTCTTTAAGGCTGACCATATCATGGTCATTCTTGTTGATTAAAGCCATGGATGGCACTGTTCGTCAGGCACCTTCTCCCCATGAATGCCGTCAGACTTCTAATCAGTGAGCACTATTTCTGACACCGCCCTCACCCTGCCCCGTCACATTTTCATACTTTTTCTGATTATATATATTTGTAGATTCTGTTTTTGTTTGTTCTTCCTTACCAAGTATTTAACTGTCGTAACAATTTGGCTTTTACTTGGCATCTCTAACCTTTTCTTCCCAAGCCCTTCCTTTGTGTGCGGCTTTCCACCTGATCACACCTGATCTTGTCAGCTTAGTTTTGTCAATATAAAGCTAGGTGTGGTTGTACCTGGTTAGCCCTTGGATGGAAGACCAAGAGTGCCAGGTACCGTAAGGTTTTCGAGGCATGATTAGGCCTTTTCTTCCAGTGCCTGGTGTGGTCCCACACATGAAATCATCATTGTCCATCATCATTATCGTCATCATCATCTTAGTGATAGCTGGCATCAGTTGAGCATTTGCTTTGTGTGGACCAATGCGCTAAATGCTTCTCTCATAACACCTTTATCAAGAAAACCCCTAGGAAGTGTGGATGATGCTGAAACTAGAAATTAGGTCAAAAAGTTATTCAAGTCTGTATAGCTAGTAAAGAGGCTATACTAGAATTTAGAGTCAAACCTTTCTCATTTTAGAGTCTGAATTTTTCACCATCGTATGTATTTTCTTTGTGTTGTAGTATGTGCTCACTAAATGTTTGTCGAACACCAACATTGCTCTAGTACAGCGGTTCTCAACCTGTGGGTCGCGACCCCTTTGGGGGTCGAACGATCCTTTCACAGGGGTCGCCTAAGACCATCGGAAAACAAAAAGATATTTACATTATGATTCACAACAGTAGCAAAATTACAGTTATAGAGTAGCAATGAAAATAATGTTATGGTTGGGGGTCACCACAACATGAGGAACTATATTAAGGGGTCGCGGCATCAGGAAGGTTGAGAACCGCTGCTCTAGTAGTGTGCCTGGTCTCCATGGTATCACTGACTGATGGGGATAGCACCCAGCATTTTTTGAATACTTATAGTGCTAAGTGATGTACATCGATTAACCCATTTAATCTGCACAGCTCAATGAGGAAGAGTTTCCCCATTTTACCAATTAGTAAACCGAGTCTGAGAAAGACAGAGTTAACTTGCCCAAGGTCACACAGCTAAACAGTGGATACATCAGGACTTGGATGCAGGTTATCTGTTACACAGTATGAGCCTGTTCTCTTGATCACTGTGTGTTACTGTCTACAAAAACAAGACTCATTTTTATCTCTGTCCCTTTCTTCTTGCTACCCCTTTCTTTCGCTTGCGTTGCTTTTTCTTTGTTTATTCCTGCTCATTCTATTCTTCCTGAGAGACCCAGGCTGGGGCCCTCTTCTCACACTGGCTGTCCACATTGAACTCACTTTGTAAAATTGGCTCTTCCATTTGTATTTTCCTAAATTTTACTTGTAGATAAATCCTCATGGTAACTCACTGATTTAAGAGTAGTGCTCTCTAACTCAATAATAGACCTATTTGTCTATCTTATTTCTGACCAAAGGAATGGAACAAGTTGCCCAGAAACAGACCCATACATAGCTGGACTTCTGATTTGTGACAGAAGGGCCATTGCTGAGAAGTAGGGAGTGGACAGTCATTTTACTGAACAGTGTCGGGGCAGTTGGATATCCATAAGGAAAGAAATGAATCTTGACCACTACCTCACGTCACACACAAAAATAAATTTAGAGAGATCCTCAATCTAAATGTGCAAGTTAAGACAAAATAAAACTTCATCTGCAAGTTAACACAGAATGACCTCATAGCCTTGGGGAAGCCATACATTTTTTTTAAAGAAGACACCAAAAGCACTGACTACAAGGGGAAAGATTGATAAGTTGGTTGACATTAAAATGAGGAACTTCTGATCATCAAAAGACATCAGTAAAAGAAAAGGCTAGCAGAGTGGAGAGCACACATGCAGTCCCTATAGCTGGCAAAGGGATTTGCATATATAAAGAATCCATAAAATCCATAAGAAAAAGAACCCCTTCCCCCCCAAATGGTCAGAGGAATGTCCTATACTTATACATGGTGGGCTGCACACAGCTTGCTTCTCCTGATCCAGGTTTTAAGCAGTTGGCTCCGGATCATTGGCACAGCCTGGTGGCTGGCCTCGGGAACTGTCTGCTCCCCTGGTTCTTGCTCGTCTCCTCTGTGTGTGGACCCTGGGCCCTTCCTTGGCATTTCCTACTTCCCTCAGCTGTTGATTCTGCCACAACTGCTGGTTTTCTCATGAGTACATCATACGTAGCTCTCTTCCTCTTTTCCTTTTGGCTTGTTAACTTTTGATCAGCTATTTTAAGACTATTTCTCCCCGGCTTTCCCCTGACCCCCGCCTCCTTTTTCATTTCCCTTTTTTGTACCTCCTCGTTTCGCCTAAAAACTTGTGGTTGTAAAAGTTATCCTAAAATATCTGAACGCCTTTGGGGGAGTAGGCTTGCTCTGTGGGCTCCAGAGGCAGAGTGAAGAAACGGCAGGCTAGTAAGTAGATACTGACCAAGAGAGCAATTTCATCTCTGGTAGGTTCCAGCCGTCTGAGGCCTGCAAAGGTGCCACGGGAGCTGCTGAGTCAAGTAGAGGCTAGATCCCACTGCCCCTCGGTCACAGCGTCGTTTATGGAGGGCAGCTGAGTTATGGTAATCCCGTCTGAGTTTATCAACAAAGCCCTGAACAGACAGACCCTCTGAGGGGGTCCAGAGCAACAGCTCTTTCATCCCCCTGGTGGATCAGGCTGGGCATGAATACTAGCACTTTAATGGTCATGGGTATTTAGGAATGGTCCTGAGGCACCCCTCCCCCCGCAGCCCTCCACGCAGAGCTGTTGGACAACCATTGACCTGAAGCCGCGAGTTCCCTCATTTTCCTGCATGCAGAGCTTTCCTCCCGTAGCAGCCTCCGTGAGGTAAAGCTTTTCTCTTCAGTTAGCGTCTTTGTTTCTTTATTTTATAATTTAAATCCTCACTCTGGCAGTGCCTGCTCCCATTTTTTCCTTGCAGATGGATCATATTTTGGACCCATTACCACAGAGAAAACTGGAGGCTCTGCAGGTTATGGTTTGACCTTTTACATTTTTGGACAGTGTTTAAAAATCAAGAGTTCGATGTAATAAATCTGGATTTCTTCATTCTCCTGAAAAGCTGGATGATCTGGACTCCTGGGGTCTGCATTCCCAGCTGGCCCCCAGCAGGCAAGGCTGGCAGGGGGGCTGCCTTTCCAGAAGTGGGTAAAATAGGCTTTTGTGGGCTACCTTGGGAACCCACTCAATATTTTCAATACATTTCAATGGGAAAATGAATCCCTGCTTTTAAAGAGCAGAGTTTTAAAATATCAAAAATGCAAATTGGGGAATGCTTCTAGGGTCCTCACTAGAATGTGTGTGTTTTGAGGTGATGAGCTGTGTTGTAGACTTCTCCAAGGCTGTATGTTGGCTTAGCACCTAGTAGGTAGGCACTTAATAAGTGATTTCCTCCTGGGGTCACTGAGGTACCTGTTGTCTGCCCCCTCCCAGGCGGTGAGCAGAAACACAATGTCACTGTGGACCTGGGCCTGTCAGTTCCTCCTGAGACTGGATTGCTGCTTAATGTATCTAGAACACCCACTCTAGCCCTAGATACTTGAGTGGAGTTTGGGATCAGTCCCCTGCACGGCTCCCCTGCCTTGAGAGCAATGGTTCCTTTCCTGATTAAAGATCCCATCCCTGTAGAGCAGGCCCTGCTGAGGAAATAACAGGACACAGAGGCCTGCACTCAGCCTACTTTCCTGGCCGATACCCACTGGACTGGAGTTGGTGGCAGTTACGCAGCGCTTGCATTCCAAACGCTGGACAAGGCTGGGTAAAAGTTCACCTCATTCCCTTTAAAGAAAAAAGAATTCTTCATCTTGGGCATTGCAAAATTTTGACCCAGATCCGTCAGGGGCCATGGAGAGCTCACAATATTTGGAGAGTGGGTCTAGTTTCCGAGGCCTGTAGGTGCAGACAAGCCGAAGAGAGCCAGCGACCAGCTGGGTCTGAGTGGAAGCCCTATCTTTGCAAGCTGGCCCCGGCCCGGCCTCCGCAGGCCTCAGAGTGTGGCTGGAAGAAGCCAGCACCTTCTCCTCACTCAGAAGTTATCTTTACCCCCGAAATCAAACACCACACGCAGCACCCTGTAAAACTGCTTCCTTATAGGCTCGATCGTGCTTGCTAAGTAAACATCCTCTCGTGTTTTTGGAACTGAATTCATTTCTGCTTCCTGGTCATCCCATTCGAGTTTCTCTGTTCTTGGTGCCACGCAGAATCAGTAGAAGGAAGACCTAGAATTGGGCAGAGGCTCCTAAAATGACTGTTTCCGTCTTAGTAAAATTGTAAGAAGAGTGACGGGGTTGTGGCAAGAAAAATGAAAGACTTAGGTGAAAAGTGAAATGAAACAAAACCTTTCCAAATATAGTGCCGTCGTAATGCTTTGCCAGTCAGAGTTGGTCTCTGCCGAGCCCCTGAGATGGGGATCTTTCTTTGCATGGACTCAAGCTCAGCGACCACAGTCGGCCTCTCTCTGTAAATTCTGTGGCTGTGTGTGGCCCTCTGACCCGAACCTGCTCTTGCGCAGTCTCTCATGACTTATTTGCCTCTTCTCGCTCACTTCCACCCACCCGTGACATCTCCATCGCCATGGCAGTAAGCAGCCACGTCATTCACCAAGTTCATCGGGTGATGGGCCAACTCTGCTGAGCCCTATTTCCCTCTAGTTCTCTGTCCTGAAGCCAGGAGGCTCCCTGGCAGAGCTCAAAGCCCTTTGTTTATTTGATCCTGGGCTCTTGGATAAATCAGGAATGTCCTGACATGAACTTAGGCATGTTTTTCTTCCATGGAAAAGGAAACTACAGCAAATGGTATTTAAGTAGGCAGAGGACCATTCCGGGGGACTTGCTTTAGTGCCATCAAGGCCACATTCCTTTGGTCATCAGACCAGTAGGTGACTTCGTTATTGGCATGCTCTACCCTGGAGCCCAGAAGGTGTGAATTTGAAGCGCTTTCCCCCCTGCTGGGAGCTGGCACAGAGCTCTGGGCTTCTCTTAACACAGTGGAGTACCATGATTGTCTTCCAGGTGGTCTTCTTTCTGCTGGGTGAAACCTTGGCCCAGAGAAGGCTGCGAGAGAAGCAGAGTTTGGGATAAGGTGGCCGCCTGGCCTGCCGTTCTCAAGCCATCTTCCTGGAAGTTGCAAGGTTCTTGATATGATATACTTTATGAATCAGCTGCCCCAGGACCTGAATATGTCACTTCCACTCCGGTCTAGGCTCATATAGTGCAACTGGTTGTCAGAAACCTTTTCGGGTCTGCATTCTTTGGATGTAGTGGTGTGGGACCCAAGATCCCCTGGGTCTGAGTATACAGGGTCCAGTGAATTAGCATGGGAGCTATTCTGGAAACATTTCTGGGTCCAGGGACAGGAGAATATTGGGAGCTCGTGCTTTGCTCTTGGAGAGACCTGTCAGTATCCAAAAACAGCCTCAGGCAGTCTCCAGAGCATTTGGGGGCTACCCCTACCCCCACCCACTGTGAGAGTTTCCGGGTATGTGAATGCCCGTACGTTACCATCGCAGCGGCAGTGCGGGTGGGCTGGTGGATGCTTGTCTCACTCGGCTGCCCATCCCGGAGGGAGACCTCAGTCGTTGGCCACTCCAGGCCCAGGCTTGGTTGCCGCTCCCTTTTACTGCTTTTCATGTTGTCAGAGGATCTTCTTGGGAACAAATGACTCAGCAACCTGAATCTCTGGGACTGAGTGGCCTGAGTGCCTTTTGAGAAGTGATTGGACGTATCCACCTAGGCCCTAAAATCCTGAGCCCGGGAAGAACAGAGATCCAGACTGGCTTTCCTAGGGATTCTTCAGGCCGCAGTTCAATTTGGTTCACCCGGGTTCCTGCCCCTATAGAAGGATTTCACTCATGGGATAAACAGGCAATGTTTTAATTACACTTTTTGTCTTTAGGAGATTCCAGGGAGAAAAAGGTCCTGGTTGGTGGCCAAAAAAGCAGAAAACAACAAAAGTCAGCTATGGCTGTAAACCTGGACTTGTCTGTGGCAGAAAGAGTTAACAGGATGGTGGTCTCAGGGTGAGGACCATTTTTTTCCTATGGCTGGGAGAAGCTCACAGGCCTCAAGAAAAGCTGATGCAACCTTTAGTGTGGGACAGCCCTGTCTGCCTTATGGGCGCTGTCACTCAAAGAGTTAAGCCAGTCTTGTGGCTGGGAAGCCCTCAGGGAAGGCCTGAGCCTGCAGAGACCAGGCCTTTTATGCCCCAGAGCAATGAGGTGTGGGGTAAAAATTGGGCTGAAAAGTGTGGCCAGGGAGCCGAGTGTAGGCCCAACTTTTTTTTTGTCGTGTTTGACCAGCCTTGGCACTGCCCTCAGGCTCTCCAGGGGAAAAGCTGCAGTTCTGCTCTTGCAACACAAGGAGCAGACTGGAGAATTTAGATCTGCGTCACAGAGCTCAGAGAGAGAGAGAGAGGAGCGAGAGAGACAGGGAGAGGGAGAGAGAGAGAGCGCTCTGTCGATAGGTCTGCTAGCAAGAGCTGTGCTGCAGCAGAGAGAGAGAAATCAAGAAACAAGTCATAGCAACACCGGGCACCAGGTTTTGCCAGCTCACTTGCCAAGCGTACAGAAATCTGTCGGGGGCTGGAGGCCTCTGGGTAGCCTAGGCTAAGGAGATGACACGCAAGGTGGCACGGGCGGTTCCCGTGGGGAGGAGGTGGGGTGGTGGTGGAGTCAGTGGTGGCAGCAAGAGGTTGTGGGGCGATGGCGGAAGGTTTAACGGGACCAATTTCTGGAACATTCGGGACTGCGGCACCTTACAGCCGGACCAAGATTTGGGTCTGCGCAGGCGACGATGGGTGGTCCGATGGGCTTCAGGACTTGATGGCGTAACCCCCTTCTTCCCCCACGTATGTATTTGCTGGGATCAAGGGCGATGTCTCTGCGTATGTGGGCGCTCTGTCTTTCTCACCTTCTTTCTCGCTTTTTGCTATTTTTTTCTCTGAGGGAGGGCTTTTTTTTCCACTTTAATTTCTTTTCCCTTAGTGTCAGCTGCTCAAGCCTGACTGGGGGAGAGGAGAGAGGAGAAAGCTGTCCCTGGCGTCCCACCTGACCTCCCCGTCTTTACCCTTATTTGCTTTTATTGGACAGACAGACAGACTGGTTTTCCAGGTTAAGTGTCAGCATCTGTCTGTCCATATAGTTCTCAGGTGGAAGGTAGGGAGTAAGAAGGAGACATGCTGAGAGGAAGGCCAGGCACAGTTTCCCAGAGGCTACCTTATTGAAATGTTCAGCCCTGGGAACCTGGGGCTGGTGGGGAGCAGGTGGGCAGGATGGGGCATGGGCTCAAAGAAGTGGGGTAAAGCTGGAAGGTTTGTCACTGCGTAGTTGGGAAAAGTGGGGAATGGTGACGCAGTCACTGTTGCATCTTGTTAGAAGCTCTAGGGGGACAGGTAGTGAGGTTCCCGGGGTCTGTAGGGCAAGCTAAGAGGGCTTAAGGATGAGCTGAGAAGGGAAGCTAGCATTTAGAGATTAAATGTCATTCTTTTGGCGTTGGAAAGTTGTTTACCTTGCGCTCTCTGTGTCTCCATGTTGGCACCCTTCCAGTTCACATGTGATGGCCTTCCTTGTACTGCTGCATCATTAACTAAGTGACTGAGCTGGCCTTCCATTGGCCAGGGGAGGGCTCTCACTCCAGACACTTCCTCTGATTGGTGGGTGGGCCAATGGCAGGTGAAAACCTTTTTTTGATTGGCTTAGGGCAAGGTATCAAATCTGAATTTGCATTTCACTTGCTTAAAGGGGAGGGGGGGAGAAGCCCAGCAGCTTTCTAAAATCTGTTTAGGGGTGTGCGTGTGCTCCTGTGTTTGTGCCTGCTTTTGATTGACCAGTCGAAGCCTCTTCCTGTACCTTTTTTATTTCAGGCACTCTAAGGAAGAGGAGCTCAGAGTGCCCCAAACTTTTTCTGGAGGGGGAAGGGTTAGGGAGATGGGTGCGCAGAGGGTTGACCAAACTGGAAGAAAATATTTGTCCTTTAGCTTGGTTTCAGAAAAAGGAAAATTTCCAATCAGCCACACCTCTTTGTTGCGGCAAAATAATTCTTGGCTCCCCTGGAAACACAGGGGCAAGGTAGGGCAGGGCTGCTGCTGCTGCTGTTGCCACCACCCTGGGCTTCCTGCTGACTCTGGGCTACTCCCAGGGGACAAGAGATTTGCATTGACGTCCGGGGCTGTCCAGAGCTGAGCCCAGTATGAGAAGGACCTGCCTTCTGGAAGCTGCTGCTCCCTGGTGCTTGGAAAGGTGAGGATGGGGGCTGACCCCAGGGCATTGCTCAGCAGCTGCGCACTTGGTGGGATTTGGGGGAGAGCCACTGGGCCACGAGAGGTTTGGAAGTCCCGGGTTAGAAAGGATTGTCATTCTGGGGAGTGAGGCGAGCGAGAACAAAACTAGGACAGCAGGCTGGTTGCCTCTGGTGGGAGGTGGGGGACTTGGGAAAATACGGGGCCCGGCCTTCTCTCCGGTCCTTGTTGTGGGGCTCTCGTTTGTGAGGAGGGGGTGTCCAAGTCCTGCGCATGCCCGGTGGCCCCCGCCCGTGACTGCGCATCTGGGAGCGCAATGCGCCCTGGGTCTCCGGCCTAGGACAGCACCACCCTTCTTATTACATAACGGAGGGCACGGCTGTGCCGTCTTGGCCCGTCCTCGCAACCCTAGCTCCTGGTGACCCAGGCCCTCAGGCCTGGGGAGGGTCTGTTGGGGAAGCAATGAAAGTTTTCATTCCCTTGGAGGACTAGCTCTTGTCCAGTTAGTGGCAGGAGCTCGGTTTGAAGACAGAAATGGACTGCTAGCTCCCATCTTGGGGTATAGAACGCAGAACCTCCTCCTCAATGCCCTGTGTCACCTATGGCCCCCAGGACCTCTCGGGGGATGGGATGATGCCCTTCTTTCCTTCTTATGCTTCTTGGCTTTGAGAAGAAGTTTCTGAAGGGAAAGATGTGACAATTGTGAGAGTAAGGAAGGGTGTGTGTGTGTGGGGGGGGCCCAGTTAGGAGTGGTTGGGAGTTCACTCCCCTTGTCACTGGGTTCCCTTTTTCCTGGGTGGGTTGATAATATTGTTGGACTCCTTTTATCACAAGGCTGCCATTTTGTTGGCATTTCTGCTGGTCTCCGACATGGTGGCGTTGGTTTTTCTGGTCCTG
>NW_017731814.1:149453-151990 GCF_001890085.2 Hipposideros armiger | reverse complement strand
GAGTGGAGGCAGAGACATGGCAGCTCAGCTCAGATGCGTCGGATCTGTGGTTTGTGTTCCCCAAATAGGTCTGTCTCCGGCAGTCTCCCCGTAGGGACAGGGGGTGGGATCCGTGGCAGCTCTGAGGATCTTCAGATGGCCCTGGCTTTTTACCGTTTTTCTTCTGTTTCTCCTCACGCCCCCTGCCAGTGCATTGGTTCCAGCTGTAGTGCAATAGTGAGGCTCCCTGCTGCCCGGCCCTCTCCTCTCCAGGCCCGTCTGCGTGCAGCGGCCATCTTGTCTTTCTTGCCCAGAAATTTAAAATGGTTTCTCATCGTTTCCAGGATAAAATCCTTGGCCTTTAGCGTGTTGCCAAAGGCTGTCTGCAACTAGCCTTAGCTTTCCTGTAGTCTTTCCTGTCTGAGTTTCCCTGGGTGGACCATATATTCCAACAAAACCAGGTGACTGACCTTTTCTTGTTTTTCCCATCTCTGTTTTCACTAGTGATATTTTCCATGCCTCCTCTCGGAGCACCCACCTGCGGCAGTCCCACTGTCCTTCATGGACCATCTTTGATTACCTTCAGAAGAAGGGATCCTCATAACTACCCCTGCCCTCTTTGGACAAACTCCCATATGCGTCATCCCTCCTTTTTGCTACTTTAGTTGCATGATTGTTTTCTGTATATAAATCTTGTGTCACCTATTAGATTGTGAGCTCCAAGAGGCTAGGGAAAGAAAAAGGAAAGCACATACCTATTTGGTGCCTTCTGTCTGCCAGGTACCACGTCAAGCTCTTTCTCGGTGGTTATTTCATTTATTCCTTACCACAACCCTGTAAGGAGAGTCCTGTGGCTGGTAAGTGTTCTGATCATGGTTAGAACCCTAGTCTTTCAAAGCCTTGGCAGTTTTCCTCTTTCAACCCTCAGTGTCTACAAAATGCTTCCTAGGAGGTAGATCCCCAAAACGTGTCTATTTAAGGAATTTTGTAAGTCCGTAATGCTATGTGGGAGTCCGGGTGGCTGGTCCTCTTGCGCCCAAGGTCTTAGCAGTCTCATACCACCCTCATGGCTACCTCATTAACTTTCTCCTCTTCCTTTGTGGCCAGTTTCACTCATGATGCTGGCTTTTTTTTTTTGCTTTTTTGTAGCTAAAACTGATAGATTAACAAACTTCATTTATCCTGGTTGCCTTCCTCCTAGAAGAGGATGTGGAGGTGGGGTGGGTTGTAGTATCTTCAGAGCAGAACTAAGCTCCAGAGCCCCAAAGTCAGTGGAGACGATAGACGGCAAGGAACAGGGACACTGCACTTGGACAGACCTAGGGTTGCATCTTGACCCTGCCTTGTCTTCACGGAGTGGTTGTAGATAAGTCATTTGATCTTTCTGAGTTTTAGTGTCCTCAGTCAGTGAGATGGAGCTACTGTAACTTACACAGAAATGCCTAATGTATTGCCAAGCAAGTAGGTTCCCAACAGAAAGGGATGCAGCTCCCTTCCCCTGCCCACTTGTTTATTGGGGACTTAAGGAAGGCGTGTCATAAGTAGCTTGGTCCAAGAAGAAATGGGGGAGAAGGGAGCTTGCGTGCCTTCGGTGGTATCAGAAGCAGTGGGTGGCGGAGGGGGAGCGGAGGTCACCAGGCAGTACGCACCTGAAACCTGCCAGGTAGTGCCTTTCCCACCTGGAGTAAATACCCGTGCAGCTTCTGCATCAGGAAAACACCATGGGCATAGAGCTGGAGCCGTGAGAACTGGTGGTGGCAGAGTGAGGGTTAACCAGGGCACCCTCCTGGGAGCCTTTTCATGCCAGGTTAGTTTCCCTTCTCTCCTCCCAGCGGTGGCTTGCCTGATGCCTGACGCTATTGCACCCCGTGGGAGGGCAGTTGGGCACCCTGAAGCCCCTCATCGCCGATTCCGGGACCGCAGAGCGGAGAGTGACGACAGCTTATGAGTCGTCAGCCGACGGCAGTGGGGACCCTGGTGACGGCTGCTTTGTTGTTTTTTTCCTCTTTGGATGATGACTCAGTGTGTCGGAGCGGGGAGATGGAACGCTCAGCTGAGTGACCAGGACGTTCTGTCAACATGAAAGCAGCAAAAACAGCTTGTCGGGCTCAGAGCTGACCCTTAGGCTAGGGTCATTTTCAGGAAGGGACTGGCAGAAAAGCAGCCCACTGCTGGACATCGGGGCGGGAGCGACCCCAGGTAACAGAACGGTTCTGTGGACACTTGAGTCTTAGAATCTCAAAAGAAAATGCATCTGTTTGTGTTATTAGATGAGCTTGGCAGACAGGGCTGCTTCTTGAGCTCCTCTCACTGGTCCCAAATGAGAGCCATCTTACCGGGGCCAGAAAGCCCTTTGGGATTTCTCACTGTGGCTCACTGCCTCAGACAGAAGGCAAGTTGCTTCTTGGGGCGGGGGTGGGCCTAGCAGGCGCGCTCCAGGATGCCACAGGCAAGTGACCGTCATGGGGACATAAGTCTTGCATTTCCTCTGCTGGCGTCATGCGGAGATGTTGGTGGATCCACATTTCGGGCCTTGAGCTGAAGCCCCATTCTTGGGC
>NW_017731814.1:138806-149098 GCF_001890085.2 Hipposideros armiger | reverse complement strand
GCCCGACCCCGCCCTTCGCGCCTTGCCATCTTGGGAGAGAGAGGGATGGACCGCCATTGCCGCTGAATCATCGCCACACCGTTATCCCCAGCCTCGGCTTCCCTTTCTCTCCTTTTCCTCCCTCGGCCAGTGTCTGGGGGCAGAGGAGCAAAGAACTTGTGGGAGGGGATTGAGGAGCAGCCTGGCCCTGGAGCTCCCGGCCTGCGTTCCCCATGTGCCACTTTTGAGTCTCGCTTTCCCATAGACGATGCTTGCACTGACATTTGTTGTGGAGCACCTCCTCCTCTCCCCAGGGACCTCCCAGCGTGACTCATTGGGGATCTCTGGAAGGAGTGGCTTTGGGGCCTTGGGAGTCTGAGGGAGCAGGGAGACCTGACCGAGGTCACAGCGGACAGTTAGGCAGAGCAAGGGACAGGAGCCAGCCGTCCCCACCCAGAGTGCAGAGGCAGCCCCAGCCCCTTTGCGTCATGTTTTTTTGAGCCTGAGTACAGAGCATGTTGACCTAAAAAAATTGTATATATGTGGGTGTTGGATCCTTTGAGTCTCATATTTCTTTGTCTAGAAACTGTGTGTATGGCAAGAGCCCAGATTCTGTACTTCAGAGAGCATTGTTGTCCCTCAAATTTGTTTTCTGAAAGAGATGATAGGCCCACCTTGCCAAGACCCCATGCCCACTGGTACTAACACTTTTCCAGGACGATGGGCCCAACATTATCCTGCTTCTGTCATCGGATGGTGAGCATCAGCTGAGGGCCATGGTCCCAGGGTCACATCCCAGCCCCAGATGGGACCCTGATTAGAGCCTGCACATTCACTGCTTGAATTTGGCCTTGGGAGCTGAACCTACGCGTCTTCCTTTCTCTTCTTCCCCAGAGAGAACTCAGAGGAGTTGAGCTCCATGAATACATGACAACCTCGTGGACACAGCTGAGGATGATGCTGGGACTCAGAAGACAGCCGTCATATGGTGGGATAAATGTGTGCCCGTTTGCGTTTGTTTGGAACAAAAAAAGGAGATGCCTGGCTCTGTGCAGTAAGTGTTCGTCTGCATACTTTTATTCCTTCAAATATCGGAACTGGATAGATGTTTATCGACCCCAGCCAGCTGCTATGCATGCCTTCTCCATTCTTTTCCTGCATGCCTCACCCTTCATCCTCTAGCAGAGAGGACTAGATCAATTTTCCAGTGCTGCTGGAGAGGTGCAGAGAGGCTACAACTCGTTGTTCAGCCCCCTCACAGCCGCCTCACATTCGGGCGAAGTTGATTTTTCCTGAAATGGAGCCCAAGGCCCATGTCCCTCAGTCCAGAGTGTTAATAGGATGAATGGAAGCGCCCTGCTTGCCCTCACTGCCCCCAGCAGAGAGGTGAGGCTCTCAGTTGGTTGGCTGGGGGAGGCTGGTCTTTGCCAGCATCTAGCATGGTTCTCTGCCAAGTTCTAGCTCCAAATCTCTAGGCTGGTTGGAACCTCGACTATATATAGCATTGTGCTAAGCAGTTCTTATCGGCCGTGTCTGCCCTCCCCCGTGGGAGAGGAGCATTTCTGTCAGAGAACCAGAACCTAGAGAGTGAGACAACTCTGAGGGATCTTTCATTCCGGGAAGGGAGGGGGGAGGGGTGTGTGTGTGTGTGTGTGTGTGTGTGTGTTTTAGGGCTCCCAAGCTTTCTGTCCCTTATTTCGATGATGACAGAATCAAAGGTCATATGGATGAGGGTACTAATATGGGGTGAGGGCTAGGACGGGCTGACGGTTCTCGATGGATTTCGGGTTTGGAGGAGGAGAGGCTGCGCTCATGATGTGGCTGCAGGCACAGTGCGACCCACTGCAAACACCCGCCCTGGCACGTCTTCTTGGCTTCCTGTTCTCCTTGCTTTGCCCAAGGATGTCTTCTGACCTCTCTCTTCCTCCTTTTGGACCTCTCGTCTTCCCTGCCTTCCTCCACCCCTTCCTCCTCCGCCCTTTGATTTTCTTTAGGATGTATGAGGGCAAACTCAGCGGTCAGCATTCGGGAGCTGGGTCTGCTGTCAGCCCTCACCCCTGTTTGGGGGTTTCTGGCAATCAGGCTCTCCCAGGCAGAGGTGTCAGGCCTCCTCAGGAGGGGCTGGGTGGGATAGGCAGACTGGGCTGGAAATCTGCCTCCTCCCCCTTATAGGTGCCGTTGAGTCACCAATTTGTGTGGTTCTGTGACCGCAGCGCTGACTGATGTGACAGGACCCTGGTCTTGTCATTGACTCATCACGAGGGTGCTTAATGGAAACCAGCAGCATAGAAAATGGGATGTAACCCCCTCGCTTCCTTCCAGGTAAGTCAGGTGTGGGCTTCCCCCTTCTCATCTCCCCCAAAGCCCTTCTTTTCCCAAGGAGACCATTTTCTTCATTCCGTGAGAATCCTCAAGCTTCTTCAGTCAGAATCTCTCCCAAATCGCCCTCTTCTTTCTGGTTTCTTCCTCCTGGCTTTTCTGTGAATGGGGTTAGTAACCAGCAGATGCTTGGGGGCAGGGCAGCCCGCGGAAGTGACCAGGCTGCTAGGATGTGTGGGATTTAGCTGGGAGGGTCGTGGGGTGTGGCAGTGGGGCCTCCCATGTCACTGACTAGGAACTTTCCTTAGTCCCCAACACCTAGCCTGAGATTCTGGGTTTAACCTCTCAAGGTCCCAGGAGACTGCCTGGGACTTAAGCATTTGTTTCCCTGTGTCACCTCAGTAGATGTCCTCTCTTACTCTAAACACCATTGGCCTTGCTGGGTCTGGAGTTTAGACTATGGGCTGGGTAGTAGTTTTGGGGGCTGTTTCCCTTTTTGGGGGCTTTTGCTTTTCTTTCTTTTCTTTTTCTTTTTTTTTTTTTTTTGAGTAAAAGTCACTTTTTTCCTCTAGGCTGTCATTGCCTTCACCTTAAAAAAATTTCCTGGCCAAGTAAGCCGTCACAAAGCATCTGTAGGCAGTTGACGTAGAAATGTTTTTCTCTGCCTCACTTGATAATAGCAATGGTAATTAAAAATGATGACTCTGTGCAGAACTGGGGAGGTCTGTCGCACTATAGAGACAATTCAGAAAGCAAATTGTAGGTGCTTGCCATGTCACTGGGAAGTCTCTCCCCCATCAAGTAGATTCCTGCGATGTTCTAGGCCAGTAGGGCTGGTTGCAGTTAGCTGAGAGATTTGTCTGGGGTCTAGAGAGACAAGGAAAGGCGCCAGGTAATTTTATGGCGCTCTTGGCTGATGCCAGAAGGCCCCTGTGGGATCTCACCGCTCATGCCTCTTCCCCATCCCGACCCCACTGCAGCCCAGGGAAGACTGGCGAATTCTCCCGCACGGCGTTTTCACCTTCTCTCCTTCCCACCTGAGATGCGTCTGTAAGTTGCCTGTGAGCAGCCTGAGACCCTCATCGACTGAGGAGTCCAGGGCTGGTTTGGAGGAGTCCAGTGTCTCTTTCTTCAAGGAATTTGACAAGTCTCAGCCCCTCCAGCAGTAATGTAGCAAGGGAGCGCTAGGGGTGTTGGATCTGGAACACCAATCAAGTGGAGAGATCAGCTTCGGTGCAGCTGGGGAGACGGAGAGGAACAGGCCAAGTCCCTCAAGATGTGCCGGTTAAGTCTGACCAGTGCCGGCTGTAGGACTAGAGCCAGACGGAGCTGCTGGCCGTGCTCTCACATGTGCTGTGCGTCCCCGGGCCTGGCTCTGGGTGACCACAGCTCCCATTCACAGCCCTGCCTTTGGTTGGAGTAACCAGGGCAGGAAGCAAGGTTTTGCTCCTTGTGACGCAGTTGTCCCTGGTACTTCTGGTTGTGTCCAGGATTGGGGTTGGTGCTTCCCTATTGAGTTTCTTATTTGTGTCCCTCACCTAGTACTTTTCTCCCTGCTCACCAGCCTGGCTTCTGCCTACACGACATGGGGCATTATGTGTTGCAGGTCAGGCTAGCAAAACGGTTGGCATCCCCTGAGAAGAGGGGCCAGGCATATCTGGCACTTCTTTCTTGACCTTTGGATCCTTGGGATCTGGGAGCCAGGAGACAGCGTGGGGCCTTTCCATCTGGAGTCCAGCAGAAGTTAACAGAGCTGATGGCGTGAGAGCTCTTGTGGTGTGGCTTGGCCATTGGGCGTGGGGGCGGGGCCCTGCCAGGGGACCTGATTGGTCCGCACCTTCTGGATTCCATTGAATTCTGGTCTGGTCAGGGCTGTGAATTGTTTAATGCATGTCTTGGCTCTGTCCCCTGGCACGAGTGCCCCCAAGGCTGCAGCTTTAGAGAGGATCTGTACCTTGTGCTGGTCACTTTTATGGGCACGTTGCCTCCTTCTGAGATACGTAAGAGAGACTGCCCTTTTCCACCAGCCGGCTGTCTGTGGGAGGCCGTCATTTTGCTTTGCTTTTCCGGGACTTGGAGTGTCTGTGAGGAAAGCAGAGACTGGGTTTGGTTTCTTGTTGTCTCCATCCACGGGAGCTGCTCGTGGGCTGGAGAAGCCAGGGAGTACCTGCAGAAGCCCCAAGGCCTGTGCAGAGCCTGGGCAGGGCAGGGGCGAGGGGATGAGGATGGAGAAAGCCACGTGGAGACGGCTGTGCATCGTCTGACCACAGGATTAAGGCCAGGCGGGGGTGGGAGGATGTGTCCAGTGTTCAACCAGGGCTGTCTGCCGTGGCCGAGAATAGAATGTGTGTGTGTGGAGCCCAGATCAGGGTCTGTAATGACGCCTGAAGGCGTGAGATGGATTCAGCATGCAGTCCCGGGAAAGGGAAACCGGCCTTTGTTAAAGGTCCCCTTTGCTCATCTGTTTTCTCCTTTGAACAACCATATGAAGTAGGTGTTACTTCCTTTTGATGGTTAAAAAAGTGATCATTGAGTGACTTAACCAAGGTCACACACTTGGTAAGTAGGGTTGCTGAGATTTCAATGCAGACACTTCCAAAGCCTGTACTTTTTCTTCACCTTCTTGAGCTGAAGTCAGACATTTTGAGGAGCTAAGACCCTCAGAGGATAGGCAGCTGGGAGAACGGATGTGAACCAGCGTGAGAGGTCAGATACCCAGGGGCACTTTGCAGTCACTGGGGACAGCTATGCCACATCCCTTTTGAGGGAGGCAGGGCAGAGGAAGAGTCTCTTGGGTATCCATGGACAGGCAGGGCTGAACAGGCAGACACGTTTCCTTCCACGAACCTGGATTCTGCCTGCGCCGTGTGCCGGAGGCTGGACTGCGGTACATGCGGCGAGGCCAGACTCCACCAGACCAAGTTTCTGCTCTCGTGGGGTTTCTGTTCCAGTGTGGGAGAGGTCACTAATAATAACAACTAGAGCTCAACGATACACAATATAAAGGAGACTCTGGAAAGGGAGGATGCCAATACAGTGGGCACCCAGATGTTGGTCAGGGAGGGAAGTTAAGAGCCTAGAGGACCTCAGCCACCTGGGGAAACCATTGTGGTCAGACCTCCAGAGTTAGAATCGATGTGGATGCTGATCTGCTCTTTTCGTAACACCTAGAAGAGTCACCGAGGTCCCGGAGCTCGAAGGAACTTGCAGTGAATCGGGGAACGTGGTGGCAGTAGACATCAGGCCTTTGGTCTCCAGCAGGCTGGGGGTTTTTCCATTAGCCACGGCTGCTCTTGACTTGCACCTCCTGCCCTCGTCAGGCGCCCGCTGGCGTCTCTACCTCAGCCTGGTCCCCGTGCTCCTTGCTTGTCCACACAGCGCAGGGAAACGCTTGGGTTAAGGCTGTGCCGAGTCACTGGTAAAATATGTGCCTGGGGGAGGCAGAACTCTGTGCCCAGCCTCTCCTTCCAGAACACGTGGTTCCGAGATTGTCGCGATAGGGAAGGAACAGGCAGAGGGGAAGGGACAAGAAGTCACCTTGTGTCAGGTGCTTGGACGAGCTTTGTGTCTTGCGAGGTTGAGGTAGGTTGGTAGCTGGAGATAGGGGACGGCTGTTTTCAGCGTGTGTGCAGCTCGGCTCCCGGCTCAGGACTTGTTTACTCGGTAGGAATGGAACAGTGGCGAGGCCCACGTGGGTCAGGCCCCGGGAGGGACTCTTGCCTCCTTGCCCCATGGCCACGCCTGTCCCTCCTCCCCCGGGCAGCGGAGACTGCCATCTGCTGCCGGGGCTCTGAGGTTGCACAGAGTGCAGTGTGGGGCCTGGTGGCCTGGTTGTGGGGCTCAGGGAAAGCGGGCTGGTGTTGCTTGGTGCAGAAGACTCAGCAGGTCATGGTTCCCTCCGTAAAGACTCACTCGCCTTATCTCTTTGGGACTCAGCTTCATTACCTAGAAAATGAGGGGGTTGAATGAGAATCTTTTTGGAGGTTCCTGCCAACTCTGACATGGGGTACTCCCTGGATGTTCATGGAGATATTTCTTAGCCAGCAACTGGGGACGAGAAAAGGAGACCTGAGTTACAGGAGAGGGACAGGGACCTTGGACCAAGCACCAGCAGTCCTGTTCTCTGAGGTGACGCTGTTGCCATCCATTAGGACAGGCAAGTGGATACAATTTTGGAAGGACCCCCTCCCTCCCCACAGAAGGAAGTGGGAAGGGGCTGGAGATTGTGTGTAGGTGGCTGATGAGCATTCTCCAGGTCACAGAGGATGGCCACTCCAGCTCCCACCAAGACACTTGTGTGGAGACAAGCCAGCGGTGTGGGGGCTGCTGGGTGGGGGGCTGGCTGTGCTGTCGTGTCCTAGGAAAGTTACACCATCCTTTCTGGCCCTAAATCCTGGAGAGAAAATGGGACTGCAGGTCCTGTGTGTCCTGTGCCTTTCCTGAGACATCTGTTCCTTTGCTGTCAGGAAGTTTTCCTTTATATTTAGCCTTCTTTTCTCATGTGGTTGTTTAAGCCCTTCTATTTAAGAAAGAGAGAGAGAGAGAGAGAGAGAGAGAGAGAGAGAGAGAGAGAGAGAGAGAGAAGCAAAAAACAAAAACAAAAATACCTCAGAGGCACCAGTTCCACTTTAGCTTTTTAGTCTTGAGTCACTCTTTAAAAAATAGCAAAAATAAAACACAAGTAGGAAACCCCAGGGTCTCAGCACCCCCTTCCCTCGCAGGCTGTTGTTCAGGACTATCCTGGGGCCGACAGAGGCCGGGGCCCTGACCTAGCGTCTCCATGACAGCCTCCTTCCCCAACGCCCACTACTTCTCCAGGGCTTCGTGGGTAGAGTCCCCTGGTGCTGACGGCACATACTGTGCAATCCACGAACCGAAACGCAGAGCCTTAAAAGTAGCTGCATTTCTCCAAGACACTGTCTGCTTACTAGACACTCACCTGGGCGGCATCACCGTGAGCACCCCCCGTCACCCCCAGAATGATGTAGTGAACCGGGATTTGGGCTGGGACTCAGGCAGGAGAGGAATTGATCAGCGACTATCCGCTCACACGCACCATGTGACGTTTCACAGTTCTCTGCACATTTTTCCAGCTCATTTGGTCCTCACACAGCCCTATGAGGGTAGGTGGTGTTATCCCTGTAGTTGCTGAAACTGAGCCAGAGGGGGTCCTGCCAAGATCTAATTGCTCGTACCTGCCTAACATGGGTCACACCCCCACCTGGTCCCCTGACTCCAGTTGTCATTTCCTTGGGTTCTAGTTGTGTTCTTACGCTGACCAGTGGGGCGGGAGCATTTGGCTTGATCTCTGTAGGTCGTAGGGCCCTTCTCAGAATATCTAGGTTCTCCTGTTCTCTGCTTCTCTCAACAACTTGGATGTCTTGTGAAAACTGGCTGGTAACTTCTCAGCTGGGAAGCCAGCCATTTAACACATGTTTCATGTGAGGTTTCTACGCGCTTCACGCCATTCTGACACATCTGTATGGCGCTTCATGCATGTGCATTGAGTCCTGTTGCATCTGCTAAGGAGCTCTCCTAGAAAGAGGCCTCATCGTGGGACCTGTGAGGTTTTTCCAACAGCTTTATGAGATACGCCCAGATTTGTCCAGCACGGGCGCTGTGATGCTACCTGTCTGCTGGCTAACGTACAGCACCTGCTGGAAGAATTGGCTAATGTACAATGTGAAGTAAGATGCTGGAAATGCTGGCTTCAGCCCTGTTTGCTTCCTGATTGACATGATGAGGCAGACCTTACCCGCAGAGAGAATCCTTGGGCATCAGTGTTCCCTGAATACTGAGCATGACCCCCCACTCTTTATAGGGGTGCCGAAGCAGAACAGGGAACGGCATGTCTTCTTGGCCGTGTGGCTCTCCGAGTGATCGGCATTCGAATAGACCCAGGAGTTATATGAAGGGAAAAGCAGCGTTCACCTTTGTTTGCAGCCCCCTCGGCCTGGCTGGCTTAGGCCTTATCTGGGAGTGTTCCTCGAGGAAGGACTGAGATGAGACGGGGCAGCAGCATGTGTCTGTGCGTGCCTATCCCTCGGTGGCCCCCGAATGCAGCCTCAGCTTGCAGAGAGCCCTGCGATGGGGGACCCGCAGGCGAGTTGTTCTGGTGGATGAAGCCTTCAGTAACATCGCATTGAAGGTTTGTCCTCTTGGACCCAGTCCTTCGCCCAGAGCGGGGGAAGGCTGGCTGGACCTGCAGCAGGGAGAGTGATGTAGGCGAGACTCCAGGGAGAACTGTGGTGTCCCCTTTGCTGAGGGCTCCCAAAGAATGATGAAACCCCTCTCTTTACCTGAGGGGGGACTCGTTGTCCTTCCAGTCCCCAGTCTGTGGGACTCTGAGCCGGCCCCGGAACAGCATGAGGTTTGGGTGCCAGGACCTGCAGCGTGCTGTGTGGCTGCACTCTCCATCTTTCGTTCCTGCCGTTGAGGCCAGCCTAAACTGGGGGACAGGGGGGCACAGGAGCATTGGGCCTGGAGCTCTAGCCTTGTTTCCCCCGCAGAGGGAACTTGTGGAACTGACCCTATAGGACTGGTATTATTTGCAGATAAAAAAAGGTCAAAGGCAAGTTGCCCCTCATCTCTCTCAGGAAAGAGCCCTGCGCTGCTCTAAGCCTGTCTTTGCACCATTGCCGCTACCTACCCTGCCAATTCCACCCAGCCCTAGGGACCTTGGTAGGCACTGGAGATGTGAAGGCGGGGTACAGGAGGCGGGGTACAGGAGGCAGGGCCTGACATGGTTTGCTGGGAGGAAGGTAGGAGGTGGAAGAGGATTATCTCAGGTCAGATCCACAGCTCTGGGACCACCAGCATTGCCTGCAATGCTAAAGGCACAGTGTGTTTTCTAATGGGCATGCTATTTAGCGGTAACCCAAAGTCTGAAATAAACCAGTGAATGACTGAGTGAAGGTCGTATTAAATCTGGAGAACCATATATCCTTTTGTGTTATTACTCCTGCACAGTTAGCATTGAAAGGCCTGACAGGTCAGGGACCTTTAGATGGGCCCTCTGGTCTGTAAGATCATGGGTTTTTTATATTGACTTTTTGTCTTCTTTCTTCAGTGTGTTCTCTCTCACTCATTCCTTACATATACATGAATATTTGTCCATGCATTTGTGTTTTTATTTCCTTGGGGTACAGTACTTTCCATGCCTCTGACATCCTTGAATGTATTACGTCTGTTTCACATGTGAACAAACTACAAGCTCACTGCAGAGATGAACCATCTATGAAACGGGACATATAGATTGCCCCTCCCCCCCTAGTTCTGGCGCAGGTCTTCCAGGCCCCTGAGGAGATGAGAATCAAGGGTATTCTTGCCAGGACCCGCTCAGCCCATGTCATGCTTCCCGTCTGGGGTGGGATTGCTCGGGCATAAACCCCCCAGACACTTCAGCTGTTTCTTCTTTTCAGCTTGAACCCCGAGTAATAGCCTTGAAAGTCTGAGACCACATGTCACCCTACTAGGTGAGGAAAGGGACAGAGGATGAGAACACAGGTTCCTGGCCACTGGCCTCTCCAAGACAGGTCAACTCTGTATTCAGAAAGGAACTCATTGAATTTTTTGGCCCTAATGGAAGTTATTTGTATTTTCTCTCCCTCTCTCTTTCCCTCCTCTCTGTCCCTCAACCCGCCGTGCCCCTCCCCAAGCCTCCAAAAGAATTTAATCTGCTGGACAACAAACAATACTGTTATAAAACTTGGAAAACAAGAGGGCGAGGCCTCCCTGACAAGGAGAAGGGCATGCTGGGTAACAGCGAGGGAGCCTGCCAGGCCCGCGATGGAGCCAGCTGACAGCCCAGTTTGGCTGGGTACCTGGGCGCCTGCCCCTGCCCGGCCCACCAGCTGCGCTATGCCCAGTCCAGAGGGTAAGGAACTGAAATGAAAGTGGGGGCAGAGAAGCTCTTGAAAAAGGGAAGTTGTGTGAGCTCCCCCGTTCTCTGATCTGATGGGAATGCACTAGACTGTGAAACTTCCTCCTCCCCC
>NW_017731814.1:102155-138641 GCF_001890085.2 Hipposideros armiger | reverse complement strand
TGGCAGACAGAGGCTCTGATAACCAGTGAGGCTGGGCCTGCAGTGTAGGCACAGCTCCCAGCCCGACCAGCTGCAGGAGGAGCAGGAGAGAAAGGTGCTCCGAGCTGGCTCTGGACTCTGGACTTACCCTCTGTCTGCCCAGCCTCCCTTCCCCCAACTAGGGAAGTGGAACCATGTCACAGGGTGTGCCCCAGTCCACGTGCTCAGCCAGGTGTGTGCCCAGGTACTGGCTAGAGCCGCCACGCTGAGGTTAGTGGGTACACCCCGGGCTTCCTGGTATGGGCCTGGTGCTGGCCGGGGCCTGGCCCCCCGGGAGGATGTCTGCCCTCCTTCCAGGAGGAGCCGGGGCTGTGCTGCCAAGGCCAGGACAAGGGAGGGGCTCCTGGGGACAATGTGCTTCTCCCAGCTGTGGGCCCAAGGTCCTGAGTGGGGCACCCACGGGATGTGTGTCTGCTCGGTACTCTGCCTGGGGAGCTGGGGAGCTGGGCTCTGGGGGCCTTTCCCTCAGCCTCCAGTTAGATTTCACCTGAGGCTGAAGTTTCACTTCTGAGTCCATCTTGACCGAGTCCAGTAGGTGATCTGGGAGGCAGGAGGGCGCAGCGGTGGTTTTCCTTTGGGTCCATGCTGGCCTGGACCTGGGAACTTTGTGTGATAGACCAGGGGCTGCTCTTTTCCTCTTGTGGAGAGCACGAGCTTCCTTGAAAGCGCTGCCCATCCCCCCTGGCCTGGACTAAGCCATTCTCAGGAGACATCCATGCTCCAGTCGTCACTCCATCCCTCATCCTCCCCTTGGCTTCCTGCTGCCTTCCCCCACCCCATGCCGCCCTGCACCCCAAGGGCAGGATAGCCAGCTGACTGACCGAGGGCCTTCATGCCCTGCACTGAGTGGGAGATGTCCAGACCCAGGTCCTCGAGGAAGGGACAGAGCGCCCAGCCTTGTGGAAAGCGCTGCCTGGAACCTAGGCCTCCAAACCCCTGCCTCAGGCCGAGCCGGAATTGCTGATGCTGGGCCCATGCAAGCTGAGGAGGCCGTGACTTCTCGCCCTGTTTCCTCAGCGGGCATTGGAGGGGCGGCTCAGTGGGTCTGGAACCCGTTATTCCCACTTTGGGATCTGGAGCCTGGGCTGTGGGGTGGTCCCCGGATGCTGAGCCCGCCTTTTAGGGGTCAGAATGCCCGAAAGAGGAAGCCAGCTCCATGTTCCCCTTCAACCCAGGCCCCCATACCCATGCCCTTCATTGTATCACCCTTTCCTCTGATTCATTAACCACAGCTAGTTGGCAAAGGCCTCACCCTGACAGCTTAAGACAAAATGTCCAGGACACTGGGTCTGGGCTCGAGCAGGGAGCGCCGGAAGCTGGGCTGGGCCTCTGCGTTCATGCATACAATGGCCTGGGACTGTCTCTAGGGCAGAAGTTCCCCTTTTCAAAAGGGCCTTCCCCAGGCCCCTGTCTCACCAAGATGGTCCTGCTGCCCGCCAGGAGCCCTGAAACCAGCATTCCCAGTGGCAGGAAGGAGGAGAATCTGGGCTCTGCTTCCGGCACCCCTCCCCCACGCTGGCTGGAACTTGTGTCAGTCACGTAAGTAGCTGTGACTCAGCACCCAGCCCCGTTGGGAGGGAGAAGCTGCTGCCTGGCAGGAACCTTCTCAGCGTTCTGGATTTGAACACGTTGCGGTTGCGCAGAACGAGCCAGCAGCCTTAGGTTCCTGGGGGCGAATGTCTATCTGTTTATTCCATGGGTTTGGTTATGGATTTCTTACGCAAAGATGCCTCTCCTTTCCATTTCTCTCCCGTGTTATTTTTTTGGGTGCTATGCTGGGCATAGGATTTTTAGGACTATAAAAGACACACCATTTACAGAATGAAGTAGACTCTCTCTTTGCAGTCTCCAGATTGTTCTTTACCTGACAGCCTATGAATTGTACTTAACACTCCGATGATTTTGTTTGGCCTGCACAATTTTGTTTTGTTTTTTTAACGTGTCTGGTTTTGCATGCCTGCAGACGAAACGCAGCCTGTCCAGGTCACTCTATTTCTGCTGCAGGCTTCTCTGTCTTAAGTTTCCTGCTGAGCCCTCAGAGCATGTGAATGTGTAGTGACCAGCCTGCGCCAGCCCCCGTCTTCTCCGATGAACTCTGAGGCCCATTCCAGGGAAGTTCTCACCGTCTGGGCCGAGCAGGAAGTCAAGCCACTGCATTCTGCTTCACTGTGTGGTGACCTTTCCTCCACCCTCCAGCCCCTGCCCAAGCCAAGGAGTGTCCTGGGCATGGGAAGGGGGGGGGGCGGGGGTTGTGGACAAACCTCCAAAGAGAATGTGGGCACAGAAATGGACTAGGGCTGCAGTTTGGCTCCCGAAGCCGCCTTTGTGCTCGGTGGCACCTCCCAGGGTGTCAGACTCACCCTTTTAATGGGTGGTTTTCCTTCCCAGGTAGCCCACCCAGCCCTCCCCCACTGGCCAGTGTGCATGGTGCCATTAGGCCCATGGGAGAGGATGCTGCCACCTGCCGTTGACAGCAGAGCCCTCAGCACGCTGATGCTTTCTTGGGCTGCCTTCTTACAGACAGACCTAGGTGGCCCTTGTGCTGGATGCCAGGGACAGCGAGCCCCTTCCAGCCCCCAGCAAACCACCCAGCCACATCCAACTAGGGAACAAAAACGCCGGCTTGTTTCAGGTAAGTGAGTCATTGCTCAGCAGACTTTGAGAGAGAAACCCGGTTCTGTTGGGAAAGTTGAGACCTGAACAGACCCTTTTATTCAATAGGATCGGAAGGGCAAAAGGTTTAGGTACTAAGATTACTTTCTTCCCCTTCTTCTTGTTTTAGAGTCTTTACAGTGATGCATTGTTAATGATTTTTTTTTATGTCTTCTTTCAGAGAACTAAGTATTTTAGAACTCAAGAGTTGGGAACCCAAACTCTAGTTCAAGCCCCTTAGTTCCTCAATGACAGTTGCGCCTGTGCTGTGTGCAGCTCCTTCTCTGAACTCCTGGCTGACTCTTCCTGGGTAGCGGGAGAGACATTAATTAATCACCCTGATGACCACATGACATAAGTGTGTCCTGAAGGAAATGAACTAGATGCTGTGAGAGGGCGACTTAGCCGCAAGCTGGACTGGGGTTGGAGGGGGCTTTCCTGAGGAAGGGGTGGCTGAGCTGAGACCTGAAGGGGAGGACTTCAGACCACCTGGGTTACCAGGGGAGGGGGTTGACGGGGTAGTGATGGCAGAGCGGATGGAGACAGCATACGCCGAGGCCTTCTGGTGGGAGGAAGTTGGGTTCGCTGAAGGACATCTGTGTGACAGCATCTTAGGAAAGGGTTTTATGGATACTGACAACGGGAAGTTGCTAAGGAAGAAGCGCGTGGCTGAAGTAAAAAGCAGAAAAGCTGAGAATTACCAAATGTAGGTCTCTTCGTTTTATAGGATTCAGACCCCATGGGAATGGCTGTCATTTAACACTCACCCCTGACCGAAAGCCCTAGCAGCGACCTGGTTAACGGGGCCCCAACTGTTGACTGCAAGTGTCCTCGCTCTGAGCCCCTGCGGGCAGAGCCGACCCCAGCTCTCCCGTCTGTGACTGAGGCTTGCAAAGCCCCACGGGCTGCAGAGCCCTGGTGCTGGTGTCAGGATCACTTGGGCATCCTCTCAGCATTGTGGGGAGCTTCATCTCCAGCGGCCCCCACCCCACAGCCATGCTATGGGACATCGCAAAGGCACCAGAGGTGCAGAACCAAGCAGCTGCCTCCACCACCAGGCCCCTTGCAGAACCAGTCGTGCTCCAGCCTCCACCCGAGTTTAATGTGTTGTAGTCAGTAACATGCCACTTTCATGCAGAAATATTGCCTCGGAACCACAGCCCCTCACACCCCATCTTGCTGGTAATTAAATTCAAGTACAGAGGGAGATGATAGTGCAGCTGTGGAACAGGCGGCAGTGGGCAGAGGGGCAGGAACACAGACTTTAGCATTTGATCTGGGATCTACACATTTACTAGTCATGTGACTGCACACGTTATTGAACCATGTTAAGGAGCCATTTCTTCTGCAAAAATGAGAATTATACCTGCTTCAAATGACTACTGTGCGAATTAAAGAGCACAACTTGGTGTTCAAATGTTGCTTCTGTCTCTTCCCTAGAGCAGGTCATATCGTTGTTTCCAGGAGTCATAAGAAATATAAGCCCATATATCTAGAGGCCTAAAGAATTGGTAGGAACATACAGATTCTACTATGTCTCTTTCTCTTGGTTATGGTGTCAGTGGAAATAGAGACATGTTTTTTAGCTTTAAACAACCAAAGAAGATGATGTAATTAGTAGAATGTGGGAAATCTAATTTAAATACAGTTTGCAAATCTTAATTTCAGGCAAATTTTGAAAACACCGCAAAACTCAGTTCTTGTGTTAAAGGATTATCTACTTAATACAGTTTTAGGACACCAGTTTTTTTGTGTCACACCAGAGGTTAAATAAGATTGCCAATGTTGTGACACTTCCCGCTGAGAAGGCAGAGCCCATGCTCTTCCTGAACAGGGCACTTGGAAGGCTTGCCCTGGCCCAGGTGAAAGTCACCTTTTTGTAGTGGCTAGAGCCTCATAGGCAGATCGAGGGCCTGTTTCCTGATGAAGTGAGATAATATCAGAAAACATTTTGCACTCTGTGAAATACTGCACACTGTGAAATAATGCAGGCAACGCTAATGCAGCAAGGCATTTTAATAATAGCTTATTAATGTCTATTTTATCCTCATGTGTAATAATTTATAAGGACTGATTGTGGAATTAAACAAGTGAACGTAGCTTATGAGTTTTGTATTGCTTCGTCACTGCGAAGCATCAGCCATGCCCCCCAGGTTCCCTGGGCATCCCTGTGGGAGTCTCCTCTGTGCCTTTCGAACGGATCTTGATATCATGTCACGTCACGACTGGAACTGTAAGAAGACATTCTCCTCGGGACAGAGGCTGGGTCTTCCCATCGCATCTCCCTTCTGTCTTCAGTGAGATCCTCTTCTTCTGGAAGCTGGTTTCACATGGTGGCTTAGATTTTTCCATCTTTGTATCTAGCACCATTTGAAATCAGTGTTTTAGGAGTAAGAATTGCAGCACAGCACTGCTCTTGGGACTGGCTCCTCTCCTTCTGCCACCAGAGCCGGTTCAAGAAGGAAGCAACTTGAAAAGCAGAGTACACCCTTGAGTATGTTGGGTCTGGAGGGCTGGCAGTACGGGGAGGGGGTTGTGTTTGAAAACACTCGGGTTTGTACAGGGCAGAGGGTGTGATGCTCTTTGTGTTGACATGTAGCCTCAGCCACCAGCAGTGGTGATGGGCACCCCCTGGCTTGGGTACTTGATCGTCACGGGCAGGGGAGAGGGCTGTGTACCTGGAGGCCCGTCCGTGCACATCCACACTGTCTGCCCGCTCCTGGATGCCCTGGAACAGACTGGCCACCTGCACTGTCAAGGTGCAGGACCCCCAGGAGCACCGCTGGACCCATCTCTTACACAGGCTGACCGATTTCTCCTGGTGTTCAGAGTCTGTTTTTGTCTAGCACCATTTGAAATCGGTTATGATGTAGGGGGAAAAGCAGCAGCCTCGAAGCCTCAGACCAAGTCTGCTCTGCAACAGCCTGTGGTTTCCTGGAAGATGGATGGGCAGAGAGTGGGGAAGGAAGGTGACGCTTCTCCCTGCTAACTTCTTTAACTGCGTTTTTGATACTTTATTGCAGAGGTAGGAGGTAGTTTAATGGGTTTTTAAAAACAAATCAGTATAATATCTGAGGTCCTCAGCCGCGTTTTGCTGAAATGTGGTCGTGTTGTAAATTCTATAAATTGGTTCCTTGTTGACTTATCTTTCTGTTAAGGACAAAGTATTCATGTATCTGAACTTAATAAATGTTTTACTACCTTCAATTTATCATGTCTTTGTTTTTCATCTACTATTTTCCATTCACAGTTCTGTGATGATGAGGAAAGTGAGGTCCTAAAAGTTAATTTGCTATGCAGATCTCACCTACCTCATAAAGTATTGGAGCGGGTTACAGCACGCAGTGAAAACGAAGCCCATTAAGACAAAAATGAAATTCTATGAGCCAAGAAATAAAATGAGAAAAAGATGACAGAAGAGAGAAATGTTGACAACCTGGGGCTAGGGAGGCCATGACTGCTGGGCAGACTGACCTGGGTCCAGTGGGCCGCAGCCTTGACCCCAAGGTTCCTTCGAGAAACTTGTGCTTACCTGAACATATTGTGACATGGCCCTCAGTGGAGAGCGGCCTGATGATTTCGCTTGCATTCTAAGAGATGCAGGGGTTCTCTTGGCTCTCTGTTTCCATCAACCCTGGAAGACGGGAACAGTCCTGTAAAGGTATTCAGAGATGAGTCAGATGGTACAGGGGATGAAACCTGCGGGATCTTCAGGGAGCAGGGCTGTGGCCCCTTGATAGAGCTCTTGGCACAGGACACGCCTGGCTGCCTGTGAAGGACCTGCCGTTCTTTTATTTCACGCCAGCGGTTCTCTGCTGTCAACTCAACCACCAGGGAAGCTCGCTTCCCCACATGGCTGCCCTGCGCAGTGGGGCTGTTGGGGTGGGAGGTGAAGCATCTGCTGGGAAAACTTGCCTGTGAGTGTGATTCACCCCTGACTGCAGCTGCAGTGCTATTTCAGGCTGTTGATTGAAGAATCCATGTTCTAAGCCCCAGGGTGGGGCGGTGGGAATAGTTAAGACCCTAAATTGTTGTAGTCGCTTTTCCACTGAGGTAGGCTACAGTAGTACCAGTGGGTGTAAGAGCTTTGGGTCATTTGTAACAAAGTGAACAATTTTTTATTAATCTACCTTGTCCCAAGCTCCAGTGTAGGTACTGCGCAAAAAAAAAAAAAAAAGATTCTGCCGTTAGGCTGCTCTGATTGCAGTCTTCAGATGGATACGTACTGGACATTCATGTTTAGCATCAAAGCACAGAAACAATGACTTGAGACATCTTTTCCATAAAAGTAGTATCTGGTGCTCCCACTGAATGCTTGTGTTTAAACAGTGCCACATGGCCAGGGCACAAGCAGCAGCTGCAAGCCCCCATAACTGAAGTGCCTCTCACACAGGATTATTTTGCTTTATTCTGGATGCTGACAGGCCTTTACCTAAAATTGCCATTCCGAGGTGGTTTTTCATAAATCGGTAAGCAGAATGTTTCTTCTGGACACACCCTGAAGCTTTCGAGGCCATGCTTTCCACCTAGACAGAAAATAACTTCTGTCAGGTGTGGGCGCCGCTCAGCCCTGTTTGCCTGGCATACGTAGCTGTGAATATGTGAGTGGAAGGGAGTATTGGGCTGAAGGCACACCCAGGCCTCATGTGAGTTGTACTGGCAGTAGTTTCCATCTGTGGAAATACATGCTGATGAGTTCTTAATAAGCATGAGACAGGTCAAATCTCTGACCAATTTAGGTGAAACAATGTGTTATGAACCTGGTAAGTCTTTTTGTGAGGTTTGGCCCAGGCCTGCGTTGAGAAGCTGGTATATAGTTTCAGGGGGGTTCACTAGGCAGACCAGTGTGTCCATATTGGGGGGGGGAGCTTAAGACTTTTCCTTGAACACACAAAATAGTTCTATCTTGGGTTTATTCTAAGGATAGTGCCCCACCCTACCTCCCAACCAGATTCACCCACGGAGCCTTTAAATTAGTGACTCTTATGTCCCACCCTTGCAGGTTCTGGGGTAACTTCTAGGAATGTGACCTGGACATTACTTTTTTGGGGGGGGGGAGGGGAACAGCCAAGTTGTTGTTCTTCAATCTTCATTGTGGAGGGCGCCAGTCGCCACCTGGCTGCCCGTCGGCAGCTCGTGGCCTGTAAGCTCAAGGTGCTGTGTTCAATCTTAGTTGCAGGTGGGCGTAGCCACGATCCCATGCAGGAGTCAATCAAACCAACAGCCTTGTTGTTAGGAGCGCGTGCTCTCACCAGTTGAGCCATCTTGCCACCTGTTGGTAGCTCAGCGGCAGCTCAGTTCGGGCACAGGGTCACTGGCCCATGTGGGAATCAAACCGGCGGCCCTGTTGCTTAGAGCTCGCGCTCTTAAGCCAGCTCTTAAGCAACTGAGCCACTCTGCCAGCCCTGGACATTACTTTCTTAAAACAAATCTCATCTCAGGTGATTCTAATGTGCAGCCAGGGTTGAGAGCCACTCCTCTCTAGTCTTGCCTCTGAAAGGCTGTGTTCAAAGGACCCGTGGCACTGGTGTATTCATGTCCTGTGGCTGCTGTAACAAATTACAACAACCTGGGTGTCTTAATCTCTTCGGGCTGCTGTAACAAAATACGACAGACTAGGCACAATACAGACAACAGAAATTTCAGTGTGGAGGGCTAGGAAGTCCAACATGAAGGTGCTAGCGGTTTTGGTGTCTGGGTGAGAGCCAATTTTCTGGTTCAGACAGTGCTTTGTCAGTGTACCTTCACATGGCAAACGGGTTGAGGGAACTTTCCTAGGTCTCTTTTTAAGGGCACTAATCCCATTCGTGAAGCTTCAGCCCTCATATTCTAATAACTCTGCAGTGGCCCCCGCCTAATACCATCACCTTGAGGGGTAGGATTTAACATGAATCTTGATGGGACAGAAACATTCACACCGTGTCTTAAAACAGGTATGTATTCTTATAGTTCGGGAGGTCAGATCTCACATCAATTTCACTGGGCTGAAATCAACGTATCAGCAGGGCCATGCTCCCTCCAGAAGTACTAGGAGAGAATGTTTCCTCGCCTTTTCCAGCTTCTAGAGCTGCGTTCTTTGGCTTGTGGATCCTTCCTCCATCCTCAAAGCCTGGCTTCCTCTGCCTCTGCATTCCTCTTACAAGGTTATCTGTGACTAGTTAGGTCCCCACCTTGATAACCCAGGATAATCTCCCCATCCAAGGTCTCACCTATGAAGGCCCTTTGTCATACAGGTAACATTCACAGGTCCCAGGTATTAGGACCATGGTATTTCTGAGGCCATTCATTATACAGCCTACCACAAACAGCAGAAGGTAGAACTCCCAGAAATGCTGAACCCTGGGCCCCATCTGAGACCTGCTGAATCAGAATCTGCATTTTAACAAGATCATCATGTGCTTCACCTACACACTAAAATTTGAGAAGCAGGGTTCTGTGGGGTCTTATCCAAGGATCCTCCCATAATTGAGTCCCAAGTCAAATGCAAATTGAACAAGTGTTTTCCTAGGAGCCTTTTCAAGTGGCAGTAGGTAATCAATGACTACTCATTTCCCCAAACACCATAAATTAAATGCTCCATCTACATGACAGTAGTCTTCAGAATTCTCAGTGAAGTTCCAGGATACCAGAGCTGCTGCTTGTTTCTGATATTTGGCACAAAGCTTGCCACTGCAATATACAATAATTTTATTTTTCAAAAGTCACCTAAGGGATGTAAGATATAACCAGAAGTGGGTCCTTCTGCTAACATCGGTTTTACTCCTATACAGGTTTTCTTGGGCTAGCAAGTCAGGAACCAGGATGGGTCACTTTCTCAATGTGATCTATACTTAAGGCGACTTTTTCACTTTCTGCTGGTATGTAAAGAGGAGGATAAGGAAAAATAGTTTACTGACCACAGACCGCAATATTATTCTCCTCCCATATTTAACCAATAAGGGACAGAGTTTAACCCTTCTTAAAATGTTAATTTTACAGAAAGCACAAAAGAGCTAATTACTAGATCCAAAATGAAATTAAAGGTAGCTTTTATGAATCAGAGCAATAACTGAAACCTCTGAATAAAGACAATTTGAATTCAAGAAGGGATTGTCAAATGCCCTAACAGTCCACACGAGGGCAGCGGTGCTACGATTTACAAAGGCAAACCACTCCGTTTTAGTGGAACCTTTTCTGGATGAGCCTGGAAATGATGAAAGCAATTGTAGCTTAGAAAAGAAAAATTCTGTGCGCACATTCACTCAGTTTTGCATCATTACTGAATGTCAGAAACTATGTTAATTCCTGCTCTTAAGTACAAATATGTAAATTTTAAAAAGATGTACGAAGGTTCATTCTGGGTTACAATGTTAGCTGTCAGGCATTACTGTTTTAGAATACCAGATTGCCTATTTTCCTTAAACCTAGAATGTACTTTAACAGTGCAAATTCAAATTCCTGTTTATCCCAGATCTTTTCAGCATTCTTGCAGAAGACTTATTGTTAGTCACCTTAAAAAGCTCTCCTTGTATATTTTATACCAATTTTAAAAATTCACTATGGTCTCAAGAAAAAGCCAAATAAAATGTGATAAAATGCTTTATTTAGTCAACCTAGTTTTCATTGAGTGTCAGTATTAGAAAGCTTGCTTGTGTTTTTAAACCACAGATACTCTTGTTTGGTTAAGCCAGGTGACAAGACCTTAAGAAGTCTTAGGCATTTTCTGATTAATAGGCTGATTTAATGAAACCTTTTTTTTTTTTTTTTACATATATGGCTTTACCTTCTGTCTTTATAGTTTTCAATGTAGAAATGGCCTGTGGGACTTGAAAATAACACAGAGGTTCTCAACCCTAGCTTCATATTACAAGCACTTGGGAAGTTTTAAACCATTTTTATGCCCAGGCCACATCCCAGATAGTGATGTGAGAAATCTCTGGCGGGGGGGCGGGGGAACACAGGTATCTGTTAAGGTCTCCAGGTGATTGCAATGTGCAGCCATGGTTGAGACACACTGAAGCGTGATCTGAGGTGTAGCAATGTGATTCAATTCAAATCTGCAGAGAACAATTTTTTTTTGCATAAAAATACAGCCTAATATTTGTTACACAAGTCAAATTGTATAGTTTCATTGTTGAATTTAGGTTTTTAATTAGCAATACCCATGCATTAAACTGATATGGAAGATATATTTGTACCAGAGACGTGTATATATTGGGTTGTCAGGAAAGTCATGACGCATGTTTCCAACAGGTGGCACTAGTTCATTTTTGGAAGTACTAGAGTCATTTGCATCTGTTATTGCTGTCATTTGACAGTTGACGGTTCTAGCTTCATTCTAAAAAAAACTGAGCGACTTGGTTGAGTTTTGGAGATTTTACAAGTTGAAGATGGGAGACCAAACTGTGCATTTTTGCCATATTTTAATGTTTTACTTCCATAAAGGGAAAAACAGCGTCCAGCTTGTGAAAAGTTGCATAAAGTTTACGGGACAATGTTCTACAAGAACGTCAGTGCCAAATATGATTCGTGAAATTCTGTGCTGGTGATTTTGATCTGAATGACGCTCCTCGGTCAGGGAGGCCCACCAAGGTGATGACAACAAAATAAAGGCATTGATTAAAACCCATGTTACATGACACGAGATTGCAGACACATTGAACATCCATCATTCAAGTGTTCATGACCACCTGAAGAAGCTGGGATACGTAAGCATACTCGATATTTGGGTTCCGCATGAACTCAAAGAAGTTCACTTGACAGCGCATATAAACATCTGCAATATATATGCTCATTAGACATGAGGAAAACAATCCTTTTTTGAAGCGACTGATAGCTGGTGATGAGAAGTGGATTGTTTACAATAATGTGGTGCGCAAATGGTCTTGGTCCTGACATGATGATTCGCCTCAAACGACGTCGAAAGCAGACATTCAACAGAGGAAGCTTATGCTCTCAGTGTGGTGGGAGTTTAAAGGTGTCGTGTTTTTCAAGCTCCTACCAAGGAATCAAACAATCAATTCGAATGTGTACTGTCAGCCGTTGGACAGTTTGAACAAATCCATCATCCAGAAACGTCCAGGGTTTCTTAATTATTAAGGAGTTGTATTCCATCGTGACAACGCGAGACCACACACAAGTTTGATCACCCATCAAAAATTATTGGAGCTTGGATGGGATGTGTTGCCACACCCACCATACTCACCTGACCTTGCGCCATCAGACCTCCACTTGTTTCGCTCTCTTCAAAACTCCTTGTGTGGTATAACGTTCAATTCAGATGAGACTGTAAATCAGCACCTTGTTCAGTTTTTCACAAATAAAGACAGGTCCTTCTATGAACGAGGAATTATGAATCTCACTGAAAGATGGCAAAAGGTTATCGAACAAAATGGGCAACATATGGTTGATCTTTGTTCTTTATATAAATAAATGACCTTTGAAAAACATAGACAAAATATGTCATGACTTTTCCGACAACCCAATAGATACTTAGATGCGGTTAACTCAAGGCTGGGTGACGACAAAGGGGATGAGAGCTGGGCAGAAACCAGGAAAAGCTTCACGGAATGAGCAGGATACGCTGGACTTGGAAGATGCCCGGGATCTAGCAAGACCACGGGCGCGTCAGGTATCAGCGAGCTAGGAATGCAGCACAGGGCAGAGGGTCCCGCTTCACTGAGAGTAGGTTATTTGAAGAAATGCAGCAGAAAGAGGCGGCTTGGGAAGAGAAGTGGGGATTTAACTGTGGAAAGTCTTCAAGCATCATGCTGAGAAATCTGGCCTTTATGCGGTAAGTAATGTGGTGTCGCTGATCGCCTGTGAGCAGGAGCGGCACCTGATGGGCTGGGAGTGGAGCTGCCCAGACATACTTCAGGCTCTGAGACGGGAGGGAGTGGAATGGTTACAGAAGACGGGCCCCAATTAGAAACACTCTGGTTTGGGATAAAACACACTAAAACACATCATCACAAATAAAACTTCTCTAGTCTTACATTTTATCATTTTATTTTTACCAGACTTGACATCCAGTTTTCAAAAAATGAATAAGACTTCTACTCTATACATGGGACTTATTTTACTGCAAATACATTCTTCCAGTTTTAACAAACTTTCAATTCAAATAGGCTGCTTTCCCTGTCATATAAACAAAGTTTTTTAGAGAAAATTGTCTTCCCCATATATTTGACAAATTATTTGACAACATAATGGATATTTACACATCAAACATACAAGTATACACTAAATTGAAAGTGAATTTGAGGCAGAAACTATTACAAAAGTGAATTTACTTTGGTAATTGTTATAATCTTTGGTTGAAACATACTTCAATTAGACTTTAAAAAATAAATAGTACAGACTGCTTCTAAACAAGTGCTAATTCTTTTTTTTATTATTTAAAATTTTATTAAATTTATTGGGGTGCCATTGGTTAGTAAAATTATAGTTTTCAAGTTTACAGTTCTGTAATAAAACATTTATATAGTACATTATGGTACTATAAAACACAAAGTCAATTCTTCCATCACCATATATTCCTCAAAAATAAGTATGTGAAAATGGGAGCAATAAAAACAACTCTATATTTAATTCAGAATTCCTGTCTATTTCTACTTAAACATAACTTCCTAAAGTCCCTCACGAGAGTTTACAAACGGAAGAACACTTATGGTGCATTATAAACATGTCTTTATAGAATAAAACAATATTTATTCTGGTCCACTCTGCTTCCCAAAATATGTCCTTCTCAAGGTAATGCTTCTTTGGCCCATGAGCTACTAAATATAAAAGTATAAAAGAAAACTTGTAAAACTGTAATCTGCATTAGAGTGGCAGTCCCCTTTGCCCACTGGCTCATTTCAAAGCGACCCTGCCTGGCATGAGGACCCAGGAGAGGGAGGGATCTATTCAACCTGAGCATAAAGTGATACCTGAGCTAGGCCCTTTTTGTCCCTTCCTAGGACCAATGACCAGCACAGAAAGTTAAGTTTTCTTTTCGGGAATACATGGCTTGATGTTTACTCCGCCTGTTAGCAGTTGAGGTGCGATGCACAGACTAAGAGTCTGATACAACTTGAAGTTATCTGATGAATTTACTCCCTACAGAACTAAGTGAGACAACTTTTTATTCAGGTAGGGAGAGAAAACCACCTAGGCCAGAGTTTACAGTGGATTCTATGTCTCCAAAGGGGTGGAATTCTCCTTAAGCAAACGACAAGGCCACAGTACTCACTTAGTACCAAGCTGGCATTCCTGTTATGGGTGTTAGAGCCCTCTAAGTTTTACAGAAGTATGCAACTCATTCCCAATTCCTACTGATTTCTTAGACTGGCTTATTGATATTAAAAAAGGTGAGTAAATTCTGTACATTAATTTTATGGCTTTTCTAAATCACCAAGAAGTTACAAATAATTTTAAGGAAGTCAAACTTGTTCAAATTCCCAGTTTCCAATTAGCTTATTTTTAAGGGCTGAAGTAGTATATACATATCTGTACAGGCTTTTTACAATATATATAATGTACAAGTTTAAGGTACACAGCATGTTTTGATAATGTATATTATGAAATGATTACCATAATAAGTTTAGTTAACATCCATCAACTCAGTTACAAAATTTTTTTTCTTCCTCGTGATCAGAATTAAGATCTCTTCGGAATTTGCCAATATGCAATAGAATATTACTATAATAATTAGTCGCCATGCAGCACATTACATCCCAATATGTGCTTAGAACTAGAAGCTTACATCTTTTGACTACCTTCACCCAATTCCCTCACCCTGGCACCCCCACCCCCAGCAACCACAAATCTGGTTTTTGAGTTTGTTACAGATTACACACACAAAGTGACATCACACAGTATTTGTCTCTCTCTGTATGACTTCCTTCACTTAGTAAAATGTCTTCAAGGTCCATCCATGTTGTCGCAAATGTCAGGAATTCCTCTATTTATTTATTTATTTATGACTGAGGAGTATTCCACTGTATCCCACATTTTCTTTATCCACTGATCCGTCGATGGCCACTTGGGTTGTTTCCACATCTTCGTTATTGTAAATCATGCTGCAATAACCAGGGAGGTACAGATAACTCTTCCACAGAGTGATTTCTTCCTTTGGATATATATTCAGAAGTGGAATTGCTGGATGGTAAGGATCTATTTTTAAATTTTTAAGGAACCTCCACACTGTCTTCATAGTAGCTATACAAATTTAATGTAAATCTTGACAATTTACTAGAATCAAAAGACAAAGCGTTACACTCATTTGTGGAAACCATTTAGTGAGTCTGCTCTTCTGAAGTGGTTGATTTGTTCTTGCAAACGCTGTATGAAGCATTAATCTCTCTTTCCCTAAAGGCAAGACAAAGAGGTAGCGTCAGAGATAAACATACTTAAGTACATAATTAGAAATGGACAATTAAAATAAACTGTATTTATAGTATTAAGAGTCCCTGATCTAGGAAATAAATGATTCTCTTAAAACAATTTCAAATGCTCAACTGGTCTCTCTCTAGAATCCTTTCTTATATCCTGATATTATATTTTTCATTCCCTGCAAACAAGAAACAGAGCAGTCACATATAAAATACTTAGTAAATGTTTCCTCATTTTAATTTAGGGCCAGTTGGAAAGACGAGGGACAAAAACGTGGTTTCCTAACATCGCAATTTTAAATCTATCTCTGAGATGAAACTTTTAAAAAGGTAATGATTCCAACAGTGTTCGCATTCAATAATGCCTCATTTCCTCCTACTGTCAAGGAAATCATGTATTCCAGTAAGAGGTTCTCCTAAATAACTAAAGTTCCTATCACTCAATTATTGTAACAGTAGACATCTTTCTAAAAAATATTATGTAACATTGGTAATTTTAAATTTTCTAGAAGCAACATTCAAAAAAGAGAAAAATTAATATATTTTACTTGACCCAGTACAGCCAAAATATTAACATTTTGCCATGTATTTTACATTTTTTTGTACTAACCATGAAATCTGGTGTGTATTTTACACTTACAGCACATCTTCCATGGGACTAGCCACTTTTGCAGTCGTCACGAGCCACACATAGCCATTGACTTTTGAATTAGAAAATGCAGTTGTAGTCCCTGCTTTAGTAAACTGACTACAACAGACTGACTAAAACTAAAACTGGCCCGGTCAGTTATTTACAAGATATTTGTCACAGCAAAGAATTCAGGAAAGCTTACCTAATGTAAGAGCTAACCTGTCAGACTGGGATACTTCAGTATTTCTCCTGTGGGGGAGGCCGTCACTGTCAGCCACCACTGTCACAGTACTGCACTTGGAATATAGCAATTTCCTAAGGACTGTTGTGGGGCGTGATTGAATCGTTCGGCCCATGGCCTAATTCTCCAAGACCCCTATATTTTTCTATTTTTCAAAGTCAATTCATCTTATTTTCTGTAGTAGTGGAATATTTTTTTTCAAATAGATTTTAAAATAGAAATCCAATATATGAGAGAAGCACTAATATAAATTTACAGAAACATTTAATATAAAATGGAGCTATTTGAAGACAATGAAAATTAAAACTAAAGTTCTAATTACAGTTATTTTATATTAACTTCAGCATTCATTAAATTAACTTCAAGGATTTACAGTCTCCTTGAACCTCGCAACAGACTGGAAGTTATTTTCCTCGTTAGTTTTAGCCTCAAGGAATCCTAAGACCAAGACAGAGAGGGCTGGGAGGCCCAGACAGCCCTCTGGGATGTGTTCTCTTCCCCTTTGCCCCTGGGATCAAAGACACCACTTTGCATTTACCAATAAATTGCCCTTCCCATCGGCCTTTGTAGAATTGGCTTGCAAACTCTTGATTGGAACCTAGGGTAGTGCCTCAAGTTATAAGTGATGGGACACACACCCCCTCTCTTCCCAGCTATGTAGACACACGTTCCGGCATAAATACAGGAAACTTTCAATTCATTTCATTCAAAGACAGAAGATGGGAGGGGGTGTCAAAGGGTTTAAGGCAATGCAATTTGTAATTTTTCAAAATCTGAGCATTTTTGATTGATTTCTCTTTTATATACTAAAAATATTCTCATCGAGGGAAACAGATACATTTCTTTACAGAGTCAATATTTACAAGTTAAAATCGAATACATTTACAAAATTAAGTGTATTTGTTTATTTGTAAAAGGGTATTTTTTTCCCTCCCTGCTTTACTTAAAATGAATGGGTTTTATGATTATTTACCACTGGGCTGAAAACGTCCCTCCCTTTTGGATTCACAGCTGCTACAAAGTAGAGGAAGCCAGACTCTCTGAGAAAAGGCCAGGGTGGGGATATTACGCTATTACCCATTGCAAAGCAGAAGCCTGTCAGTACATGTTATAAATGACATTTTAAAATTGACAATTCAGCAAAGGAAACAGGAATCTCAGGATCCTCTTTCATGTTTGCTGTCATCGGATCTTACTCAGGTTATTAACATCTAAATATTCACTGCTATTTTTTAAAAGAAATGACATCTCTGAAAAGAAACACACAGGAAGCAGATACCTTTTAATGATAAAAGCAAACCTTTCATCTCTTCTTCTCAGAGAGAAATAAATTTTACTTCTCTGGGGCTCTCACCAGTTACGTAGGTGCTGAACAGAGGAAGGGAAAGGAGCTGAATAAAATTCTGACATGAAACCGAAAGGAAGGAAAAGTGGCATCATAAGTGGGATAAAATCAATGCTACAGGAGAATGGAAGTCAAGCTGACAATTAGGTCCATACATTATGCCTTTTCTGACTCTCATTTAGGAACCTGAAAGAGTAATTTTGTGCAAGAAGCTACTTTAACTTTGAAGTCTATAGATCTTCCAGGAGATGAACAGATTCTAAATATTGTGCAATCTGTTCACTTCCGAAACATTTAGCCTGAAGTGAATGAATAATGTAAGCTCTCTTTCATGGAATAACAGATTGCAGGAGGAGAATAGGTCCTGGTCTCTTGCACCTTAGATTTTGAGGGAATCCACAGAGCATGAATTAAATGCATGCAATATTGTCTAAGAAATCCGTTTTATGACAACTCATACATTTTCAGGTGCATCTTTACTTCTGCACTGAAGTACAGTTTCTTCCTGTGACATGTTTGCTTTCAACCTGAGGGAAGATCTCTGTGAAACTGATTATAAAACTTTCCAATTTTCTCAGATGGATCTAAATCATAAATGTGCTCTCTCAACTAGCTACAAAATCTTTGGGTTTTTAAAATTACTTTTCTGTTTAAAATATTTTGAGGAGTTTGTTGAATGCTCAAGAATTTTAGAGCCAAGTAGAAAAATGTTCAAGTTTATTTGATCCTCCAGTTTTCTGCCCCATGTCATGTCATTATACTCCCCACCACCTGACCTGGCCACTATATACAATAAATCCAAAAAACCTTTGTGACATTCATTTAAGCAGGCAGCTTAAAAAATTAGTTACCGAATCAATCATTATTAATATAACATTAAAAACAGGTTTACGTTATAACAACAAATAATAAATATCCTTAAGGGAATAAAAGAAAAACAATTGAGTCTCGTTATTAAAATACATAAATTATGCAAATAACTAATGAACTTAACAAACTTTCACTTATCCAGGAATGATATAAGCGAATAAAGAAAATCATGCATCTATGAAAAAATATTCACTACAAGTAAGTGAAAACACTTAACGTAAAGAAAAGGCATGTGGCTTTTGGAAGCACATGGTCATGACATGCTAAATGAGCACAGCAGGGACAAAGGACAGGGCAACAGCTGTGGACGCCAAGACTGCAGAGTGTGGCAGAAGAAGTAGTTAAGAAAGGAAACTGGAAAGGAAAAGGCAGAAGCGATAGACGGGGCCGTTCCAGCCAACTGGGATCCTGTTCTATTCTTACCTGAGAGCTAAGAAACAGAAAACTGTAGCCGATACTTTAACCTTGAGGCCATTTTCATAATAATTTAAGTGATGTTTAATGAGTTTTAAAATGACTACTTATACTACTTTGTGTTTTGGTTTTTTGTTTTGTTTCATCTTGTTTTTTTAGCCATGGATAAAAGGGGCAGTTTTATTTTGACAGTGGTTTCCTTATACATTAACACCGTTCAAGGACACTCTCCTATACATGCAGACGCCCCCGTCATGTTCCTTTTAGGAAGTGACGTAATGAATTCTCCCCCCACCACACGCTGCCTTGCTTCTTCTGGCAGCAATTTCTCCACAGGAGTCGAAGGCATAATCAAACCTTCCATGTATGTGCAGAGGGTTTTTTTGCTTGTTTATTTTGCTATACTGTCTGTCCTCCCTTTGCCTTTCATTTATTTTCTGCATTTCACTTCCAATTGCAATTTCAATTTTACTAGCACACCAACCTCCTCCCCTTTGGCAACCATCAGCTTTTTCTCTGTATCTATGGGTAAGTTTCTATTTTGTTTATTCATTTGGTTTTTGGGGGGGTCCACGTTTAAGTGAAATCATATGGTATTTGTCTTTCTGACTTATTTCACTTGGCATAATACCCTTTAGGTCCACCCATGTTGTTACAAATGGCAAGATTTCATTCTTTATATTCTTTCTTTTTGCTGAGTAATATTCCATTGTGTGTATTTACATCTTTTTTTTTAGAACCCCATTTTTTTATTGTGAAATAAACATCTTTTTTAGTTTCAGCTGTACAACACAGTGTAATAGTTATACTTTTTACCCCTCAAAGTGACAACCCCCTCCCCCAATCTGCCGCCCCACTCCCCCCCATATCATACATATCTATTACAATTCCCTAGACTCCACTCCCACACTATACTCCACGACCCGTGACTATATACATATATTCACTTATAGTTGACATACAATATTATACAACATCCGCTTCAGGTGTACAGTGTAGTGACCAAGCCTCAACCCCATAGAAAATGGTCTCCCTAACAAGGCATGTACCCCATTCACCCACCAATGGACACCTAGTTGTGTCTACATCTTGGCTATTTTAAGTAATAGTGCAATGAACATAAGGGTGCATATATCTTTTTGAATTAATTTTGTTTTCTTTGGATAAATAATCATAAGTATAATTGCTGGGTCGTATGGCAGCTTGATTTTTAATTTTTTGAGGAATCTCCAAACTGTTTTCCATAGTGGTTGCGCCAATTTACAATCCCACCACCAGTGCACAAGAGTTCCCTCTTTTCTATATCCTCACCAGCACTTATTTTATTTTTTGATGATAGCCATTCTAACAGTTATGAGGTGATATCTCATTGTGGTTCTAATTTACATTTCTCTGGTGATTTAGTGATGTTGAGCATTTTTTATGTCTGTCGGACATCTGTATGTCCTCTTTCAAGAAACGTCTCTTCAAGTCCCCTGCCGTTTTTTAATTGGATTGTTTTTTTTTGTTGTTAAATTGTATGAGTTCCTTATTTATTTTGGATATTATTCTTTATCAATATATTATTAGTGAATATCTGCTCCCATTCAGTAGGCTGTCTTTTTTGTTTTCTTGAAGGTTTCCTTCACTGTGCAAAAACTTTTTAGTTTGATGAAGTCCCATTTGTTTATTTTTGCTTTTGTTTCCCTTTCCCGAGGAAACATATCCAAAAATATACTGCTAAGAGCAATGTCAAAGAGTTTACTGCTTATGTTTTCTTCTAGAAGTTTTATGGTTTCAGATCTTACATTTAATTCTTTAATCCATTTTGAGCTTATTTTTGTATGTGGTTTAAAGAAGTGGTTCAATTTTACTTTTTTTGCATGTATCTGCCAGTTTTCCCAACACTACTTATTGAAGATTTTTACCCCATTGTATATCCTTTGTTATACATTAACTGACAGGTAAGTGACCATCTCTGGGTTCTCTATTCTATTCCCTTGATTTATACGATGCCAGACAATTAAGTTTGCAAACTCATCCTAGAAACAGTGCTACATACCTCATTGCTGAATATCACTACAGTCACCTTCCAAGTACTCCCCTTGGGAAGCTATGCACCAATGCCAGCGCCTAGTCCACTTTTCAAAGCAATTTTGGAACTCTTTTTCTGGAATGGCCATCAGAGCTGTTATCGTATTACCCTAGATGTCATCAAAATGTCTTCCTTTCAATATTTCCTTTATCTTTGGGTGAAGAAAGAAGTTATTGGGGGCCAGCCAGATCAGGTAAGTAGGGAGGATGTTTCAATAGTTATTTGTTTACTGGCTAAAAACTCCCTCACAGACAGTGCCACGTGAGTTGGTGCATCCTCGTGATGCAAGAGCCATGAATTGTTGGTGAAAAGTTCAGGTCATCTAACTTTTTCACACAGCCTTTTCAGCACTTCCAGGTAGTAAACTTGGTTAACTGTCCAGTTGGTACAAATTCACAATGAATAATCCCTATGATATCAAAAAGGTTAGCAACATCGTTGCAACAAGTTCACAAACTTAATTATCAGTCCCACATATATGTTTTCGTGCCAGGACCGTAATGTTTTTATTGTTGCTTTGTAGTATAGCTTGAAATCAGGTGTACAAGGTCTGACAATTAAGTTCGTGAACTTGTTGCAATGATGTTGCTAACCTTTTTTGGTATCAGCGGGATTATTCATTATGAATTTGTACCAACTGGACAAACGATTCACCAAGTTTACTATTTGGAAGTGCTGAAAAGGCTGCGTGAGAAAGTTAGATGACTTGAACTTTTCACAACAATTCATGGCTCTTGTATTACAACAATGCACCAGCTCACATGGCACTGTCTGTGAAGGGAGTTTTTAGACAGTAAAAAAATAACTGTATTGGAACACCCTCCCTACTTACCTGATCTTGTCCCCAATGACTTCTTTCTTTAATTAACCGAAGATAAAGGAAATATTGAAAGGAAGACATTTTGATGACATTCAGGACACCAAGGGTAATACGATGACAGCTCTGATAGCCATTCCAGAAAAAGAGTTCCAAAATTGTTTTGAAGGGTGGGCTAGGTGCTAGTGTCAGTGCATAGCTTCCCAAGGGGAGTGCTTTGGAGGTGACCATAGTGATATTCAGCGATGAGGTATGTAGCACTTTTTCTAGGATGCGTTCGCGAACTTAATTGTCCAACCTTCATATGATACCTCCTACTTTGTTTTTTCTCAAGGTTACTTTTGCTATTCGGGGTCTTTTGTGGTTCCATATCAGTTCTTTGATTAGCTGTACTAGTTCTGAGATGAATGCCATTGGTGTTTAAATAGGGATTGCACTGAATCAGTATATTACTTTAGGTAGTAAGGACAGCTAAGAAAATTAATCCTTGCAATGGTATATTCTTCTATTTAATTTGTATCTTCTTCAATTTCTTTCTTTAATGTCTTATAGTTTTCAGAGTACAGGTCTTTCACCTCTTTGGTTCAATTTATTCCTAGGTATTTTATGCTCTTTGATGCAACTGTAAATGGGACTGTTTTCTTAATTTCTCCTTCTGATTGTTCATTATTAGTGTCTAGGAATGCAATGGATTTCTGTATATTAATTTTGCATCCTGCTACTTTACTAAATTCTTTTATTAATTCTATTAATTTTTTGGTGGATTCTTTAGGATTTTCTGTATATAGTATCATGTTATCTGCAGATAATGCGAGTTTTACTTCTTCCTGTCCAATCTGGATATATTTTATTTTTTTATTGTTTGATTGCTGTGACTAGGACTTCCAATCCTACGCTGAACAGAAGTGACTGCAGGCATCCTTGTCTTGTTGCTGATATTAGAGGAAAAGCTTTCAGCTTACCACGGAGTATGTTATTATCTGTGGGTTTGTCATATATAGCCTTTATTACACCGGGGTATGTCCCTTATATACCTACTTTGCTGGGAGGTGTTTTTTTTTTATTATAAAAGAATGTTAAATTGTTGTCAAATGCTTTTTCTGCATCCATTGAGATGACCATAAGATTTTTACCATTCATTTTGTTAAAGTGGTGTATGTTAATTGATTTGCCAATGTTGAACCATTCTTGCATCCCTGGGATAAATCCCATGTGGTCACGGTGTAGAATCCTTTTAATTTATCATCAAATCTGATTTGCTAAAATTCTAATGCTTAGAATTTTGGCATCTATGTTCATCAAGGTTTTGGTCTGTAATTTTCTTTTTTGTAATGTCTTTGTTTGGCTTTGGTATCAGGGCAATGCTGGCTTTGTAGAATGAGCTTGGAAGCATTCCTTCTTCTAAATTTTTTGAAGTAGTTTCAGAACAATAGGCATTAATTCTTCTGTAAATGTTTAGTAGAATTCACCTGTGAGGCTGTCTGATCCTGCGCTTTTATTTGTTGGGAGTTTTTTTATTACTGCTTCAATTTCACTGCGAGTAACTGGTCTGTTTAGATTTCCTACTTCTACCTGGTTCAGTCTTGCAAAGTTGTATATATGCTTCTAGAAATGTATCCATTTCTTCTAGACTGTGGAATTTTTTGGCATAAAATTTTAGCAGTATTCCTTAATGTTTCTGTGTATTTCTTTGGTGTCAGTAGTAACTTCTTTTTTATTTATGAATTTATTGCATTGGGTTCCCTCTCTTCTTTATTTGAATTTGGCTAAAAGTTTGTCAATTTTGTTTATGTTCTCAAAGAACCAGCTCTTAATTTCATTGATCTCTTCTATTGTCTTTAACTTCTATTTATTTCTGCTCTGATATTATTTCCTTCCTTTGTTTACTTTAGGTTTTGTTTGTCCTTCTTTTTCTAGTTTCCTTAAGTGCAAAGTTATTGTTTATTTGGGATTTTTACTGTTTTATGATGTAGGCCTGTAAAACTATGAACTGCCCTCTCAGACCTACTTTGCTAAATCCCATACATTTTAAATAGTTATGTTTTCATTTCATTTGTCTCAAGGTAGTTTTTGATTTCCTATTTGATTTGCATTTTAATTTATTGGCTGTTTTGTTTTGTCTCTACGTATATGTGTTTTTTCTAGTTCTCCCCCTCCCCCCGCCCGTAGGTGATTTCTAGTTTCATGCCATTGTGTTCAGAAGAGTTGCTAGATCTGATTTCAATCTTACTGAATTTATTGAGGTTTGTTTTGTGGCCTAATGTGATCTATCTTGAAGAATATTCTATGTGCACTTGATAAAAATATGTATTCTGCAATTTGGGGATGAAATGTTCTGTAAATGTCTATTAAGTTGATCTGGTCTAATGTGACATTTAAGGGCATTATTTCCTTATTAATTTTCTGTCTGGATGGTCCATCCGTTGATGTAAGTGTGGTACTAAAATCTTCTACTACTATTATTGTATTACTGTGAATGTCTCCCTTTATGTCCATTAATATTTACTTTATATATTTAGGTGCTCCTGTACTGGCTGAATAGATATTTTGATCATTATATCCTCTTGTTGTAGTGACCCTTTTATAATTATGTGATGTCCTTCTCCGTCTCCTTTTTTACATTCTTTGTTTTAAAGTATATTTTGTCTGTTGTAAGTATTGCTACCTCAGCTTTCTTTTTATTTCTATTTATATGGAATACCTTTTTCCATTCCTCACATTCAGCCTGTATGTGCCTTCCAATTTAAAGTGAGTCTCTTATAAACAGCATATACATGGGTCATGTTTTTTGATCCATTCAACCACCCTACAACTTTTTATTGGAAATTTAATCCATTTACATTTAAAGTAATTATTGATAACTATGTCTATATTGCCATTTGGTTAAGTGTTTTTTGGTTGTTTTTGTAGTTTTTCTGCTCCTTTCTTCTTTTGATCTCTTCCCTGGTTCTTTGTTGGTTTTCTTTTGTGTTTTATTTGGGCTCCTTTCTCTTTAGTCTTTGTGTATCTTTTGTAGGCTTTTGGTTTATATATGAAGTTTATATATATATATCATCCTATATCTTTGGTAGTGTATTTTAAGCTGATAAGACATTTAAGATTGAATATATATTCTAAAAGGACTACATTTTTAATACTCCCTTCAATGCTTTATGTTTCTGATGTCATATTTTAGAATTTTAAATATTTTGATGCAGTGATGTTTTAAACAAAGAAGGAAAGTGAGGAACACAAAGCTATTTTGTTTTGCTTTCCTTGGAAGTTATTTCTACATGAATCTTTTGGAATTATAAAAATATTCCACTGACAGTATTTCCTAGTTACATTGCTGTGTATATGTAATTAAAAAAAATACTACTGAAAGAGAAATCGAATATGCATATTATGTGTACTACAAATATACCATTTAAGATTCAAATGAAATAACTGTGGGTATTTTAAAAAGATTACCAATAACATAAAAAAAAGTTTGAGCTCTTCAGAAGTGGCGAATCTACTTTTACTACATAGCCCAAGCCCAGTGATTAATATAAAAGGAAAATATATCATAAAACCATGAATACCAAAAGTCTTAAAATTATTGGTTTGATTTCAAAGCTATTTCCAAAGCAACAGAGAATAACAAATCACTAAAAATCAGAAATTTCAAAGCACCTTGGTCTATGCTCCAGGTTTTATTCTAAATCTTTCATTACAGTACAGATTATTTCATTAGAATTTAAGTTGTGTTTAAAAACCCTATGCTCCTTAGAAAAATTTGTACATTTTTTCTATTTTAGGTTTCCCCACCTTTTTTCATTTTTATAAATAAAAAAAACAGATAATGAGGTGCCTTGTAAATCTTACCCCTCTCAGCAACTTTAAGTTTAACCCCATCAGTTTTCCTGCAACCTAGTAAATTAAGAGAACATAAGAGGGACATCAAATAGTGTTGCTTTTAATTCCCCAGTTGAACATGTATAAATAACAACTCTAAGTGAAAAAAATCAAATTGGGTATTTGAATGAAGACATCTACATAACTTCTTATAACTACATAAGTTATACAGACAAATGGAAATTTTCATAGAAAAATTCCAGTGAATACAACTGTCAAAATCTCCACAGTAAGCTACCTTAAATTTACTCCAGTCCAATTTAGGAAATCGTGTATACCTGGGGGGAGGGGGGGCGGGGAAGCCCCATCATGGTCCATGATTTGCTGCAGAACTTAAACCTTAAATCCCACGGAATTTTTTCCTACATTCTCAGATTTCTCTTGTTACAATGATATTAAAAGCAGCTCAAAATATTTTTAGTAAAGAAATGCAATTCAGATGGCACATTCATGCAGGTGCATGTCTACAAAAGACAGCATGCAATAAAGAATACAAATAAACACACAAAAGTATGACAAGAGTGAGAAGCACCAATATGTTCAAGAAACATGTTTAATTTACCCTTTCTTCTTTCTTTTAAGAACTGCATACACGAAGCCGCCAACCAATAAGACGACAACCACTACAATAAACCAAAACACAAATGACATGTAACTAAAGACTACCAAGATTCAAAATCTAACAGAAGAAATTAATGTTGATTATATTTCAGTGTTCAGAAAATATTATTTAAGCACATACACATTCCGTCTGAACTCTTCACAGTCTAAATGCAATTCCCTGGAATCACTTAAATGGTCCACAGTAACTCAAAACAGAGTCTTAGGTAATTTAGAGTTATTACCCAAAGCACATTTGGGGTGCAAACTCATATGACTAATCATCTTGGAAATATAAGTATAACTTAAGGTTTGTTACTAAATGGAAATATAGACTATAAAAGAATATACACTCACCAACATGAGGTGGTATATCATCTAAAAGTTCAGGTGTTTCTAGACTAATTTACTTAATATCCAGCTATGAAAACTACAGAAACTGAAAAATCCTTCAAGAAATAATGCTCTTCTTCACATGGATATTTTAAGTGGTATCCAAGTTTGGGACACTTACATGAACCAATAACAATCCCAGCAATGGCTCCTGGACCTGAGAAAAAATAAAACCAGTTTGAAGATGATTAAACACATGTTAAGTCTCCAGTGAGCAGAAGCATTTTCACTTTGACCAGCTCATCTACAAACCACAGCAAAGAGCAAGTTTATCAATCCAGTTTAGCGAGAGCACTAGAGCATCCAGATCACTTTGATGACAGAACCCTTCTGATCTGACGCCAGGCATGGGGTCCTATATTGTTTTGTGCTGTAGCTCCCACACCAAGGTATTTAGTCAAGTTTATTATTAGAACAATTAGACCTCACTAGATAAGAGGAAAGTCATTTAAAAAACATATTATATACCATTATAGTTGGTTTAGCTCAGTATTCAGTCTATCATTTCTTATGATTTTATTACAAAATTACATTTTTCGCCAAAAAGTGGGTGTGTGGAATAAGTCATAATTAAGTCCTATTAATCTATTACACAGATGCAATCTGTAGCCTTCACAGACCATACGTGATCAGACCATCGGTCCTTCCTCACGCACTGCCACCCCCAAATTAAAACACAGTCTTCATTACCAAGGAAATTCTAGGGATGCCGATGAAACCCCAGGGCACATGGATAAAAATTATGCATAGAAACTTAAACATGCATTTTTGAATATCCAGAGAGCGATAAATAATACAAAATCTTAATTCTTACAAATGTTTATCAGTAGTACCTCTGCTTCTAAACCGCCATTTTTATTAAATTTCCATAACTGAAGCATACAATGTCATGTTTACCTCTGCTCTTTTCCTTTCATAAAAAATTTTCAAGTGTTTAACCTCCTAAGATGGAATTGTTAGATTTACTGGCACAAAGATAGTAATAGTTTGACCACAGCATTCAGAGGAAAAACATAACATTCCTAAGGTGCATTTTATAAAAAGATTAACCTTACTAAACTCGTCTACGTAAATAAGAGTAATAGATATTTTCTTCATTTACTCATCAAGAAATGTTTATATTTTATTTAAATGCCACAACTATAATTCATCATTTTCTTTAGCATATACTGTGTGAACCCTGTGAGCCCACAGAAAGTGTACTACAACAGCGTGTTATAGAAAAAAAACTAACCCAATTTATATTAACAAGGTATACAAGATATGAACAGAAAAAAAACACACCTACAAACTGCCATCACAAAATAGCAGCATCACATGGAAACTAAGTTCTACAAATTTTAACCTACACGTAACTACAGCATTACGGACGGAGTTACCTTCCCACACAAGGAATCCTAATTTGGGGGCATCTCTCAAAAACTGTATTATCTAAATGTGATTACACATACTACTGCTTACATTTGTCATGGTATCTACACTATTAAAATAAGTACAAATGCCAACTTATCACCCATTTGTGACAGGTTTCTTCTCTAACTACAGATAATTGAAATATGATATTTCCACGTAGAACTCTAACGTCTCATAATGCAGTCATTACTAACCAAAATAATACCTAAATCTTTAGATGGTGGTTCATCACTGGGAGTGGAATGACCCAGAAAAAAGACATAAAAATGGAAATAAATTAAAAAAGAAGAAAATAATAAAGCTTAAAGACCTCTAAATTCATAAGCTTAGATTTTTTGCCTTTGTACAAAAACTGTTATAATTTCATTTTCCTTATATAAATTATATTAATGTTTTTATTTAAAAGTAGTATCATAAAATATTATAAATTTATATTCAGTGTCATCAGAATTCTTCTTCCTGTCCAGTAACTTTTCCTATGACAATATTCTGCGGTACAGTAAGTAAGTTTATCAGATTATTGTCAAACTTAGCCTATGGATTCACATTATTCTACTTAAAAGATACAGGAGGCTTAATAAATGATTTAGAAGTTGATCTGTAATAGAAAGAAACTTCCACATACCAAAGTCCATTTATGAAAAACCCATAGCTAACATTATACTCAATGGTGAATGACTGGAAGTTTTTCCTTTAAGATCAGGAGCAAGACAGGATGCCTGAGTTTCCTACTTCTATTGAACATAGCATTAGAAGTTTTCATTGAAGCAATTAGGAAAGAAAAAGAAACTAAAAGCATCCAAATTGGAACGGAAGAACTAAAATTATCTCTTTGAAGATGACATGATCTTTTACATAGAAAACTCTAAAGATTACACACACAAACACACACGTACAAACACAAACCTGTCTGAACGAGTAATTGAATTCATCAAAGTTGTAGGCTACAAAATTGACACCCCAAAATCAGTTCTATTTCTATGAAACTAAAAATGAACAATCCAAGAAGAAAATTAAGAAAATTCCATTTTCAATAACATCAAAAATAATAAAATATTTAGGAATAAACTTAATCAAGGGGTGAAAGGTCCCTACACTGGAAACCATAAAACATTGCAGAAAGAAACTGAAGATGACATAAATGGAAAGACATCCTGTGCTCATGGATTGGACGACTTTGTATTGTTAAAATGTTATACTATACAAAGCAATCTACAGTTTAAATACAACCCCTATCAACAACTTGAATGCTATTTCTTTTTCAGAAATAGAAAAATCCAACCTATAATTCATGTGAAATCCAAGGGACTAGGAAAAACCAAGACAATCTTAAAAAAAAGAGCAAAGTTAAGAGGACTCACAGTTCCTGATTTCAGAACTTACTCAAAACTACAATCATCAAAACAGAGTGGTACTGGCATGAAGACAGATACACAGACCAATAGAGTCCCCAGAAATATAAACCTCGCATATATGGTCAAATGAATACAAGGGTGCTAAGAACATTTCATGGGGAAAGGGCAGTCTTTGCAACAAATGGTTCTTGGAAAAGTAGCTACCATATACAAAAGAATGAATTTAGTCTCTTACCTTATACCATATAGAAAAATTAATTCAAAATGGATCAAAGAATTAAGCATAAGATCTAAAACTATAAAACTCTTAGAAGAAAACATAGAAGGCAAGCCTCATGATATTGGATCTGACAATGATTTCTTGGATGTGACACCAAAAGCTCAGGTAACAAAAGAAAAAATAGATAAATTGGACTTCATCAAAATTAAAAACTTTATCAGTAAAAAGGCAATCAATCCACAGGGAGGAAACAACTGCACATCATATATATGCTAAAGAACCAATGTCCAAAATATATAATGAACTCCTAAAACTCAATAACAACAACAAAAAAAAACAAATCAAAAATTGGCCAAAGACTTGAATAGACATTTATCCAAAGAAAATATACAAATACCAATAAGCACATGTAAACATGATCTCTAATCATTAGAAAATGCTAGTAAAAACCACAGTGAAATATCACTTCATATACATGAGGATGACTACTATCAAAAACAGAAAATAATAAGTGTTGGTAAAGAGGTGGAGAAGTTGGAATCTTTGTGCATCGCTGGTGGGAATGTAAAACGGTGCAGGCACTGTGGAAGACAGTATGGCTGTTCCTCAAGAAACTAAATACAGAATTACCACACAGCCCAGCAATTCTACTCCTAGGGATATATACCCCAACATTGAAAACAGGGACTCAAACAATTAACAAATGCCAATATTCAGAGAAGCATACTCAGAATAGCCAAAAGTTGGAAACAACCCAAGTGTCTATCAACAGATGAATGGATAACCAAATGTGGTATATACAAACAATGGAAAATTATTCAGCCATGAAAAGAATAAAGTTCTGATTCTTGCTACAAGGTGGATGAACCTTGAAAACATACTAAGTGAAATAAGTCAGAAGTGATTCCACTTCTATGAGATACCTAGAATAGTCAAATTCATAGTGACAGAAAGTAGGATAGTAGTTTTCCCATGTGTTTGTGTGGGGAGAGGTTAGTTATTGTTTAATGGATATATTAATTTGAGATGAAAATTTCTGGAGATAGTCGTGATGGTTGCTTGATAATGGGGACATACTTAATGCTACTGAAATGTACACTTAAAATGGTTAAATGGTTTAAAAAAAAAGCTGATCTAGAAACAAACATTAGAGAGGTAGCCGAACGTTTATAAGAATTGTTCCGCAAGATAGTAAGACATATCATAATACTACAGTGAAAAAAACAACAACAACAACAGAATTTGATGATTGCACAGGAATGTAGACTTCAAGAGAACAGAAAGATGACTAGAATACCTCTGACTGTAATTTAAGATAAAAATTGGCATTTCAAAACAGTTGGAGAAAAGACAACATATTAAAAAAATAGGGGTGGGTAGAGTGGAAAGGAACCCTCTCTCATTCCATGTACCATAAGAATTTCTGATGTACCAACAATTTTAAAGCGAAGAATGCAATCAGAAGACATGGATGAAATATTTATATAATTTCAGCATGGAGACAACCTAAAGCTTTAACAAAAAAGACACAATACTCATAGCCATTAGGGAAAAGATTGATACATCCAATTACCTATTAATGCAAAACTTCTGTACTTATAAGTGGCCACTAATAGAATAAATAAAATATGGTATATATATTAAAGTCAGAATAAAGAAGGATGGGAATAAATCTAAATACAACCCCAATCTAAAAGATAGTAAATGTAAAAAGTGAGCTTTAGAAAAATACAAATAGTATGAGGCCACTTTTAAGAAAAAAAGGAAACATGCAAAACACATATACTATCCATATAAGGATACTGATGTACAGAAACAGATAAAAAAGACACTTAAACTATTAAGTGATTAATTCACATAATGGACTAGAAAAAAAGGAGACTAATCTTTTACTCTGTATACTTTTGTAATGTTTGAAATTCTACGAATTTATATTCACATACTATTTATGTAATTAAAGTTATAAAAAGCAATCAATATCCAACAGTATAAAAATCTTCCAAGAAAACTGACTACTAAAAATAAGGCAAAAAAAAAAAATCCTGGAAAAAATGTTTACTTAAAGTTAAAAGGGCTTTAATTTATAGTTTTGACAAATTAACAAAAATATTTTAGAAACCTAATAGAAAAATACACAAAAGACATGACTAAATAATGTAGACCAAAATAATTCCACTTCACTGATAACAAAAGAAATGTAAATTGATACATGACATCAGTTTTTACCCACTACCTTATGACGTTCTGAACAATATAAGTAGGATCAAGAGTTACTGAACCTGGAGAACCTGGAGAACCTGGAGATTGAGTTGTGGTTGGAAGAGTAGCAGGAGGAGCAGCAGCCGTAGGCTTGACACCTGGAAAAATAAATTTGATTCTCTTCACCAGTTTTATCAATCTGATTATTACAGATTTAATTTTAATTTTTTATTTTTTAAAAAAGATTAATTAGCCCTCAAAATGAAAAATTCACATACTTTCTAAACTTTGCAATTCTACTTCTGGGAATTTAACCTAAATATGTATTTACAAAAGTATAACAACGTTCACTACAGCTTTGTATCTTACAATGGAAACTCTAGGAGTTAACTAACAGTAAATTGTAAAAAAGAATACACACATGTATCTTTAAAAAATACCATTCGAGTAGTATCATACTATAGTACATAATTTGTATTCCTTTTCCCTTAGTATTTCTTGGACAATTTTTCATATCAGCACAATTAGGTATACCTCATCACCATTACACGAGGTCCGCAATTAAGTTCGTGAACTCATCCTAGAAAAAGAGCTACATACCTCATTGCTGAATATCACTACAGTCACCTTCAAAGTACTCCCCTTGGGAAGCTATGCACTGAAGCCAGTGCCTAAACCACCCTTCAAAGCAATTTTGGAACTCTTTTTCTGGAATGGCCATCAGAGCTGTCATCATATTACCCTTGATGTCCTGAATGTTACCAAAATGTCTTCCTTTCAATATTCCCTTTACCTTCAGGTAAGAAAAAAGTCATTGGGGGCCAGATCAGGTGAGTAGGGAGGGTGTTCCAATACAGTTTTTTTGTTTACTGGCTAAAAACCACCTCACAGACAGTGCTGTGTGAGCTGGTGCATTGTCGTAATACAAGAGCCATGACTTGTTGGCAAAAAGTTCAGGTGTCTAACTTTTTCACACAGCCTGTTCAGCACTTCCAAATAGCAAACTTGGTTAACCGTTTGTCCAACTGGTACAAATTCATAATGAATAATCCCTCTGATATCAAAAAATGATAGCACCATTGTTGCAACAAGTTCATGAACTTGATTATCAGACCTCGTATGTTGCTACTGATCCTTTCTTTAACTGATAATAAAAAACGATTTACAGAGTCATAAAGAATTTTGATATTTAAAAAAAATCCTTGTAGTTTGTAAATGTTTCTCACAATCAATTCGCACCTCTGTCTTCCACATACTCAACTTATAAATCCTTTATGAATTCTTAGGATCAACTCTTTCAAAAGAGCATATCAACAAACGCAGTATCCCACAGTGCATACACCCACTAGGACCACGTAAGTAAACATGGATGGGTTGATGAGTATAAAGCTCACCTGCAATCTTAATATATCAGTCCACCGAAAAACCATCTTTCCCCCCAAACCTCACAGCACTCAGCTAAGGTACTCAAGGTGGTTACAAGGAACCAGGTGTACAGGAATCATAACAATGTGTTCTATCCACATTAACATGCATAAGTCCCCTCAATCCTTTAAAATAGTGGGACAACAGGAAACATACAAACAAATAAGCCAGTAATTGAGATTTGAGTTCAACACCCTCATCTTTAACAGGAAACTAAGCCCACAGAAAGGACATTCCTGGAGTAAACAGAGCCCAACTAGGACCCTGAGTGAGGGCGGCGCAGGCTGACGCTCTTCCCACTGTTCCTCTTGGCTCTCGTTTCTGCTTAAACCAAACAGAAGCCAGAGACAGCAGCACCAACATCAGGAAGACGGTTCCTCCCACCATACACATCAGAATAACCTCTCAGGTCTTAAGCAGGGCAGTTGATCAGCTGTCCATGTAACAAGTCCTCCACTTCATTTCAATAAATAAGGACTTTTCCTGCCTTTCAGTTGCTATGAAATCTAGTTTCTGTTGCCAAATAGAAATTTCCAGTAAAGAGAAAAAGAAAAATTGTATGAGATGGGGAGAGGCGGGGTTGGCAGAAATACCAGTCTTGTTTTGGAAGACAGCAGAAATTTCCCAGTTCAAATTGGACTATATAAAAAGAACTAAACTTGCTGCAGTCTGGGAAATGAAACACAGCCCTGGACCAGGAAGATATGTGTCAACAGATCACTTTTTACCATGAATTAAAATAGCAAAATTGGTGATACAAAAAACATACATATTAGAAAACAAACGCCACAGGCCTACCTTCTTCTTCACTAATGTTAGTTGGCGTGATGCTGTAAGTCATATGAGTTTCCTTTAAGAGCTTCCTATATGCCAGGCACTGTGCTAAGTGCTTTAAATTCAACCAATTTAAGCTTTATCATCCAGTGACAAATGTATTAAATCATTGTACGTATAAATACATTTACGGTTATTACATAACAAGTTAACATAGCTGTTTATATCTGAGGAATAAGGCTAATGATTTTAGAATCACTAAGTATAACAACGAAAATAGCTGTAAATATGATCTTCCTCTTTTCATTACTAAAAATGATGAATGATAAATCATCAGACATTTAAAGTATTTTGAAAACATCCAACATTTAAAGGATTTCAAAAAAATCACCAGGAATTGAAAGAATTCTGAAATATATAAGCAGGAAGTTACTAAACCTGAGTCAGTGGAAATTGGAGATATTGTACTGGAAAGGGTCGGCACTGGAAAAAAAAATAACAGATTGGATCAAATACTTGGGAATTATGACTGGCATTTTCACCAAGAATTTAAAAGAGTTTTGAAAAATGTAAGGTGTTACTAAACCTGGATGACTCGAAGTCGAAGGTTTAGTACTAGGAGGAGTCGGAGGTTTAGTGCTGGGAGGAGTCGGAGGTTTAGTGCTGGGAGGAGTCGGCACTGGAAAAGAAAGTAACTTAGAGGAGTTATCACTTTTTATTTATATGAATTATGCCTTTCATGCTTGACTTATTTAGATAAAAATAGCCATTCTTTAGTTTTCGGAAAAATGTTTGCTATCTACTTTTAAACATAAAAAAGCCAAACAAGAAAAATGTATACACCTGTGTGATGTGCGTAACATGCTAACCCTAAGAAAATATACTAAATAACAAAAGTAGGACTCCTTGTGAATTTTACATCTGTCATGGAAATTCAAGACAGTTAAATACTAAAACTGCTTCATTTCAGTTACTTTGTATCATTTATATTTAAATCAAAGTAAAAAATTAAATTAAAAACAATAAACCCCAAAAAGAAAAAAGATACCCTTTGTACCTTTAATACATTCTGGCATCTCAGGCTCCCAGGTACTGTCAGCTCCACAGACGATTGTGTTGCTGCCTTTAAGGGAAAAACCCTGGAGGCATTCAAATAGAACCTTTGCTTTATAATAATATTTTCTTCCAAATCCTGATATAATGTTTCCATTTTTGAGTGCTGGATATGGACATTTGACCACTGAAAAGAGGAGAAATTCCAGAATTAATGAAAAGCTGTTTTAACATAGGACAGGAAAACTAGTGCAAAGTAGAAATTTCCAGTGGAAACAAAGAAACAAGGAATGGAAGGCAGGATGTTAATGATTTTAAAAAAGACTTTATTTTCTATTTTCATTCCAGGTAAACAGATCTAATCATCTTTTTCTACCTAGAACAGGCTGTTATTACAGTTTGTTGGTCTCACTGCCTGGTATAAATTCTGGGAAAGTTCAAAAGCAACTTTTGATACTCCTTTTAGCTCTAGAGATTTTTTTTCCTTCCATGCTAATACTGATTATTGTACCCTGGTTTGTAAGGCCGGAAAACTCCTGTGAGAAGGTAATACTTGAGCTCAAATTTAAAAGTTGAAAAGAAGCTAGCCATGAGGCAAAAAGAAAGTCCTCAGGTAGCAACAACATACAAGAACTGGGATATTCAAGAAATAGAAAAGCCAGTGGAGTTAGGGTAGGGTTTTCCAAACACTTTGGACTACAACCCAGAGATCAAACACCCATTCTACATTGTAAACCAGTATGTAATCACACAGGCCCGAGATAAAGTTAATACTTAGGTTTCATACCAGCGTACTCTGGTATTTCCCATTCTACTCTCCATCTTAGGAAGTAAAAGGTTAGGCAAGACCCTCTAGATTGACTTCAGGATCCAGTAATGAGTTTGTTAGAATTTGGAAAAAAACAAAATAACACTGGCTGGGCAGTGAGCGCAAGAGAACATCTTATGAGATTAAATCTCAGCAACATATAAGGGCCATAATGTGCAGCCTTTTAAACCATAAGAATGCCTTTCCTCCTTGTCTGTGGCTGTGAATTTCCATTAGGTATCTTTTCAGCCTGAAGACCTTCCTTTAGCAATTCTTCTAGCTCAGGTCTGGTAGTGACAATTCTCTTAGCTTTTATCTCAAAATTTTTCATTTCACCTTCAGTTTTAAAAGATTTCTCCTTAAAAGATAAAGGGATTAAGTACAAATTGGCGGTTACAAAATAGTCACAGGGTATGTAAAATACAGCATAGGGAATATAGTCAGTAATGTTGTAATCAATGTATGGTATCAGGTGGGTACTAGACTTACGGGGTGATCACTTCCTAAGTTATATAAATGTCTAACCAATATGTGGTACACTTAAAACTAATAGAATATTGAATGTCAATGTAACTGAAAAATAAAAAAATAAAAGATTTCTACTTGACAGAGATTTCTAGGTTATGTGTTTTATTTTTTTTTTTCAGCACTTTAGATATTGTCTTCTAGTCTCCACAATTCCTTAAAAGAAGTCACCTGTCATTCTTACTTAGAGGGAAGGGACAACGTAATTTTCCCCCCCTCTCACTGGCTGCTCTCCCTTCCATCTTTTGTTTTCAGAAGTTTTACCATGATGTGTTTAGTGTAGTGGGGGTTTCTTAGTAAAAATTTTTTTTTTTTTAAGATTTTTATTGGGGAATTGGGAGATGGGAACAGCGCTGGGGAACTGGGGGAAGGGGAACAGACAAGTTGCTGCCCTTTCGTTCTTCAGTCT
>NW_017731814.1:88848-95840 GCF_001890085.2 Hipposideros armiger | reverse complement strand
GGACCCAGTCCTCACAAATATCAGGGATCGATACTCTTTATCACTGACCACTGCTCCTGATCAGAGAAAAGCAGATAGAGGTGGGCCGCCATTGTTGTCACATGTCCCCCACTCTGGCAAGCCCATTCCCTGCCTACTGAAGTGACATCCTGTAGGAAAGTGTCCAGTGTCCTTTGCTTCCCCACTTCATTTTTTGCTTTTCCCCCTTTATGGAGCCAGACGTTAACACTAGGACATTCAAAAACAACTGCATATGATGGAAAATCAGAGAGTGACCGTGCACGCCCAGAGAAAGGCTCAGAAAAGACCTGAGAAGACCTTCAGTTTACACATCAGGCTGATCTTCAGTCCCCACAACAATCAAAAAACAAAAACAGAAAATAACAAGCCCTGGGAAGGAGGATCTGATTTCCAGTGTTACCCCATTATTAGTTTCAAATGACCAGTTCAAGAAAAAAAATGACAAGGCATACAAAGAAACAGGAAAGTATGGCCCATTCAAAGGAAAAAATAAATTAACATAAATTCTCCCTGAAAAAGACCTAATGGCCAGATCTAATACACAAACACTTTAAAATAACTTTTAAAGAAGCTCAAAGAATTAAAGGAAGAAATGTAGAAAGTCAAGATAACAACATGTAAACACAACCTAGATATCAGCTAGGAGATAGAAAACCTAAAAAGAAACAAAAAGGAAACTTTGGAGTTGAATAATACAGTAACTTAAATGAACAATTCACTAGAGGAATTAGCAGTTTTTAGCATGCAAAAGAAAGAATCAGTGAACTTGAAGACAGGACCATGGAAATTCTTAAGTCTGATGAACAGCAAGACAAAAGATTGAAGAAAAATGAACAGAGCCTAAGGGTCCTTTGGTACCAATGAGTAGACCAATATATGCATTCTGGTCATATGCATCTGAAAGAGAAGACAGAGAGAAAGGGGCAGAGAGACTATCTAAAGAAATAATGGCCAAAAACTTCCCAAATTTGATGAAAGATATAAATGTTCAGAAAGCTTACTAACTCCAAGTAAGGTGAACTCAAGAGACCCACACTAAGATACACAATGATCCAACTTCAAAAGCCAGTGATAGAGAGAATCTTAAAAGCTGCAAGACACAAGTGAATCATGATGTACAAGGGATCCTAAGTAGAATTGAGCAGATTTCTCACCAGAAACTTGGAGGCCAGAAGACAGTGAACTGATAGACTCAAAGTGCTAAATGGAAAAAACTGTCAACCAAAAATCCCCTTTCCAGCAAAACCGTGCTTCAAAACCGAGGGAGATATTAAGACTCTCCCGGAAAGAAAAGCTGAGGCAGTTTGTTACAACTAGACCTCACCTGAGAACATGCTGAAGGGAGCCCTGAAGTGTGAAACGGAAGGACACTAGAAAGTAACCCAAAGGCACATGGCTAAATAAGCATTTCACAGAAGGTACATACATGGGCAATTATTAAAGCCAGTATTAACGGTGGTTTGTTCCTATAATTTTTTCTTTTCTATGTAATTTGAGAAACTAATCCTTNCTAGTTGTGGAGGACGTTGCTTCACTGGCCCAAGTTGGCACCATCATTGCGCTCTTCCCGGGCGAGGCAGATCAGTCGCCGGCTTCTGGACAGCCACTCACAGCGGCTGCTGGCTGCTCACGCTGGCTGCTGGCTACACACGGTAGCCCATGGCAGCCCACTGCAGCAGGGGCTGCAGCCTACACTGTTGCCGGTGACTCAGGGCAGCCTAGCTCCAGGTTGAGCTGTTGTTCAGCATCTTAGCTGTAGAGGGCAGTGTCACTTGCTCTCATATGTGGGATCCGAGCCGGGGCCCTCTGGCGTCCCAAGCCAGCTCTTAACCATCGCGTCACTCGGCCTGCCCCTCTTAGTAAATTTTTAAAATTTATTTATCCTGCTAGGGTCACTGAATTTCTTGGACTTGTGGGGTTGTTGTTTTGGATCAAATGTGGATAATTTGGGGCAAAAACTTTTTCAAATAATTGTCTATACTGTTGTTTTTGCTCTTTCTGAAACTCAATTAATATGTATGTTTGACTACTTGCTACTCTTCCCCAGGTCTGTATGTCTGTCCCCCTTTTCAAAACATATTTCTTTCAAATCATGTTGGGTACTATCGTCCTCACTTTGGGTTCACTGATCTATTCTCTGCTATGCTAAACTGCTGTAAATCACACTAATGATTTTAAGGTAGATTTGCTGGACATAATTTACATGAGTTCAGACAATTAAATTCGCAAACTCATCCTAGGAAAAGTGCTACATGCCTTATTGCTTAATATCACGATGGTCACCTTTCAAGTACTGGGGAGCTATGCACCGACGCCAGCGCCTAGTTCATCCTTCAAAGCAATTTTGGAACTCTTTCTTGAATGGCCATCAGAGCTGTTGTTGTATTATCTTTGATGTCCTGAGTGCCATCAAAATGTCTTCCTTTCAATATTTCCTTTATATTTGGGTAAAGAAAGATGTCGTTGGGGGCCAGATCAGGTGAGTGGGGAGGGTGTTCCAATACAATTATTTGTGTACTGGCTAAAAACTCCCTCACAGGCAGTGCCGTGTGAGCTGGTGCTTTGTCGTGATGTAAGAGCTCCTTCAGGACCATTTTTGCACACACCTTCCTCCTGCTAAGAATTTCATTTAAGATTTTTCTGTTTCTCTATCGATGTTTACTTGGATTGCTATGCTTCTCACAGTCTGCCTATGATTTTGACACACAATTCAATGAATTTTTGCAATGTTTTCGTCAGTTCTGCTCGTTACTGGCCACCCTGACCTCTCTCATCAGTGACGCATTCTCTCCCCTCAGAAAAACGTTTAATGCATTTGTACACTGCTATTTTCTTCATGGCATTATCCCCATAAACTTGGACTAACATGTCCCTGATTTCACTTCCACTTTTGCCAAGTTTAACGAGAAATTTAATGTTTGTTTATTACTCTAATTCAAGATCAGACATTCTTGTAATAGCACACAAAAATACACAATAATGAACGCCACTCAGCAAGACACCGCCCCACGTCGACACGAACACAGCTGTGAGACACTGATACACCAAGGTTAGGAAACCTTCCGGAGCTTTTTCTGCAGTGCGCCAATGTAAGCGCACGGTGGCAAGTTCGCAAACTGAGCTGTCAGATATCTTTGGGTCATTAACTTTTCAGGCAGCTTTTTCTGCTCATTTTTTAAAATGGGATGTTTTCTTATATTGGTTTGAGACATCTTTATATTTACATATCATAGATAAGTGCTTTGCAAATATTTGCTCCCACTCTATGATTCATTTTTTTCATTCTTACTACTGTTTCATGAGAGCAGAATTTTTGAGTTTCTAAGAAGTTCCAATTATTCATTTTTTTTTTTCCTTAAAGGGTTATTCTTTTAGGGTTGTATTTAAGAAACCTTTGTCTAGGTCACAAATATCTTCTATATTTTACAATAAAAGTTGTATATTTTTAGGTTTTATATTTTAGTATATAATGCTTTGAATGAATGTACATGGTGTTAACATGGATTGAGTTTTTCTTTCTTTTTTTGCATATAGATATCAAATTGTGCATGTTCTTTTACCATTTTTCCACTGAACTGTTTGTACATCTGCAATAAAATCAACTGGAAACATTTCAAAGGGTCTGTTCTAGACTCTATTCTGTTCTATTGTTCTCTAAGGCCATCCTTTCACCAATACCATACTGTCTTCATTACAAGCTTTATAGTATGTTTTATAATAAATCTTGACACCAAGTAGTATAAGTCCTCTCTAATTTTTTCAAAATTTTTACTATTATACTTCTTTTGTCTTTTCATATAAATTTTAGAATCAGTTCATCAATTTATACAAAAATGTTCTACTGGGATTTTATTGGGGTTGTGCAGAAATTATATATCAATTATGGGGAATTTATAGCTTTATTATAATTCAGTCTTACAATCCATGACCATTGAATTTCTCTCTATTAAGGTCTTCCTTAATTTCCTGTATAAGTGTTTAGTTGTTTTTACCACTCAAAAGGTACATGTGTTATGAAATTTATTTTCAAATTTTATATGTAGTTTGGAGGGGTAGTAAATGTTACTTAAATATTTCAATTTCTAAAAGTTTCCTGCTCACAGTATATAGACATGATTGCTGTACACTGATGTTGTGTTTGCAACCTGGCTGAAACTTCAGTCTTTCAAATTTTCTACATAAACAATCATGTCATAATGCCTACAGCCTACGTTATTTCTTTCTCTCCAATATGTATGCCTATTTCTATTTCTTGTCTTGTTGTGCTAAGGCAGTGAGAGTAGACATCCTTGTCTTGTTCCTACGTTAGGAGAAAATGAAGCAGTCATTTACCAATAAGTGAAATGTTAGCTATGGGATTTTTGTAGGAGCCACTTATCAGGACAGATTTTCCCTTCTATTCTTAGTTCTCTGAGTTTTATGATGAAAAAATGATGGATTCTGTCAAATGTTCCCCCCCACCACATCTACTAAGATGATGACATATATATATATATATTTTTTTTTTAAAATTGGGGAATTGGGAAAGGGGAACAGACAAGTTGCTGTCCTTTTGTACTTCAGTCTAGTTGTGGAGGATGTCGCTTCACTGGCCCATGTTGGTATTATCATTGCGCTCTTCCTGGGCGAGGCAGATCTGTCACTAGCTTCTGGACGGCGGCTCACAGAGGCTCTTGTTGTCTCACACCGGCTGCCGACCACACACAGTAGCTTATGGCAGCCCACTGCAGCAGGGGCTGCAGCCTACACCGTTGCCGGCGACTCACAGCAGCCCAGCTCCAGGTTGAGCTGTTGTTCAGCATCTTAGCTGTAGAGGGTAGTGTCACTGGCCCTCATGTGGGATGCGAACATGGACCCTGCTGCTCAGAGCTGGCGTCCCAAGCCAGCGGTTAACAAGCACGCCACTAGGCCGGCCCGATCACGTATTTCTTTTTCTTCTTTATAGTCTTCTCATATGGTAAATTACACTGATTAATTTTTAAATTTGAATCAACCTTGCATTCGTGGAATAAATTCTACCTGATTATGATGTATTCTTATATTTATACATGACAGGAATTTGATTTGTTAATGTTTTGTCAAGGAATTTTGGTTCTATGTTCATTATGGATATTGTTTGTAATTTTCTTTAAATTTCAAGCAAAAAAAATCCTAACTCATACATCTACACAGTAATTCGCAATGTATAAATTGGAATGCCAAGAACATGTCGGGTGAACGGTGGGGAACTCTACAACTAGAACTATTTTTTATTTTATTTTACTTATACCAAATTAGAAACCAATGTAACAAGAGGAAAAAGCACATATGGCTGTTTTCTTTACTTGTTGGTAAAAGGTCTATACAAAGTGTTTGCCTACTATTCATAAGTGAAGAGATAAACAGAAATATATTACCTTTACACTCAGGAGGTTCACTACTCCATGAAACATGCCCAGAACAAATCAGCTGGCTCTCTCCAACAAGTGAATATTCATCTGGTCCACCGGAAGGGTTACAACTATAAGTTACTACTTCATTATATTGAAAAGTATCCTTATGGCTATTGGTGTATTTTCCATTTGGTATTTCTGCAGGTGGTTTACACAAAATCACTTAAAAAGAGAAAAAAGAGGACAGGAAAGGCCCAAGAAAAGTTAAAACTTTACAACAGCATTACTAATGTCCTATGAACTGCCTTCAATACATTCATTAACATGATTTCTACAATCTAGCTGTGACTCCACTATCCATTTAGAAGAAAGTTCTATGAGAAAATATATTCTCTTTATTCATTTTCATCCTTAGGAGTGTATGGCGAAATTTGCCAGAGACTAAAAATGCTGTGTTAATGCAAAATTTGAATCCTGGGGTCTTCCTTTAAGCCAAATATTGAAGAGATTTGCAAAAATGTAAAACTATGCCATTATCCTCGCCATTTGGTTTAGAAAAATTTGACATTTCGTAACAAATATATTGCATATTTTAATATGTATTATGCTTACTGTTCTTAATAATGAATTAATAAATTATTTTTTAAAACTTCTTAGTTTCAATTCCAAAATAATATCAACAGACATAACACATCTGAAGAGAAGCTCTGTGGGGTCTGTTATTTAAAAACATAAATCCGAGGCCAAAAACTTTGAGATCTGCTGCTCTAAATTCTAAAGAGAGAATACACTTACCTTCACAAGTTGGGGGCACATCATCCCAAGACACACCATTTCCAGAAAGTTCACAATATAGAGTTTCTGATCCAAGTAAATAAAAACTAAATGAGAAAAGAAAAAGATTACTGTTTTCTTTACCAGTTAACATGATGCATATAATAATGAATAAAATTTTTACATGGCTGTTTTTCTGCACTACCGTAGTCTCTGGAAGAAGTTTCTTAAATGATCTATTATGAAAGTACTAACTAAATCTGCAATTTAATGAAATAAACAGTTTCTGCTTTGGACACACTGACCTAGAGCAAAATGTCTAAATAAAGCTGTCAATCCTGTCAGTCAGGTGTTCGCCATCTCTGGCAATGACACACGTATTAACTTCTCTGCCTTTGCTCCTTCCGCTCTGCTCAGTCAGGATGACCACTGAGTACAGATTAGGCCCTAGGGCTTGTCTGCCTGGATTTGAGTCCCAATCCATGAATGACTTGTTATTTGAGCTTGGCCAGTCTCTTATTGTTTCTGTTGCTCAGTTTCCTCAACTAAAAAGGGAACAATAGTATATGTCTCGCGGTAGTTCTGATTATTAGATGAGCTAGCCTCAGGCACATAGTGAGTGCTAGGTAAGTTTTAGCTCTTAGGAATATTCTTCAGATCAGAATATCTTCCTTGAAGTAGCTCAGGAAAACTCCTACTCGATGAAATCTCTCTCTTCCTTCTGGACTCTCACGGTAATGACCATGAGTAAGTCTATTCCTTCGGTACTTCTCACTATTCTGCTTTGACACCTCTCCGTATATATTGTACTTCTCAATAAGGCTA
>NW_017731814.1:69575-86588 GCF_001890085.2 Hipposideros armiger | reverse complement strand
GACAGAAAGCCATGAGGCATGTAGAAAACTAATAGCATAATAACAGAAAGCAGTCCTTCTTGTCAGTAATTATTTTAAATTTAAAATGATTATACTCTCCAATCCAAAGACAGAAGTTGGCAGAATGGGTAAAAACAAATGACCCAACTATATGCTGTCTATAAGAGACTCACTTGAAAGACAAACAAATTGAAAGTGAAAAAATGGAAAAATGTATTCCATGCAAATAGTAACCATAAGAGCAGAGGTGGCTGCATTAATTCATACAAAATAGACTTTAAATAAAAAACGGTTACAAAAACAGAGAAGGACATTATATATTAATAAAGGTTCAATATTGCAAGAAGACATAACAATTATAAATATTTATGCACCAAACTACAGACCATGTAAATATACGAATTGAAGGGAGAGATACACATTTCTACATAACAGGCTTCCTAAGATATACCTGGAAACTTCAATACCCCACTCGCAATAATGGACAGAACAGCTACATAAAAGGTAAATAAGGAAACAGAGGACTTCAACAACACAATAAACAAACTAGATCTCACAGACACAGACAGAGCACTCTAACCAACAACAGAATACATATTTTCAGGTGCATATGAGACATTTTCCAGGGAATACCATAGTTTACATTACAAATTAATGCTACTAATAAACTAATCACATAATATATAATAACATAATTATACTAGACCACAAATTAATATTCAATAATCAATAGATAAAAAAATAGATTTCATGCAAAGTATATTTTCTGACCACATGAGATGAAGTTAGAAATCAACATCAAAAGGAAGACTGGAAAATTCAATTAACTGTGAAAATTGAACAACACACTTTTAAATAACCAATGGATCAAAGAAGAAATCATGAGAGAAATTATAAATTACTTTGAGATGAATGAAAATGAAAACATAACATTTTACTTAGGAGCTGCAGCAAAAACAGTGCCAATGGGGGAATATATAGCTATGAAAGTTTACAACAGAGAACACCTGAAATGAACAACTAAATTCACAATTTAAAGAACTAGAAAAAGAACTAAACCCAAAGCTGGCACAAAGATGTAAATAATAAAGATTAGAGTAGAGAAAAACAATTTAGAGAAGAGAAAAACAATAGAAAAAAAAAACTTTGAAACCAAAAGTTCGTTCTTCAGAAAGATCAACAAAATTCACAAGCCTTTACCTAGATGGACTAATAAATAAAAGAGAAGAGCCAAATTACTAAATTCAGAAATGAAATGGGGGACATTAATACTGATTCTACAGAAATACATAATATTATATGATAGTACTATGAACAACTTTATACCAACAAATTAACTAACCTAGATAAAATGGAAAAATTCCTAGAACATGAAACCTACCAAGATGAAATCACACAGATTAGAAAGTCTGAGTAGACATAGAGCTAGTAAGAAGATCGAATTGGAATAAAAAATCTCCCAATAAAGAAAATCCTTGGACCTTATGGTGTCTGGTGATATTTAAAGAACTACAACCAATTCTTCTCATTTTTTTTAATTAAATTGAATTGGGAAGTCTTCTGAACTCATTGTATGAGATTAGCACTACTGTGATACCAAAGCCAGACAAAGACACCACACACACACAAAAAAGAAAACTACAGACACATGTCCCCTTTTGAACCTTAACGTAAAACTCAACAAAATAAGCAAAGAGAATTGAGCAGCGCAATGAACGTATTATTCACCACAACCAAGTGGGATTTATTCCTGGAATGCAAGGATGACTCAACACATGAAAATTAATTAATGTAAATGCAACATCAATAGATTGAAGGGAAAATACACAGGATTATCTCCATTGATGCAGAAAAAGCACTTCACAAAATCTAACACTCTCTCACTCTAAACATACTCCATAAAGTAGGAATACAAGGAAACTACCTGAAGATAATAAATACTATACATGAAAAACCCACAGCAAACATCATACTTAATGGTAAAAAGGTGAAAGGTTTTCCTCTAAGATCAGGAACAATGCAAGGATGTGAACTTTCACCAATTCTATTCAACAAAGTACTGAAGATCTAGCTAAAGCAATTAGGCTATCAATCAATCAATAAAATAAAGGCAATGAAATTAGTTAGGAAGAAGTAAAATTATCGGTTTGCAGATAATTGGTTCTTACGTGTATAACATCCTGAAAATCTCACACACACACACACACACACACACACGCAGGCTTTTAGAACTGATAAACGAATTCAGCAAATTTGCAGGACAAAGTCACAAAAAAATTAGTTGCATTTCTACAGTGTACTATTAGTACATTTACCCACTAAATGCACATTTGTCATAAATGCCCAATATCCCGAATATGTAGTATTAAAAGGGCCCTGTAGAACAAAGGTCACTATTAAGTGAGGCTTCACTAATTTGTGACAGTCTCAGAAATAAGGCTTTCCAACTTAGAGATCTTGATCAACATTAAGGTCCAGGCTAAACAGGTCAATTTTCATCTGGTCATACTTTATAGAGTTATCTCGATATAAGAAAGTCTTCGGTGGGCTATTCTACCTCACATTTCTATAAGCCCCGCTTCAGCTCTGAGAGTTGCCCATTTTAAATAGGGTGCACTTAGTTGTCATGGATACAGTCACCATGATGATTACCTTTTTAATGCTTATTATTACATACAGTAAGTATTATACAATTTTGCTTTCCTTCAATTGAAATTTCTTTGCATTAATTACACATCTTTTCAGTCTCCATGAAAAGCCCAAGAGTTGACTGGCTGTAAGTACAACTTGTCACACTGAAAGCAAAGTGAAATCAACATTATGAGAATGCGTAGAAGAAACACAAAAACTCGAACTAGTAATATTTACCTTATTTCCTCTACTTACCCCTCATTACAAGCATAGTGAGCCTTTGAACCAAACAGGAAAGTTCCATTTACTTGGCCATTTATGGGGTCTCCTAGTTGTGGACATGATTTTCCTGAAAGAAAATTTGAAATTCATTAATTTATACCAATTTCAAAATGGGTTTAAATGGAAATAAAAATTCTACATTGTTCTATTGAACTGATGAAAATATAATTTTCTTTAACTATTAAAAGCCCAAACTTAAGATTCACATTTACTCTGACAACCACTGCCAAGAAAAAGATTCCCTGGAGATTTTGAAAGTCCAAAAAAATACATTACTACCTAAAACCTATATCCACATGAAAAAACCATCACTGTCATAGTGGAATATGCATCCTAAAATGTGAAAAAAAATCTCTAGAGCAAATTTTTTTTTAAGTTCTGTTTACTTACTTGTACAAGCCTCCTGGAGAGGTGTCCATGTGTTATCAGGCTGACAAACAGCAGTGGTGGCAAGCGCCGGCATGAGACGCTTGTATCCTGGGCGACACTCATATTCTACTTTGTCCCCAGGGCTATAAGGGTCTTGAGAAGCATTCGTGAGCTTCATAGTTTGGAATCTTGGTGGATCATCACAGGCATCTGTGCATAAGAGAATAAGAACACGAACATAAAGTATTTTATCATTTTCGCCAGCCAGGGACTGTGGCCTGGCAGCAGGCAGGTGGTACAGAATAAACGGAAAGGTCCTTGGCAAGGTTATCAATGATCACTCCATGCTTTCACCTAAATGATGGTAGTAGGGGAGGACGTGCGGTGCTTGCTTTAAATAACATCCTAGTAGCTTTGGTTGGTTGGGGAATAAGGTCACTATTCCCGCAACAGTATAATGAAGACACTGTAGCAATGTTTATGGTTTTAAAATATATTTATATGAATGCGATCTTCCCCGGTTTTTCTAAATTCCTTTCACACTCACCTCCGCCCTAACAAGACTTGTATAGGACATAGCAGTCTGCTCAGATTACTCTTCCATAGTTTGTAACACAAGCTGATGATGACCTGTCACTTCAGGCTCAGTCTCCTCTCAGGAAGCAAGTTCCTAAAGGTCAGGGATTATATGCTTTCCTTTTCTACTACACTGTACCCAGCCGGTGCTTAAGAAATGCTATGTATGGTAAGAGGTGGCTATCAAATAAGCACTGTGGGTTTCATAGATCAAAGTAAATATGGACTAAAGCATTTCAAAATATAAGACTTCATTTCATATTAGTGAAATGATCATTTTATAAGTCAACAGACACCATTTACTACTTTGAAGAGCCTTACATGAAAAAAAAATCTGCTTTCTTGATATTATTTCATTGTTTTATTATTATTTAAATATACAGTTGATTCTTGAACAATGTGGGGGTTGGGTACGCAGGCCTCCATGCAGTTAAAAATCTGCATGTAATTTTTGAATCCCCCAAAACTAAAGTACAGTCTTTAACTCTGTATCTGTGGGGGGATCGGTTCTAGGACTCCCGGAGGATTCAAAAGTCCGCGGACGCTCAAATCCCTTTTATAAAGTGGTGGAGAACAGTGCGTAGAGTTGGCTCTCTGCATCATCGGATTCCCAACTGCAGATAGAAAATATTGTTGGTTTTGTCCAGAGATGTGAAACCCGGGATACCCGCCAGCAGTATATTTATAGAAAAAAACAAACAAACAAACATGTAAAAGAACCTACTGTAACTGAATCTTCCTTTACTGATCAGTTCCCTGAGGTAGCTGTTTCGGCTGTATATCCAAATAGCCCTACAGTTAAACTACTATATGTATTGCTATACTTTTACAACTTTTTACCTCTGGGCTTTTTTTGTTTGTTTTGCTTTTTGATTTTTGTTTTGTTTTGGTTTTGTTTGGTAGTCCTTTTCTTCCTAGAATAGTGTCATTTCTACTTCAGCAATTCCTCTTCCTTTAAATTACCTGTGTGATTGAAAACCTAACACATCTGTTAGAAATATTATGTAAAAAATGGGGTGAAGACACATCAAGCAAACCCCTAAAGGGCTCAAAGAATGAAGAGGCTTCTCCTGTGAGGTTAAGGACCTAAGAAGAAAGAACATAGATCTATTTTGATCCTGAGGAACCTGTGTTTTTACTGCCTGGATTGGTCTTACTTCAGACTGAGAGACTGATTAAGAGAACTCTAGGCATATGAAATTTTAGCCTTCTTTCATAGCCTATTCTAAATTCTAAAATTGTCTCTATACATAGTCCAACGTTTAATTTCCACCATGTCCTGAAATCCACCTACTAGCAAAATATTTTCAACGTTTCCACTGTGCTGACCTTGATATCTGAATGTTCCTCAATCAACTGCCCAACACAAAACAAAAGCAAAAAGCTAACTAACCAAAAGCACTAGTACTTAAAAGCATTGTTTAAACACAGGTTTAGTACAGGAGTGACATTTACTAAATACCCTGAGCCAGACATTCTCTTTTCAGTAGGAAAACAAACATGGGCTAGAAATGTTATATATTTCCTTATAGATACAAATGCACAACTTCATTCTAGAATTTCCTGGAACCACCAAGAAAGTACTCAAACAACAGCAAGCTCGTGATTAAATTATACAAGTATCTTTTGTTTCATGCAATCTCAGTAACTATCTTGAAAGCATATAAAGGAGAGGATTCCTAATGTGACTTTCACATGTAGTGCTCTGTATGGAAAAAGAAATGTCAATTGGATGGTTTAATCCATTAAAAAATGTTGAAGTATTTCTTTCTGCTAACATGCATCATGAAAGACATGCTTTCAGTAATATGTGGAGTTTAAAATTTGGTTTGGCAACCAATTGATTACAAGCTTTATACACTATAATAATTGAGTCCTGTATTACACTTTTTTTTTTTTTAAGATTTTTATTGGGGAATTGGGGGAGGGGGACAGTGTTGAAAAATTGTGGGAAGGGAACAGTGTTGGGGAATTGGGGAAGGGGAACAGCCAAGTTGTCCTTCAATCTTAGTTGTGGAGGGTGCAGCTAGCTCAGCTCCAAGTCCAGTCACCATCTGGCTGGCTGTGGGCAGCTCACAGCTGCTCAGCTCAAGGTGCTGAGTTCAGTCTTAGTTGCGGGTGGGTGTAGACACCATCCCATGTGGGAGTCGATCCGACAGCCTTGTTGTTAAGAGCACACGCTCTATCCCCTGAGCCACCGGGCAGCAGATCAGCTCAAGGTGCTGAGTTCAGTATTTAGTTGCGAGGGAGCGTATCCCACCATCTCGAACAGGCAACCTTGTTGTTAGGAGCACGTGCTCTTACCAGCTGAGCCATCCTGCCACTTGTTGGCAGCTCAGCAGCAACTCGGCTTGGGCACAGCTCACTGGCCCATGTGGGAATCAAACCGGCAACCCTGTTGCTCAGAGCTTGCACTCTTGTGCAAGCTCTTAACCAACTGAGCCACTCGGCCGGCCCCCCAGTATTACACTTTCTTAATAAACAAATTTCTCTCCTTGCTCAGACATTGCATTTTTTTTCCTACAGGGATGTTCAAACTACACATTCCCAGATCCAGAAAAACAGCACCTTGACTTAGTTTTTTTTTATTTTGTTTTTGTTTTCTAGATAGTTAAATATCATTTAATTAGGCTGCAGTGCTATACTTTAACAATAGATGACATTATATATCATAGGTGACATTCAGAAAATTCCCCAGTGCTCCAGGTGAGTTTCAGGACCATGAAATAGTTTTCCGCTGAGGATCAAGAGAACTGCTCACCTTCTTCACATTTCGCAAACTCGTGTAAGCACTCTATACCTGCCTGCAAAGGTTCAACTTGCGTCCTGACACGAGTCCACACACCCTTGTCCAGATGGGTGCCTTCAGAAAATCAGAGTCTTTGACGAAAACTAGAAGCCCAATGAACCCTGGCCATCCTGTTCGTCTACACAACCTATTTTTAAGCTTTCTTTGCTTCCCAAGATGCAGGCTCTGGTATCTACACCTATCAATTTTATTTCTCATTTCCAGGCCTACAAAACTCATTTACTTTCAAAGTCATTAAGCATTCTTTTTGGTCAATGAACCCTAACACCTTTTTCCTCTGTAATTTTAGTCACCTGTCTATAACATCTGGAGCTGATCACTCTGTCTTTGCTCCTTTCTGCCTGAAAAGCTGTCTCTCTGGTTTCCAGGATGGCACTGCCACCCTGGTTTTCAGCTTGTCCTCTGGCTGCTTTTCCGTCTCTGCCTCAGTGCATAACATGATGCTCCTAATAGGTTGTTCTAGGAACTCTTTTTATTCCATTCTGAAGACCTCCTGGGTGGGCAGATACACTCCCATGACTTCCCTACCTCTGAGAAGAGCTGAATCCCAAATTCCTCTCCATGACAGATCTCCAGCTGGGTGCCAAGTCTATCTATCCAACTGCCGCCCCACACAGCTCCACTTGGGGAGTGTCACACTATCTCCAATAACATAATGAAGCCAGAGTGTGAACTCTTTTGATTCTTCACACTCACATACACACACAGCAAACTAGTTAAACTGTTCCCACAACTGAAATGCCTGTTCCATCCTTCCAGTTCTAGCCTTCACTTCTAATTAGAGTCAGTATCATTTCTTATCTGGAGTGCCGTAAGAGTTTCTGAGTAGGTCTCCTCACCTGCCTTGCCACCGCTTATTCATGTTTCATATTACTCCCAGAGTCATGTTGATATGACACAGTGACCAAGGCTCTTACTAATCAGATACTTTCCCATGGTCCCCCAAAGCCCTCAAGATAATGTCTGAGTCTCCTTAACATAGCTAACAGACTTTTAAAATCCGTGACTATCATAAGCCTGCTCACTCTTGCACGCTATTGTCAAGCCATATTGAATTCCTTGCAGTGTCTATTATTATACTTCATGAATTACTTTAGCACTTCTAGGCCTCCATACATCACGTGACTTCCGTTTACACCAGAGACCCTGCCACTCTGCCCACCCACTCATCCTTCAGTTTCATCTTAGCTGACAATGCTTCCTTGAGTCTCTTGACAACTCTCACTGAAAATACTGAGTTAATGCCATCATGATACCCCAACTGACTTATTTCATAAAACTTTTCGTATTGTAATTCTTTATTACTTATATTCCCTACAAGACTGTCACCTTCTTGAGGATCACATCTCACTCACCCCTGCATTTCTAGTACCTAGTGTCAGAGCTGAATGAGCACTCTTATCAGTTCTATACACTCTTTGATCAAAATTCAAATTTTTTACTATTCAGCCAACTAGTTCCAGAGATATCTGCAAATCACATTTTTTTCTTCATGCCTATATTCAAATTTTTGTCATTAGTTTATAGATATTTCCCTTTACCCGAGTTTTACATTTATTTCACGTCAAAATAGTTACGCTTAGTTTATTATGAACCTAATCTCCACTACTACTATTAATAGAAATGGTATTTGAACATTATCAAAAGTGGACTGAAGGCCAGGACAGTTTCGGTAGAAACAGCCCAGTTCCAAAAGGAATCTATCTGAAGGCCATCACAGTTCCAGTGCAACAGCCTGATTTCAAGAGTCAGGCCAAAGTGCCAACCGAGTCCTCTCAGACAAAACAAGGCCTTAACCAGAAAAGGATGAAGCCTTAATAAATTAGATCTGGGGGAAGCTCCTTTGAGTAAGGCTGACTTCACATGGTTCAGTAATAGCTCTTATTGAAATAACAAATATGGTGCAAGTCTGCAATATCAACACCCTTTGATAGAACTGACCTATCACCTTTGCCTTTGGCTACTGCAGCCCAACAAGCCCATAGAGGCCTGCACCCTAGCCAAGGGCAAAACTGCTGACATTCATACTGATAATAGATATGCTTTCAGAGTAGCTCATGATTTTGGATAGTGACGGAAACAACATGGCTTCCTTACTGTCAGCTGAGATAAAATGTAAAATGGCCTGTATGTTCAGGAATTACTGAATGCTACAATTTTGCCTGCTGCTTTCACTATTATTAAGATCCAACGGCATTCTAAACTTGACTCTGGAAACTTAAGGAAAATCACCTTGCTGACACTTTCGCAAGGAATGCTGTCCTTAAAGTAACCAACAGCAGTCAAACTCTGGCATGGCCCAAAGGGATATTTCCTCAAATGAGAACTTAGAAAAACTGGCGATTGAAGCCCAACAACTGGCCTCAGAAAAGGTAAAACAAATTTGGAAACCCAACAATTATTGATTTGATAAAAACAGAAAGCTTTGGTTCAGGCCAAATAACAACCCAGTCCTACCAGAGACACTAACATTCCCACTCCTGACTACTGTACATGCATTAAACCTTTGGTTCACTGACAAAATGATAGCATTTATAAGTTAGTATTGGTGGGGAAATATTAATAAGGCCACAAAAAGCATCAATCTCACTTGTCCAAATTACAACCCAGGAAAGCCTGTTCCCACTCATCCTGGACATTTTAAATTGCCTAATAGACCATTTGTGCTGTAGCAAATGGATTCCATACCACTTCCCCATCTCAGGGATATAAATATGTTTTAGTGACAGTATGTTTTCTCATTGGACTGAAGCTTTTCCTTGTAGACAGGCTACTGCCCCTTCTATGGCCAAAGTCCTTTTGGAAAAGAGTATCCCTACCTAGAAAACCCCTCCAGAACCCACAGGGATTGGGGACCCAATTTTATCAGTCAGCTGCTTTGACAGATGTGTGCTAGGTGGCCCATTTTACAACACTTGTGAGCTGACTACCCTCAATCAGGTTTAGTTGAACGCACTAATGGCATTAAGACAGCTGACAAAATGTGCACAGGCTGTCTAAATACCTTGGCCAAAAGCACTGGCCCCTCTAAATCTCAGATCTGCCTCCTTTGGAACTCATAAACTCTCACCCCTTGTGATAGTCACAGGGTACCTGATGCGCCTGGCCCTTGCCTATTTTGATCCACAGCTGATAAAAGGAGATAAACTTCAATATCGTAAAGGCCTAAGTTCTATGAAAATTCACCATGTTCTGGTAGAGCAATCTTTTCACAGTGTACTCCAGGGAGATGAAGACCTTCAGGAAAAAACACTCTGAAACCTGGACACTTCATCTATTGGAAAAGACACCTTCAGAAAGGCTCTCCTCACCCTCACTAGTAAGGCCCCTATCAGGTCCTGCTAACCAACCTTTGTGCCACCAAACTCCAGGCAACAGGCTCCTGGAGTCACGTGACACATCTAAAGAAAGCACCTAACCCTGACTGGACCTGCACACCACCTGGTGACCTGAAAGTGAAGATTTCCCAGAATTGAAGCAGAAGACACCTGATGAAACTGCTTTCCCAAGATGCTCAGAGCAGGCCAATTTGAAGGTTTAAAATTCACAAAAGTCTCTCTATTTGACTATTAACTGATTCTGGATCCTTAGCCAATTCAGAGTCTGAATTTGCAACCTACAGGCTGTATTACTGATGAGATATTCTGTTCTAAAGTTTCTTTTGACATAACAATACTGTTTAACTGCTTCATGTTTTATTCCTGCATTGTGTCTTCCCAAAGCCTTGTTTAGTTATTTCAGTCCTGAGTGTGCTTTTGCCAGGCTCACTATTCTAAGATACAGACTTGAGATGGGAAGTTCCTGAGAGGCTGCCCCCGCTGCCCCTCTTGGTACTCAAACGTCATCACAATACGTTCCCAATATGTAGTCTTTCCTACAACATGAGACATGACACTCAGGAAAAGGTCCTTCCTGGAAACAAGGGACGAAAGACCACTGAGTCCAGAAAAACCTGATACTTGATCAGTGATTTCAGAGAAAAATCTTCATCAAAAGGGGAATATGTGAAAATTAATAAAGACACCACATTTAAAATGGAGTCAGGAGGCTAGAAGAGAGAACTCTCACACACGTCACTCAACACACACTAATAATCCCAACAGGTAGAGACGTACCATATATCTGACAGGAACTGATACCATTTTCTATCTCAACAGGAGGAAGATTCTTCCTTTCCTACTAACAGCTCAGCCAATGGGAGACTGCCATAACTCACCCAATAAAAAGTCACTCGACTTCGAACATCCAGTTCCCTCCAAGGGGCTCCACTTTACAACAGATCCTCCCAAATCCATAAAAGAGCAGTCCCCCTTCCCGCCCCCTTTCTTTCTCTGGACTTGCTTTTGGTTTATCTTTGGATCATATGTCCCACATGAAATTCTTTGTTGTTCCCGAATAAACCCATTTTGCTAGAGAACTATCTGGTTATCTATTTGTTTAAGGAAAACAGATAACCTTCCTTCTGGAGGCAAGAGGACATTTTTTCCTGAGCTCTAAGAGCCAGCTGAATATGATATTTAATTTCCTGGTTCTTAATACTTATATAAGAGTGTTGATACGGAGGCAAAAAGTTGAACATTTGGAAACACAAGTGTGACAAGGCACACAAGATCTCTGCATTCCAGCGGAGAGAGAACAGAAAACAATAGTTTTGGGAGGGTGAAGAGAAGTAAGGGATGATTTGAACTGAAATGTGTGTGATGTCTACCTGAGATAGGGTGGTAAGAGAAGGTCCCTCTGAGGTGATAACATCACAACTGAATTTGAAGGATGAGAAGGAGCCAATTATGCAAGAGGCAGGAGGAGAATGTTCCCTGACTGCGGGAAGAGCTTGTGCAGAAGCCCCGAAGTGGCAGAGTTCGGCCTGTCTGGTGAGCAGAGGTCCTCCCTTGTACCAGTCGTTTGTTAAATGCTGTCAGAGAATCACATTCCTGCTCCAGATCACTTCTCTTGGGTTATAACACATTAGTACTATGGTTTGGCTAGTGTCTGCCACTCTCAATAAATGTTAGCAAATATTTATTGATTGCCTACTGTGTGCCTGGCACGGGATCTAACAGTGAGCAAAACACAGTCCCTGCTTATATTCGTGTGTGTTTGCAAACATAAGGATCATGAAAATAGGAATGGTTTGTTATTGCTCACCAGTGTTCTTCAGGACCTGCACAGGACCTGGCACATACAAAGCAATTATTTACTGAAAGAATTCTACCAAGGACAGAATGCAGTATAAAACTGTATATGTAGTAAGAACCTAAAAATGACTTGGATATAGAAACACACATGCATATAAAGACAGTTGGAAATACACCAAAGTATTAAAAGTGGTCGTCCTTCGTGTAAATTTTATACAATAAGTGTCTTTTTTTTAGCATATAAAGTACTTATTCCATTTAATGAAACACGAAATAAACTTAGTGAATAGGCCTTCAGCTTTAGTTTATGAGCAATAGGGGAAAAAACATCTTAACAGTATTTATTGTCCATTTTTTTAGGACACTCATTTCTCAGTTGGTTTGGCTACCAATGTGTTTTATGTTACTTCGCATATCCCCTCAAATATGACTCAACCTAATGAAAAAAGAAGGAAAACAATGCCAAAAGGCCATTAAGTAATTGAACGGGATACGGCATATACTGGATGGGAACAAGAAGATTCCATGGCAAAAAAAACCCCACAAAAAAACAAAAAAACGCACAACAGTCTGCAAATCAATCCTAATATGAATGTGGGCAACAAGGAACCTGTTAACTTTCGGTACAAAAGCACCGGACACCCTTCCAAAACCCTCTAAATCCAGACATCCAGAACCTGCTCTCCCAAGGGCTAGAAGCACAATTTGCGCTCCCCAACCCCCCCACTCCCACACAAGCAAGCAGTTTCTTTGTCGCTCGCTCAGCACCGCGAGCCTGGCCACTTCCCTAAAACACACGTCCGGTAACACCCTGCCCAAGGTTCTCCAGCCCAACCGAGGGCGGCACAAACACCTCACTAACCAAGACATCACCCCAACCGGAGTCCACAGCGCAAACCCTCCCCACGGGCACAGCACGGGCCCTAAGCAACATCCCCACGCACATGGGCACTCAAGAGCAAGCCCTCACCTGGAGCACCAGGTGTGCGCTCCCCAGCCCGATGAGCTCAGCCCTGAAACACCTGCAGCAGGCTGGACCCCGCGCAAACACCGACCGCGCCCGGCGCCCGGCGAGGGTAAGCGCCGACCAACAAACAACCTTCACTGCGGCCACTACCTGGTCCCCACCGCCCGGGATCCGCGCACAGCACGAGGTCTCTGGCCACGCCTTCCCCCCAACTCCGCAACACTTGGGTCGACACAGCCTGGCGCCTCCTACCCTTCCCACCAAGCAAAGCTCCCCGCATCCCCTCCCTCCCTCGGCTCCCGCCGGCCTGCTCCAGGACCCGCTCCAGGTCGCCGCCAGAGCGCAAACGCTCTCCAAGCCCCTACCGGAGGATGCGGGTAGCTGGAGCACAAGGGCCACCAAAAGGATCCCAGCAAAGCTCCAAGAAGAAAAGGGACTCTCATGGCAGCGGGGAGGTGTCGTTCGCGTCCCGCAAGAAGCCGTCATTTTCCGGGAAAACTTGAGGAGCAGCAAGCAGATGCCCTTTTTAAAAGTCAGTACCAAACCAGCAAACCCCACACTCACTCTTATTTAAATACCAAGCGCAGAACCGCAAGTGAGCCTGGAGAGCGCCACGCCCAAGCGGAAGTGAGGCGGCTAACAAGGCCGGGCTGGACCAATCGGCGGGCTGCAAGGCTGGACCCCCGGCTCCGGGGCGGTGCCTTAGGCCCGGAAGGGTGGGGCGTGGCCTTGGCTGGAACCTCCCCCTCTCGGGTTTTCCCTACAGCTCCGGCTCTGCTTGCGCCCTTCGTAGGGCTGGCTATTGGTTCTCTGGCTGTTTACCTACCCGGAAGCACCGCGGCGGTTTGCCGGAAATGGTGGTTCACGGCGCCTGTTGTAAACGGTTACCGTACAGCCCCACTTAGGAAGGGTGGGGCGGAAACTAGCTGGTGGAGTCGTCATTGCCCTTTTTCCGTAGCGCTTGGATAAAGCGCATTGACCTTAAAATAGAAACCCAGATCATAGACAGCGGGTCGCCCTGGGGCCAACACCCTTCAGACCTTCACTTTTGTCCTGAGGCTTCCATTCCAGTCTGACAGGATCGCCAGGGCCCTTGCTCAACGCTTGGCGTTGATCAGGCATACTTAAGGACAATACTTGAAATCCCTGTGGTTAAAAGTCTGCTACTGAATCGTCTCAAGGCCCGCTAGGTTTCAAAATCACAAAGATGCTTTGGCCACTGCACTCCCAACCGCTTATGTAAATGACTCTGCCCCTACTGCTTTGAGAGGACCCCTTGGCAGGAAAATTATGAAACACCTAGCCATAAACATACGGGCCCTCGTCCTTGAGCAAAATGTTATATTGAACAGGAAATATACATACTTGAAAAAGGTAAGGACAAAGGTATTAAGTGCCAAATCCTTAGAAGCGATGAATGCTTCTTGTTAGGATGCGTAGGCATTAATAATGGGAAGAACTTTTCTGGTGAAATGTCGCTCGGTGCTGGAACGTTAGGAATGAGCAAGATTTATTGGTAGAGTTGTGAGTAAACCTGTATGACTAATAAAAGAAAAAAACAAACCAACCTGAACCCCATTAAAAGGACGGAATAAAAAGATTGGTGTTTTTTTTTTTTGCTATTGCAAAGAATAAAAACAGCAACCAACTTGAGTAAACATTGGGGGGAGGGGGAACCAGCACCCACAAACTTTAATTTTAAACATAAGTTTCGTGTTTTGAAGTTTTTAAATGGACATGACTTTTAAAGCCAAAGTCCCATTTAGAAGTCATCCCACAGAGATAGATCATCAGACCTGTGAACAAAGATGTATAATTTTGGAAAAATATAAGCTCTTTAGTGTCTAGCAAAAGTATAAGGAATTTTTGCTAGGGGACATTACGGGATGAAATTCAGTGTGGCAAGAAATATAAAAAAATAGAAATGTGGAAAACTATGCTATATTCTTAAGTGGGGAAAGTAGACTCCAAATTAGTATGTGCTTGCGGTATTACTTTTATAAAACAAAAGTAATATATTGATATACATAAAAAAAGATTAGTAGGCAATTACCAAAATTAACTAATAGTTGGTAAGATTATGCATATTTCATTTTTTGTGTTTTCAGTTTTCTGTATTGACCCAAGTTACATTTGAAATCAGGTAAAGAAAAAAATTGTAGTAACCCAACTGATATATATCAACATCTACTTTTTTCATAGAATGGTGGGGATAGACTCTATATCGCACAGGGTTAAAGAATGAAAGGATGGTGAAGAAATGGAAGCTCTTCATATAAACCTCAGATGCATCTTCTGGAATTACAAAACTTTATATATATTTAAACAATTCTATATGAGATGTATTCTATTAAAGGCTTTCTGGGTTCAACAAATCATGTAATTTTCTATTCCTCTCAGACCAACACAATGTTTGGATTCTTGACAGAGCATATAAAACATTAAGTGTGGAGGTAATGTATAAAATAAACACCTTAGAATCTTGGATTATTAAATCCAGACATTCCATGATGACACTTACTTGAAGGAGGTATAATTAGGGAGACAGCGAATAGGAAACTCAATGAGGGGGAATTATCATTTCTAGTCATTATTACAGTTGTAAAAGAGTGATATAACAAATGTTTTATGGCACAATGTTGTCACATATTTTTGAAAAGAATCTATTATTCTCTACAGTCATGTGTACACAATGTTATATGTCAATTATATATCAATAAAGCTGAAAAAAAACCTTTCTCATCTATTTCTAGGTATCGACATGAGAAACACCCAAACCTGTAGACAATTTTTATCAGTTTATTTGAGCCAAACTGACGACAATTGCAGAGAAGCAAAATCTCAACAGATTGAGAAAAGCTCTGGAGAATGACAGTTTTGCAGTTTATTTTATATATTAGAATCAAAGGAGGAGACATAATACGGGTTAAATGAAATCCATCGGTGGTAGATTAAAGGGGCAGGAGAAAGCAAAGGGGAAATCTCTGGGATTAGATAAAAAGTAAAACAGAAATACATACTTCTTTTACATTGGTGGGTACAGGATAGTTAATAATTAACATTTACAGCACATAGACATGGTATTCGGGGAACAAGATAACAGTGAGGGGTTCTATGGTCTCATTCTCTGGTGTGGCAGGTTGAGCCCTGAGGGGTCCGGAAAAATGGATTACTCTGACATTCTAAGGTATGTTATATTAGATGGCAAAAAGACAATAGACAGGTTTACTTCAGGTAAAGATTGTCAAGGAAGCTACAGGCCTAGGATGTAACTACCTGCCATCCTAGCTTTTAGTTAGGAATTTTTATGTTCAGACCATCCTATGTGGTTACTCTTGGTCTCTGAATGTATAATGCCCACCATGCAGGCTGCTTCTACATAGGCTTGGAAGTCAAGTTTTGCTTTTTGTTTTGTTTTTTCATGAAAATATTTAAAAGATAGGGATAACATATGGCTAGTGTTTGGTTTCCTAGTTGCAGGTCTAGATTAGACTCACTGATTGGGTTTTTACTGGAACTTTCTTCCAATCTGTGAAACTTCTATACTTGGGGTTCATCAAACTGTTCTTAATGTAATTGAAGATTTTCATGTTGATTTCTTTAACTTATTTTGAGTTGACCTAACTGAGGCTCCATTTGTTGTGTTCTGAAACGTGGTCCCTATTTTTCTGGACAAGTTCTATGAGGCAAGGATAGAGTTTTCTTGTGTTTTCTCCAGTACCCAGACAGTAGTAGGCCTGTAGCAGGGGCATAATAAATACATATTAAATACTGAATGAAATAAATGGGTGTTGCTGTCAAGTGATTTACTATACCAGGTCTGAGAATTAAGTTTGAAAACTTGTTGCAAAATGTTGCTAGCCTTTTTGTTTTATATTAGAGAGATTATTCATTATGAATTTGTACCGACTGGACAAACAGCTAACCAAACTTACTATTTGGAAGTGCTGAAAAGGCTGCATAAAAACATTAGACAACCTGATCTTTTTGCCAACATGGCTCTTGCATCGTGACAATGCACCAGCTCACATGGCACTGTCTGTGAGGGAGTTTTTAGCCAATACACAAATAACTGTATTGGAACACGCTCCCTACTTACCTGATCTGGCCCCCAGTGTCTTCTTTCTTTACCCAAAGACAAAGGAAATATTGAAAGGAAGACATTTTGATGACATTCAGGACATTAAGGGTAATATGACGACAGCTCTGATGGCCATTCCAGAATAAGAATTCCAAAATTGCTT
>NW_017731814.1:58826-65660 GCF_001890085.2 Hipposideros armiger | reverse complement strand
AGAGGGCAGTGTCACTGGCCCTCATATGTGGGATCCGAACCGGGGCCCTCTGGCATCCCAAGCGAGTTCTTAACCATCGCGCCACTCGGCCGGCCCCAGTCCATTCAGTTTTAAAGTCACGATGCTCAGTTATTGTTTTTCTTAATTTTTTTCTACGTAGCCATGTTGAAAAGCACCCTAAATAATATATTTTATTTAACACGTTACAAAAATACATTATATTAAAAGGAAATAAAATGAACTAAGTCATTATTCAAAATAATAAATAACAATTAATCAAAAATATAATAAAAGTTAATCTCACCAGTAACACGTTTTATTGTAACAGTTGCACGTGATGTAAAGCACGCCGAAGTAAATCTCGACCGTCAACGTATCTAAATATAATAAAACCAACATTATATATATATATGTTTAAAATAATTGCTTTTATAATAATAATTGTCAGCTTGCCGTTATGAACAATACCTTTTAAATTGTAGTCAACTTGGATGCGAAGATTAATGCAGTTTCTGGATGCAGCCAGACAAAAGAGAATACTAATTGTAAGTTGCAGAAACAGTAAAGCAACACGGACTCCACGTTTGCGCAACTACACAAACTTCACAAAAAACTACACAGGCCTCCCCTAGATTCCCCGCTTTCACATTTCGCCATTGCCAGTGTTGCCTTGCCTGGTAGAGGGTGCCCTTTCGTGCACTTACTAGTCACTTTGTTTGGCTGCCCTGTCTACCATGTGCTTAACCCTCCACTCTCATCTTCCCTCCATGCTTATGAAACAAAGTTATACTCACATTCTTCTAAACGGCTCCTCGTTAAGCAGGACCTGCTAAAACGCAATGTGTGGAGCTGGCCTTAGTGTCTCCAACTTTTGCGAGACCTATAAAGCATATAAATCACCATTATGTGAATAATATCCTTTAAAATTTTTATAAATGAAACTATGATGGTTTTATTTTCATTTTCAATTTTACTTCAGAGCCACATGTACATACCCAAAGAGCCACATGGGGCTTGCAAGCTGCAGCTTGCCAACCCCTGTGGTATACAAATCTATCTCTTAAATATCCAGAAAGATTTTAATATTGAAAAATCCTGATCATTAGCATGGCCCATAATATCATACCAAATGAACTTTTGATCTATAAAGATATGGGTCCCTTAGAGACTCCAGGGCCGCTTATTTAGAAAGTGTCAATATATGTTTATTAATTTGATACATTCTTAAAAGTCATACTTTCTTAGTTACTTTAGTGTATACTGAATCCATACAAAAGTGAAGTAGTTACTTTTATAATAAAAATTATCCTCTATTTTAGTATGATTTTTATACAGAACATAGTACAAAGTGCTTTTGAAATCGAGCTTAAAAAATACCCAAAGCTTAATTTTTTCCAGATATTTCTAGGAAATAAACTTGACCCATCTTCCCTATAATCATTTAATGCCCTTTTTTTTCTTTTTAAAGATTTGGTTTTTTTATTCAGAAATTGGGGGAGGGGAAGTGTTAGGGAATTGGAGAAGGGGACCAGCCAAGTTGTTGTTCTTCAATCTTTGTTGTGGAGGGCGCCAGTCGCCATCTGGCTGCCCGTCGGCAGCTCGTGGCCTCTAAGCTCAAGGTGCTGTGTTTTGTGGGTGGGCATAGCCCACCATTGAACAGACAATCTTGTTGTTATACCAGCTGAGCGATCATGCCACCTGTTGGCAGCTCAGCGACAGCTCAGCTCAGGTGCAGCGTCACTGGCCCATGTGGGAATCGAATTGGCGGCCCTGTTGCTCAGAGTCTGCGCTCTTAAGCCAAATCTTAACCAACTGAGCCACTCGGCCGGCCCTAGTGCCCTTTTAATAAACACAATTACTTTTTTTTCTTTGAGCAAGTGAAAGTTAAGACAGTATATATTTTACTCCAACCTATCTTAAAAGAGTGTATTCTGCGCTGTAAAAGAAGAAGGTATTTAAGAAAGAAAGACGTGTGTATAAAGAAACATATATAAGAAAGATTAGCAGGAAGTGAATTAAAATATTAACAGTGGTTATACTGGGTAGTATAATTATATGTGACTTATTTGTAATTCATACCTTCCTCCTTCATTTTGAAAATTTTCCTTAATGAGCCCATTCCTTTCCATATCATAAACACTTGAAAATAAGACAGAAAAATGACAAACTTGTAAACAGAGATCCTAGGCAATGCCGTCTTCCTTTAAGGGGTTGAGACTGTTTCTGTATCCTAAGTGCAGTCTTTCCCCCTGACTAGATAATGTGCGCTTTCAGCACAAGGAAAGGGGCGATGGGGTGACAGTAACACAGGCTGAGAGGAGGGAGCATCAGTAGGTATTGGGGGAGCATCAGCGTCTTCAAGGGCACCTGTTTGCNCACGCTGGCTGCTGGCTACACACGGTAGCCCATGGCAACCCACTGCAGCAGGGGCTGCAGCCTACGCTGTTGCCAGTGACTCAGGGCAGCCCAGTTCAGGTTGAGCTGTTGTTCAGCATCTTAGCTGTAGAGGGCAGTGTCACTGGCCCTCATATGTGGGATCCGAACCGTGGCCCTCTGGCTTCCCAAGCCAGCTCTTAACCAATGCGCCACTTGGCCGGCCCCCAAAATTGCTTTGAAGGCTGAACTAGGTGTTGGCATCGGTGCATAGCTTCGCAAGGGGAGTGCTTTGAGGGTGACCATACTGATATTCAGCAATGAGGTATGTAGCATTTTTTCTACGATGACTTTGCGAGCTTGTCAGACCTCATATCTCTGCCCATTCTCCATGAGAATGAATTTACCAAATGTTGGGAAAGTTCTGAGAGATTTTTGTTATATTCATTTAGACACTAAGAACAAAACTGCATTTGTCTCTAAAAGGAATGAGCTACAACTGCCTGCACAGAAAACCTTCCTAAATCAGGCATTACAAGCTGACCTAAGAAGTGGAGCTAATATCTATCCCTTAGACTTGAGATCATTTTAGTGGCTCAAAAGACAGTATTGACAGTGAACTTCCTAAAGTCCTGACAGGAATGGAACTCAAGAGAATCAAAGCTTTGAGTGAAGTAGGGAAGTAAATAAACACTAGTGGTTTCTCCAACTTTTCCTAAAGATGTTGTTGACCTGCCAAAAGAAAATGAGGAGAGAATGGAGAATATGCATGTTTGTAGACAAAGTTTTGAATTGTTTGCTAGATCTCTGTTAAGACTTTATGAATGGCAGTAAGATGGAGGTAAGTGTGTGTGGATGTCATTAAACAGAGGCCAACTTCTTTAAAATAAAACAGTGTTAGATGATTCTTTGCCTCCTAAATTAGTATATTTACATTATGCTTTCCAGAGGTGGGGGTAACAGCATGAATGGACCTGTGAGTACTCTCGGAAAAGGCTCTCCACTGACCCGCTGAATTACATCTTAGGATTTGTGAAAACCTGAAGAGAATGGCTAAACAGAGGATAGGTAAGCCATCTTTGTGATGTTGGCTCTGGGAGCTATGCCTCCTCTATTTGTACCTGGTAAGCACCTGGCGGCCAATACCTGTCACCACCAGCAGCATTACTGTGGTATGCCACACCCAAAGCAGGCATTCTGAAAGCAACCAAATACAAGGAGGGCATTTCTCAGAAGGAACGCATTTTCATTTTGTTTTCTCTTGGCTTCTGATGGCTTTAAAAAGTAAATATATTGCATAAGCAAATTAAAAAAAAATAAAACCTTTTATTCCTTTCTCATTATAACAGTGCAGACAGAATATTTCATTTAAGCTTCATAGTCTTAAACTAACTTGTATCTCACAAGTGTACAAAACGGCAAACAAAACAACACAAAGTTGGAATACTAGCACTAGAAACAGTTTTGGACATTAATTGATCCAGCCCCCACTTTTCAGATGAAAAATGTAAGGCCCGAGGTTTGCAGGATTGCTGAATAATACAAGCTAAGTTAGGCGATATGGCAATTTACACAGTTAGTATACACAGTACTTCCCATAGATAACTAATGCAATAGAAATAAAATCTAAGATTGTTTGCGGTTAAAAAGTCACAGGCTTCAGATATTTGTTAATCACATTGCTCACTGACTTAATTCTGAGGGGGAAAAAAACAAAATTTTTGTGTGATGAAAAATTTTAATTCTAAGAGAGACCAATTATTAAGCAGTTAATTAATTTCTAGTCCTTTAAAAGTTTGTTCTTCAGTAATCCAAGAAATAAAGAGATTTGCTCAAGTTCCAACAAAGTAAAACCATTAAGCATCTTTTCCTATATTCGTGGGGACTACTTGAATTTATTTTCTTTCTTTCTTCCTTCCTTCCTTTCTTTCTTTCTTTCTTTCTTTCTTTCTTTCTTTCTTCCTTTCTTTCTTTCTTTCTTTCTTTTTCTTTTTGGTCACTTGTCTGTATGCCATATGCCCATTTTGGGGGGAGTGAGGGAGGATTGGTTCTTTGAATTTTTAACCTTCTGAGTAAGACCATTGTTCTTTGTCTGTGATATAAGTTGCAATTTTTTCTCCCTGTTTGTCAGTTTAATTATGCTGTTTTTTTCTGTCTCGCATGATTTTAAAATGAAATTCAACTCGGTGTCCAGCTTGCTCTTTGTATTTATCAAGGTAAATGTGGCAGAATACACTCTAAAACAACTATTAAAACCAGAATTACACAGAAGTTAGCAGTAGTCATAAACCAGGAGTCAGCATACTTTTGAGATGGAAGAGCCAATCCTGTCCCTCACGACAATTTAAAAATTATTCGAGAGCTACAAATATATTTTTACAAATAAGGAAAATTTAAAGTAATATTATAATGAGTAATAGTATTAGTTATATCTTTATTAAAATGAGAAAAATTCACACACAAAATTGCTCTCATTGGTTTTAATCAGTGTGAGCGATGAGCTTGCATTTCCTGAGAAAGTTTCTGTATCTCCCGCTTGTAACTAGTTGTTTTTAATTTAAGGCACGATTCCCAGTTGGTATCAGTAATTTGGCTCCTCAATTTACATTTAACGGAATTCATGTTAGAAAATGATTGCTCACATAAATATGTAGACCTGAAGATACTGAGAACACCAAATGCAAATGTTTTCAACTCATAATATGAGTCCGAAAGACTATTCCAACTTTTGAAGATCATTGAGTCTGCCTTCTGTAGGTCTTTTATGGCAGGCTGCTTGTGCTGTGAAATCAGACTGCATTTTTCTCTTTCCAGTTCTTCTAGTTCAGTACCAAGATGTACAAATTTGGAGCTCCGTAAGTTTTTGCTTGTCAAGTCCACCAATTGTATTTCAAAATTAGTCATGTCAATATCAAACAGAGAACAATTTAATTCCTTCACATTGGCATTAAGAGGATTTGTAATAAAGCTAGAGTCGCCTTATCATTTCTGAATTCCTGAAGCCTTTGAAGAAAAGATTCTCTCATGTTTAAAACTGAAATAATCTTTGTTAATGAGGGCATTGTTTTCTCAGCGATATGGAGACAAGTTTGGGAAATGAATTAAGTTCCACTCTCTAAATCTTCAGCGAACAGAATCAATTTTTTTTTCAAACGAAATAACTTCTTCTAGCATTGAAAAAGCAATATTTCCCTTGCCTTGAAATTTACGATTGAGCTGATTCAGTTGTGATGTAATGTCCACCATAAAGTACAATTTTTGCAACCACTGATCTTCTGTTAATTCTGAATATTGAACACCCTTGTTGAGAAATAATTTGATTTCATTCATGCAAGATGAAAAACGCTTTAACATGTCACCTCTGGAAAGCCATCGAACCCTGTTGTACTGGAGAAGTTCTGAATGCTCGCTCTCCATTTCACTTAGCAACTCTTTAAATTGTCGATGGTTAAGTCCCCTTGCTATAATGGTGTTGGTAATCTTAATGACCAATTCCATGATTTTACCAATTTCTTCTGGAAATGTTTATGCACAAAGTGCTTCCTGGTGGAGTATACAATGGAAAGTAATCACTTCATGATTAATTTTTCCTTTTAAAATGGAAACAAAACCCTTTCTCGCACCCGTCATACTTTTTGCACCATCGGTTGCAATTGAAACAATTTTATTGAGCGGGATATGATTTTTTTCCCCATGCATTCAAGGATGGCATTTGCTATGTCCTCTCCATGCGTTTGGCCCTTGAGTGGCAACAATCCCAGAAGTTCTTCTCTCGGACCTCAGATGATCTATACCACACATAAAGGGAAACTTGGGCTGTGTCCTTGCTGTCGTATGACTCATCTACTGCAATTGATAATGCTGAAGCTAATTTAATGTCTTCCACTTGTTGGTTAGTCACATTTGAGGACATTTTAACTGTCCTATCTGCTACTGTTTTGGCAGATAACGGTATGTTTTTAACTTTATTTAAAAATCTCTGCTTTGTTTTTAAAATCCTGAAAAAGTTCTTCAGATGCATTTAACAAAACATTTTACATATTCACCATCTGTGAATGGTTTTCCTCTCTTAGCAATCTCCTGACTCACTATGAAGCTTTCAATATTAACATTATTGGCAGACTGTCTCCAATAATTAAATACAGAATTTGATTTTTCAACATTTTTCTGAAGTTCTTCAACTGCTCTCTTTCTCGTGTCACTGACAGGATATTTTTTGGCAAATGTGGCATGTTTTGTGTGAAGTGTCTCTCCAAATTTGCCTTTTGGTTGTGCGCCAGTTTTGGCAAATAAGACAGGTTGGAAAGCCATCTGAGTTTGAAATTCAGTCCATTCAGTTTTTTTTTTTTTAAAGATTTTTATTGGGGAATTAGGGGAATGGGAACAGCACTGGGGAATTGGGGGAAGGGGAACAGACAAGTTGCTGTCATTTTGTTCTTCAATCTAGTTGTGGAGGATGTT
>NW_017731814.1:32417-56086 GCF_001890085.2 Hipposideros armiger | reverse complement strand
TCTCTGTGAAGTCACTTCAAACATTTTATGAGTCTCAGATCTTACTCTGTTAAAATGAATTGGCTCCTTTCCAAGGATCATTTTAATTCGAGGTGCTCTCCAGCTTTATAGTACACAGTCAAGGAATGACGCTGAAATAACAAGAATTTTTATTTAGGTGACAGCATGGTTGACAACTGAACTACCCAGGATTTATATGCTGATAATCATTATGCTGGCATTACACATAAATTACAAGTTCAGGAAAAGTGTTTATTGACTTCTGTTGTGGTTGCATAAGAAAGTATGGCATAAATTGAGACACTGTGTCGATAAGAGAGAGACTAATGATTAACTTACCTTTCCTCATTGCTTCTTTGGTCAGAAGAAAAGTGTTCTCAGAGTTGAGCAACTAAATAAAAAGAGCCTTATTCCAGAAAACATATGTACAGGTCCATCGTAACACACAAATTATGTCCCTGAGTCTCTTTTCTGAACCCTGGTTGTATCCGGGCAAATAAACAGGATCTGGTAGTTTGGAGGAGGGTCAGCCTCAGATAGCGCGTGCTCCTCCTCTACTCACAGTGAAGACTGAAAGAAGCTATTGTATAGTCAAAGGTATACAAATGCTTCCTGGGCCATGTGGAAGCCAGCCCTCACCTTAAGGCCAAGAACACTGTGTTCCACCAATGGACAGACCCCCTGAGGAGGCCCATCAGCTCACCTGACACCCCAGTAATTACAGCCACCGGATTCCTCATCATTGTTCTCTTTCTAGCTCACAGTCCCCCCCAATATCATCGGTCACCTGCATCATCATTGAACACTCATTCTCACATCCTTCAACACACGGCAGTGTCATTGGAGTATGCCTCTGACCTATATCACTCCCTCTATCCCTGTAGCTGGCCTGAGTGCACAGGTCTTCAACTTGGTACAGACTCTTACTACTTCCTTGTGTACCAGATGTTGCCACAAATGAGTAACCTTCTTCTGTAGAAGAGCTGTGGTCAAAGTTCCAATCTTAAAAAGGAAATTTGAGGTAAATTCATTCAGGACTTCCTACCCTTTTCTTAAAAGGTGGCCAGCAGTCAATGTACAGAATTCGACATGCACCCTGCTGTAAAAGAATGTGTCCAAAAAGTTGAACATAGATGAAATTTTGATAAATTCATTCTCAAATATTTACTTTATTCTTCTCATTTGCTTAAGTCTATACTCAGAAATTTTGGGAAATTTAAAAAGTGGTCTTTACGCATAAGTTAATTTAGCATGAGAAAGCGAACACATAAGCACAAAGTATGGTGTATTATCAGCGGCTAATCAATGCTTGAAGGGTGAATAAGCAAGACAATGAATGCAATAGCGTTAATAGGCATAAAACAACAAATGAAATGTCAAATACTAGGGGATGTGTTTATATATCGTTTTTAACAATGGGGGAAATTGTTGTAATTTGGTGGGAAAAAAACAAGATTCAATATTAGACAGTCAACATAACCTCAAGGTATAACCCTGTAAATGTAAATTAATATGCAAAGAAGCTTATGAATACTAACCAGTGGGTGGAGGCTATCACAGATACTTTTAATATTATTTGTTTCTATGTTTTCAATAATGAGCTTATATCACTTTGAAAAGGAAATAGTTTATTTGAAAATTGGAATAGACAGGGAGTGCTGTGAGTTCCAAAGAGAGACATCACTTTGGACTGGAATTGTTTGGGGGAAGCTTCTTGGGTGACTGAATTCTAAGCAGGGTTAATGCAACTTAATTTGGAAGAAGGGTGACAATGTGTCTTAAGCAGGTAACATTGGCAGGAATGAGATGAAATCCAATGATAGTTTAATCAGTCTTCTGAAATATTTTTAAATTAACTTTTATAAAGGCAAGAACAATTGCCCTAGTAGTTTTGTTATTTTGCCTGTTTCTATTTGGTGGAAGCATGACTGGCTACAAATCATTTTTACACAACTTTTCCATCAAAGTACCCCAAATGTTGAGGAACACAAATGCATCACTCCAAGAGCTTTGGAGGCTAACTTAAAGCTCCCAGAAAGCACAATAGTCTCTGTCATATTTTATCTTAAAATCTCCTGCATTATTTATTTGCCTTCATATATATATATATATATATATATATATATATATATATCTGTGTCAATACAGAAGTAATGTTATGTTCCCTTCATACACTATTGAAATAACATCAGAAAAAATATTCTCCTAGGAAGCCATGCTGTTTTCTGTCATGACTTCCATATCCCTTTGGTATACTAGTCAAGAATTCCCAGGCATATGTATGAGTTCATGCCCATTTGAGAATGATCATGGTAAAAGACCATAAAAATCATCAAAAAGTTAATTATCAATTGTGAATTTTATAAAAGTGATACACATTTCATTTGCTTCCATAAACAGTCATGAAAAAAAGCTATTGGATGATAGCAAAGTGAGTAAGCCAGACAATAAACATAAGGCTTTACAAATTCATTTGTATTGTTTTTTTTTTGGTTTGTTTGTTGAGAAAAATTTGAATGCCCTATATCTTGGTTGACTATAAATGCCTCACCTGCCTCCTTACTTTACTCTCTTCTGTTGAATTTAAGATTTCTGACATGTGTAGATATAAAATGCCAAGTTTAGATTAGTGCACATCAATATGGGATGAGGTAGGACAGAAAGAAAAGAAATTTACTTAAAAATGTGGTGTTTTTGATTTTGCTTTCTACAGGCGTGGCCTAATTCTTTTCTAGGGCTTTTGGTGCAGCTGTGTCTGAAAATGCCCTGAGGATCTTATAGATAGGGAATTTTAGGACTCCAAGACATAGCCAGGGTAAAGGAAGTCCAAATGACTTGCTCTGCATGATCAAGAAAAATGAAACTATTTTGGTTTTGTGTGCCAGGAAATCTTTGGGTCTCTGTGGTTTGCATTCAGTTTTGCTGTTGTAGTGTGAAAGCAGCCACAGATAATATTGGGTTGTCAGAAAAGTCATGACGCATTTTGCAACGAAAAACAGAGAAAAATACGTCACAATTTTTCTGGCAACCCAATAAGTAAACCAATGAGTGTAGCTGTGTTCTAGTAAAACTTTATTTACAAAAATAGTTACTTTTTAGCTCAATGATTTCTTTTTTAATACTCAATTCTATGTCGTGTGCCACTTTGGGTTGTAGTGTAATTTCCCTTTTCACCCCAAACATTTAACAAACAGCTGAATATTTGCTATACAACAGTTTTTGGGAAGGCTACTTCGAATGGATGGAATGAAGGGAGAGGATGTGGTAACAAGCCCAGTGGAGAGGACAGAAGGGAGACGGCAGTCATAGGAGACCACTTGAGGCATAGAATTCAGTGAAAGTGGAAAAGGAGGGGAAGAGGAAAAGTGAAAGTCTCCACAGGATCCTTAAGGGGTCCTGCACATTTAAGGGAAGCTGGGGGCTTGCAGGCACACCCAAGTGGCAAGTGCTTGGGTTCCACAAGAAAAAGAAAAGCTTGCTACTTCTCAAAGGTTCATAGCATCAAGGCACAAAAATATAGGAATGCTTTGAAAAACAGTGCCTGTGCACAGCACTGACAGAGTCCTCATCCCAAATCACTGGAAACAATAATCATCTAAAGACAACAACAAAGGCATTTCTTGCTCCTGAAGTCCTGTCTAACTTTTTTGGTATCAATGATCCAACTAGTGCAATATATTGAAATCCTGTTTCTATTTTCTGTATTCAAGCTGTTGAAAACATTTTGAATTCAATATGTGTATTATGTACCTGCTATATTCCTGATTTGTTAGCAGACTTTGAGCGTGCACATAGCTAGCTGCCTTTTGGGGAATGTAAATGGATAATCACTTATTTAGATTTTTCATCTGTATTATTGCTAATTGGCCAAGGGGAAAAACTAGGACAAATAACCTTATATATATTTCAATTTGAAAGAAATTAGTCAGTAGCTTTCATCTTAAAATTTAGAGCATATTTTGCCTCACATTTCTGAAATGTTTTCAAGGTATCTAAAAAGAAGAACATAACCAAATCCCACCTTTTGAAACTAATTAAACTATTGAATAGGATGTGCTACTAAAACCATCCTATACATTGTGTCAGATCGCAAATGAACAATTGCCCATGCCTTAAAACAAGACATTTCCCTGTCTCAAAGAAATATTGATTAGTAAATATTTTAACAATAAGATTGTAGCATTTAAGCTTCACAATATAAATGGCTTTGCTCTGCAAACTTACACAAGGCTTCCATTTTCCGCTATAGAGAAGGTAAGTTCTGGAGATGGAAGGCTGTTGGAGACCCAGGCATTCCCTTGAAGGGCTGTGCATAGTCTTTCACTCTTAGAGAGTCACCCTGGGCTCCAACTGACTGATGGTGGCTTGGGAGGTGCCAGAGACACACAGGGAGAGACTATGTGGCTTCAGGACAGGGTTGGAGGGACAGCCAGCCACTATTGTCCTTGTGTTGAGCCCTCCTCCAGTACAGCCTACAGGTGGGTGGCATGAAAATCTGAATCCTCACTAACCTGGCGAAATCCCACCCTGGTGACGACCTGGCACCTTGTCCCATCCAACTGGCATACTGCCAGGGGGTCTTTCAGGGGCTGTGACTTACAAGCAGCTGGTAGGTGGTGGAAGGCCTCAGGGTACCCTCTGCCTTTTGCTAAGCTGCCCAGGCCTGGTACTGATGGCAGCCATCCTGGGTTTGCAGTGTGGCCTCTCCCACATGCCTCTAGGTCTAGCATAGGCAGTGACCGAAATCAATGACTTTGTAGCTCCTTACTGAACTTGGCCAGCACAGGAGCCCCTCCCAAAAAGCCGCAGAACCAACATACCTGGAAGCTTGATTCAGACCCCAACAGAGAACCACTCAATTAGTGCCACAAGTGACACACCCAAAGGGTGGTCAGGATAGGCACCAGAGCCCAGACCACTGTTGTGAATCCCACTCCATTGGGTCAGCCTCCACACAGCAGCTCTTATACTGTGGATAAGGCCAATCCTCACAGCCAGTCAGCCTGAGGGTCAATCCTACCCACTGATATGCCAACAGCAATCAAGGCTTAACTACAACAGGAGGGCACATACAACCCACACAAGGGACACACCTGGACCAACAAGCACAGGTGATCAGGGAGTCTGCCGGGTCCCACTGGACACCTACTACATAAGGCCACTTGGCTAAGACTGGGAGATGTAGCATATCTACCTAATACATAGAAACAAAGACAGAGAGGCAGCCAAAATAAGGAAACAAAGAAACATGTCCTACATGAAAGAAGAGGAGAAAACTCCAGAAAAAGAACTAAACCAAATGGAGGCAAACAACCTACCAGAGTCCAAAACACTGGTTATAAGAACACTCAAGGAACTTACTGAGAAGTTCAACAAAGAGCTAGGAAGCATTAAAAAAAGACATAGAAACCATAAAAAAGAACCACTCAGAAATGAAGAGTACAATAACTGAAATGAAGAAGATACTAGAAGAAATCAGCAACAGATTAGATGAAGCAGAGGACTGAATTGGTGATTTGGATAACAAAGTAGCAGAAAATACCCAATTAGAATAGCAAAAAGAAACAAGAAAAAAAACGAGGGTAGTTTAACTGGGACAACGTCAAACATAACATTTATATCAAAGGGGCACCAGAAGGAGAAGAATGAGAGCAAGGGATTGACAACCTATTTGAAGAAATAATGACTGAAAAATTCCATAATGTGGTGAAGGAAAAAGGCATACAAGCCCAGGAAGCACAGAGTCCCAAACAAAATGAACCCAAAGAGGCTAGAACCAAGGCACATCATAATCAAAATGCCAAAGGTTAAAGACAAAAAGAGAATCGTAAAAGTAGCAAGAGAAAAACAGTTAGTTATCTACAAGGGAGCTCCCATTAGACTGTCAGCTGATTTCTCAACAGAAACTTGCCAGAAGGGATTGGCACAAAATATTCAACATGATGAAAAACAAGGGGCTACAACCAAGACTACTCTACCAAGCAAGGTTATGATTTAAAATTGAAGGGGAGATAAAGAGCTTCCCAGACAAGAAAAAGCGAAAGGAGTTTGTCACCACCAAACCAGTATTATGAGAGATGTTAAAGGGACATCTTTAACAAGAAGGGGAAAAAAGAACACAAGCATGAATAATAAAATGGAAATAGCTATGTATCTATTAATAATCACTTTAATTTTGGGGATAAATACCCAGAAGTGGAATTGCTGGGTCAAATGTAAATGGATTAAATGAGCCAATGAAAAGACATAGGGTAGCTGAGTGGATAAGAAAATAAGACCCTTACATATGCTGTCTACAAAGACCCACTTGAGATTGAAAGACACACACAGACTGAAAGTGAAGGGATGGAAAAAGATATTTCATGCAACTGGGAACAAACAAACAAAAAGGTTGGGTACCAATATTTAGAGCAGAAAAAAATAGACTTTAAAAAAAGACTATAATAAGAGACAAAGAAGGATATTACATAATAATAAGGAGATTGATCAAAAAAGAGGATATAATCCTTGTAAACATTTATGCACTCAATATAGGAGCACCTAGGTATATAGGCAAATATGAATTGGCATAAAGGGAGAGATTGACAGTAATACAAAGAAGATATAGGTTCTGTTATCTGTACAATTAATACCCACAATTAATAGAGCAGTGGTAGTTGTCATGAGGGTATATGAAAGCTGATCATAAGAAGTATTTAGTCACTTTTAAATGTCAATAACAACAGTCATGTATAAATAATAAGAGCTAACATTTTCTAACAATCATCATAAGTAAGGCTCTGTGTTAAGTGATGTAGGGACTATTATTATCCATAGTTTACAAGGAAAATGAAGTTTAGAGAGTTTAAGTATCTTTTTTTTAAAAAGATTTTATTGGGGAATTGGGAAAGGGGAATATTGTGTTTTTCTAGAACCCATCAGCTCCAAGTCCAGTTGCCACTTTCAATCAACCTGTGGGGGTGGGGCACACAGCCCACTATCCCATGCAGGAGTCAAACCAGCAACACTGTTAAGAGCACCCGCTGTCACCAGCTGAGCCATCTGGCCACCCATTGGCAGCTCAGCTGCAGCTCAGCTCGGGCACAGCTCACTGGCCCATGTGGGAATTGAACTGGTGACCTTGTTGCTCAGGGCTTGTGCTTTTAACTAACTGAGCCACTCGGCCAGCCCAGAGATTAAGTATCTTTCTCAGCGTCTCAAGGCTAGTAAGTGAGTGTGAACACAGGTTTTACTGATTACAGAGCCCATGGTCTTACATGATATGCTACGCTGCCTCTTTGGGAATTATTTAGTAAGCACTTCATTTTACCTAAATGAAATGATAAATGATACAATCCTAGTACCTTTAGATTTCATGTATGCATTGGTATTAGGGATTTAAGAAGGGAAGTACGGAGTTAACTCTCTCTACCACTTAATACTACTTCCTCATTACTCACCTCTACCCTCTCATGGAAAATAGATGAGGGCATCACTTGAGACAAAGAGCAACTGTGAGTCAGGAGCCTACATTGTCACAGGTTGAGGAAGGGCAAATTTGAGATGCATGCATGGGAGAGTAGAGGGTTGCACACCCAGGTGGGATGGGCTTCCAAGGAGGAGTGACTAAGCGGTTAGGTGAGTAATGGCCTAAAATTGGTCTGAGAGAATGAGTGGTACATGGGGTGTGGGGAAAAACCATCTTAGTGAGTCTGTGTTAAATGAATGGCTATCCAGTTGGTTAATGGTGGTTAAAGTGAACATAGGGTAGTGCAGGGAGGCTTTATAGAGAGTGGCCTTAATAGTTTTGTCACTCCAAGCATCATGGCAATGAAGACTTTTATCTGACTATGAACAAGAAGGCTGTTTTGTAGAGAAATGGGAATGGATTAGAGGTAGAAGCAAGAGTCAAGGATAAATGGGCTCTGAATGAGAACAGTCTAACAGTATTGTTCCTCAGATATCAGTGCCTGATTTATCTTGTTTAACATTTGTCACAAATTATTGATGTAGTAAATACACAGAAATATCAAATGTGCAGATAACAGCATTTTTTACTTCATTAGTGAAAGGTCGAGTCAGTTAGGTTAAGTTGCAGAAGGAACTTGCAAGTCTATGCGAACGGACAGGAAAGTTTTCACTAAATCTTAATATGGACAGAGGCCCTTACAGAAATATCATAATTTTCTTAAAAGCTAATAACTCAGAATAGTGTATAAAAGGAGAGATCACATACCGTTCTATAGAAGGATATTGGCTCAATGTACCCAAGTAGCTAAAACAAATCCAGTAAAATAGATGTGTGTGTGTGTGTGGTGGGGAAGGTGGTATATGAAAGTAGAAAAGGAAATAGTCCAGCTTTGCACTATATGCAGTTCTGGGTACTGAATTTTAGTGATACAGAATCAGATTCAGAAATGAGCAACTAAAATTACCAATGGAATAGCCGAATGGGCTCAAGATTTTGAGTCAGATAATTGGGGCTAAAACTCCAACTCTGAACAAGTTCCTACTGGTATGATTTTAAGCAAGTCACTGAATTTCTCTGAATCTGAGTGTTCTCTGCTTTGAGATAACAACCTTTTTTGGGCCTACCTACTTCCTTTCAGAGTTGTTTTGAGAACCAAAGAAGACAATAAGTGGTGAAGCATTTTGTACACAAATATATCCTCTGTTGCTATTCTTATTATTTATTTTGACTATTGTGCAATTGAAGGTCAAAAATCATTGAATATAAATTATTTTGAGTGACGATAGGTGGTCTCCACTTACAAGGAGTTCATTGTCTGGGGAGGGGTGTGGTGAGGAGCATAGTAGGGACCAAGAAGACAAGAGACAAGCTAACGGGGTGTGTGAAAGCACAATACTGGGGCAAGGGAGAAAACGCACGGAGGAATTAGGCCTCGTGAATCCGGGAAAGCTGAGGCTTGAGGAGGCATGAAGTCATAAACAATGCTGTATGAGTCCAAAACAGATGTGCTCACCAAGTTCAGTGTTAGTATGTTAAAACAACGAGCATCCTGGAACCCTAAGGTAAGATTAGGAAAAGTTAAAGATGTACTATTTAACTTGATAGTTAACTTGACAGAATTCCGTGATGGAGACAAGTGGCAGTCATATCCATCCAGTCCTGCAGTCAAGGACACGATACAATCCCTGGAAGATATTACTAATCGTTACAACACTGCTCTTTACTGGAAAGTAAACACCACCTCAACCCATTTACTATTAATAGTATTTGTAGGAGGTGCTTCCCATTCTAACATCACATTCTGGCCACTTCATTCTTACTCCCTTTTCTAAACAAGGTATACAAAATTAATCTCCTTTTCAAAAATAAAAGCACAAGCAGTTTGAAGGTTTACTAAGAAATTAATATGAGACAAAAATGGAGAGAATATACACAATTATGATCTCACTTTAAAACAGTCTTCAATGAGGCCGACTCTGTTGAATCAAAGATGCCATTTCCCCAAAACCCATGTTCCTGATCTCTCTTGCTCTGCTCTGTTTGTTCATCACCTGTATTCCCTTTAATATATTTAAGTCTCCCTCCCTCCACTAGAGTGCAAAGTCCATAAAAGGCAGGGGATTTTGCCAGTCTTTACTGATGGATGCACAAAAGCCTTAGAACTCTCCCTGGCCCAGAGAGGTGCTCGACAAATCTTTTACTACACAGAATGAGTGTGCTAAACTCCACTGAAGAGTGTTACTACAAATGAAAACATAGTTTCTGAACTATCTCCTATATTAGAGGTAGTTTAGCCTGCATCCTTCCAGGCCTGATTTGACCCTGTTTCTTCCACAGAGAGCAGGCCATCTCATGCAACACTATCCTATCTCTGTTAGTCTGTTTTGGCTCTAAGACAAAAGGCTCTTCTGGCTAGACAACGACTCACTCTTCTATTTGGTGCTTCTCACACGGCTCCCTTATTCTTTACTGGGAGAACCTTAGTGCCCTTCCCTTCCTGTGAAGAAAGCTTGCGTTCCAGATAAGAATAATCTATCCACCCTATGTGGCCACGCCTCCTTAGCTTATCAACGTCCCCAACATATGGACATGACTGAATGATTACTTAGCTCAGTTGCTTCTAAGAAAAGGGACTTCCGCATTCTGATTGTTTCAGCTTAATACTTCCTCCCCTGAAATATTTCTAACACAAAAATGAGCGTCATCTTGTTAAAATGAAACAGGCCGAAAATAAGAGTTTAGAAAACGTTTCAAAATTTTCATCAATTACACATATATAATAGGTTTTATTGGGGGTTACTTAGATGTTTGGGAGCTTTGCTTCCTGACCTTTCAGATTAAAGAGGACCATGATCTTTTTCCCTTTCGTATCCCTGGTTGCCACCAGTCAGAGAGAACGTTTGTGCTGTGGACTTTGCATTTAAAGAACATGGAAAAAACAGGAGACTGGTTTTAAGAGACATAATACATGAAGAAATGCATATGATCTGAGGTACCTCAGACAAGATAATCATGTGTAAATAAGTAATTTTTATGAAAGATATTGAATCTTGTTTATGCCTGAGGATGACTAATATGACGAAATTGTCTTAAATGACACGGATGAAAAAAATTAACAGTCAGACTTGGGAATTTGATCCTCCAGTTGATTAACAAGGAACATGCCAGAGAGACGAGCAATGAAGTAGTTGGGAGGGAGGAAATGGGGTGTCATCTTGACTATCTCAAAGAAGAAGAAGGAATCATTTGCCCTGGGTGGTGTTAACTGGAGACTGGTACAGAAAAAGCAAATTAGAAGCTCCAACTGTTTTAATTCAGCCTTAATTTTTAAAAAGCTTAAAATTAAAAAGACATTAACTCATAAATTATAGTAGCACTGAGAAACTTTAAGAGGAAGAGGTTATTGACACAGGACATCTGATGTAAAATATCAGGCTACTTCCATATTATTTTTGTAATGAAAAAGGGCAAAGTGTATCTTTATGGCAAGCCAAACATATAGAGAATATTAGTTAGGAAGGATAAAGATTTAATTTCAATTTAAATCTCTATTAATTATTGTACCATGAAATTGAGTTCCTGGCTAGATTGTAAGAAGTTTTGCTGTGATATTCTGCTTTTAAACGTTTATATTGGCATCCTCTGTGAAATATCAAAACGCCAATTTCTATAAAGCTTGTGGTAGGAGACTGCATTTGTTTAAATATTTGCTATAGAAAATTGTTCACTTAAAGTGATAAACTGTTTTCCATGGGTATAGAATTTGCTCAGCAAGCTTATACCATTGATCTCATTGACTTGAACCTCATTGATTTTGTTCTAAATAAATCAACTAATACAAAAGCTACATATGTTCTCTTCCCACTCAAAAAATGTTTCTTTTTTTACATCTTAATCCTTGCAAGACATTTGCAAGTTTAAAAAGTAAATGGTATTAATGAGATTTATTTATTTTAATTGTTAATATCCAATGCAAAGTCTCAATTCTTCCACACTGTCAATCTTGGTATGTGTACCAGTGAGACACTAACTTCTAGTGCCTAAAGAAGAAGTGGTAGCAAATGGGTGAGCAATTCCCATCTCTTCCTTCATCTCATCACTGATGCTCAGCTTTCTCACCTCAGTCTAAATACCATTTCGTTCTCAGGTTCAGGCCCAGCTATAAGTCTTGGTTCATTAGGGATCTCAATTCAGTAGCTGTTAGAAATTCAGAAACCAAATTATTCTAAAGCATCACGATATCCTGTGAAGGGAAAAGACATCAGAACTGGTACACTTAGTGGTCCTGCAGACATCATAGCCCAGTGTCACCTACAGAAGCCAATGAACACAGAGCTGGACTCCTCCCTGTGCCATTTCTAGGGCACACTGACAGCACTGGGACATCTCACTTACTCTCATTAGTGGATCATGAAGAAACAGCTCTCCACCTGGGTGAGCAAAGCAGAGAACATCTACAGAGAACTGGCATCGCTGTTGCCACTACATTGGCAAGGGCCAGCAAGAGGCTCACAGAAGCATGCTGACCGAGTGTTCTAGGAAAAAAAAGGATGACGGGGGAGTCTTTGCCAACCTGAAAGGACCAGTTTATTATTGGATCCTGTTGTCCTTCTGAAATCTGCTGATTATTATTGGGTGGTAAACTTTGTAAGTGTCAAAGATTCCTTGGAAATTACTGTATTTTGTTACCTTCCACAAACAGTGCGTACCACTGAGCTCCACATAAACAACTGATGATATGACCTGAAACAATAACTATGGTCATAAAAATCCCAATGTCAGAGACATTACTGATGCATAGATGTATGATTGGATAAAAAGTATTACAAATTCCACTATTGATTGCTTTTAAATTTCCTGAAACAACCCTTGCCTGACTTATCACTATTTTGAGAAAATAATAGCAGGGGGATGTTATAAACTACAGGACAGATTAAAACATGGGAAACCTCAAAGAAGAAACCCTATTAACATGTGCAAATTAGTCCTTTGTTTCTAAGGAGAAGCTCAAATTGTTACCTCTTTCATCCATGTTCTTTCCTAGTCCCTCACAAATCAACACAATAATTCCATTCATTATGGGACACTTTAGTACTTGTCTTTAGGGAGCCTCACAGAGTTATTTCATCCATGTGTACTTTCATCAAGAAAATTACAAGTTCCTTGATAGCAGGGAAGATGTCCTATTGAAATATGTATCCTCTCTAGCCCTAGCATAGAGATTTTCAAACATGGGGTACTCAAAAGTATGTGTTGATTGAAGGAAAGTATATGGCTTTACCCTGAAGATTCAGAGAAAACAGTTAACCATCTTTACACTTTAAACTTCACCCACTCTGCTACAAAATCATTTAGAGTAGGCCACAAATTTTGGAATATCATTTATTTTTTATTTATTAGGTCTATGCTGTTACTGCAAGAAATGTCACAAAGGATGCTCAGCTAAGCTATTCCAGTGTTCTAATGTACAGCGGGGCAAAAGTAAATTAAGTGAAAGGTAAGGTGTACAGTGCAATGTCATGTCATGTAACAGTGAGATAGTTACTGGATCAACTACGAACTGTCTCTTGATTATTTAAGACATGGGATCAGAGCAGTAACCGTTTGTAGCAGAGACTATTGGCATCTCCAGTCTCCAGTTTCGTTAGTAATAGAACTCCATATTTTCAACTGGGCCAATGGCCACCATCAATAAAGGATTCATTTCTCAGCCTTCCTTACAGCTGGGTACAGCCATCTGACAGTGTTCTGGCTAGAGAAGTTAAGTGCAGTGTCTGGAAAACGAATCTAAAGGGATGAGTGTCCCCTTCTGTCATTCTTCCTGTTTGCTGGCTGTAGTCTGGACAATGAGATGAGATGGATTCTCAAATGAAAAAAAATCCCAGGTTTCAGTGAATCTTGGACCTACCCTGAGCCCTAGACTGCCCATGGTTTTTAACCTGAGAAAGAACTACTATCTTGTTTAAGCTAGTTTTTTTTCTGTCTTTTGCAGCATAATCAAATCCTAATTGACATATCACCTCTTCCCAAAACATTGACATAAAGATGACAGGAACCATGTGGGTATAGCAATGACAGTGAATATTTTTACAGACCCATAGAGTCACTTTTATATTTGGGTAGCAATTGAATTTTACTTGTTGTTAATTACTTTTTTTTTTTAAAGGTTTTTTTTTTTTAATTGGGGAATTGGGGGATGGGAACAGTGCTGGGGAATTGGGGGAAGGGGAACAGACAAGTTGCTGTTGTTTTGTTCTTCAGTCTAGTTGTGGAGGACGTTGCTTCATTGGCCCAAGTTGGCACCATCATTGTGCTCTTCCTGGGCGAGGCAGATCAGTCACTGGCCTCTGGATGGCCGCTCACTGCGGCTGCTGGCCGCTCACGCTGGCTGCTGGCCACACACAGTAGTCCATGGCAACCAACCAACTGCCACAGGGGCTGCAGCCTACACCGTCGCCGGCGACCCACGGCAGCCCAGCTCCAGGTCGAGCTATCGTTCACCATCTTAGCTGTGGAGGGTAGCGCCACTGGCCCTCATATGTGGGATCCGAACTGGGGCCCTCTGGCGTCCCAAGCCAGTTCCCAACCATCGCGCCACTCGGCCGGCCTTGTTAATTACTTCTTATTGACTATATTGTAAAATCTTTTCAAGTATTCCAACAATTATTTAATCTTCAAAATTTCTGCAAACAATCTGAGAAACATTAGAGTAAGGAAAGAAGATAATAATCTTTCCATAACATGTGTGTTTCCTTCTGCCTGTCTTTTGGCACATATTTAAAAATTGCCTTAAAAGCACAGGATCATGGGTGTCCTCTGACTTTCGACCTTGTAAAGGTTGCTCTTAACCTGCTCACTATGACTAAGCTAGAGTGTTGGAATAACAATATAAAGTAGGTTTCAGCCTGTATATGGTTGTAAAACAGTGAATATTTTTGCAGATAGTGTAAGACACCAGTATGTCGCAGTAGCAATTACATTGTAAAATTTCCTGAGCTGATTTCCCACCTCTCTGAAGTTCTTTTATTGGATCTTACTTGTTAGCTCCCCTGGGCATTAGATATTGGGGTAGCCATGAAATTAAACCATTGTTCCAAGGACAGCCATGAGATTTCTTCCCCTATGATCAAGGTACACACCGTGGGGAAGCTTGCAGAGGCAGGGAGAGCCCATTAAGTAAGGTCAGGGATGGGAGAATTAAGGGCTGGGAGAAGGTGTCATTCCTGTCTTTAGCCCTATTTGTACATGTAAATACTTTGAACTATTTTTCAGTAGAGGGAACCTATGGAGACATTCAATAGACTGCCAAGTATTAGAAGTAGTACATGGATATGATTCTATAGCAGGCCTCTTTTTATTTAAGAAATCTATATTGAATTTTATAGGATTGTAAAAGTTAATATATACTTACTGTAGACTTATTTAGAAGTCATAAATAACTCAAAGATGAAAAATGTCACCGTCCATAATTCTGCCACTCATCATAGTTAATATTTTGCTATGACTCCATCTAGCCTTTTTATCTGAAAATATACACGCAACCCAGGTGTCAACTGGGCTCACTTACCTTTAGAAGGAAGATCTGGTTAAATTGGATACAAGCTGAAATTCCACAGTTGTCAAGTACAGATTCCCACCTGCCCTCAACACCCCCTGCCCACCAATCAAGAGTTCTCAGATTTCTTAGGGCTTACTTCCTTGGATTTCTTTCTGTTTCCATGCCTCTATGTTGATATCTGCTGGCTCAGCTACAAAGCCAAAGTCCGTTGGGAATTTCAGTAAAAGTTCCACTCACATCTAAGTATTTTGTGACTTTATTACTTTTGCTGACTACTGGGAGGGAGTTACATTTTGAAGAGCATCTCTGGTCATCTTTTTGGCTCCTCTTTCCCTAAGCCTCCCTTCTCTGGAATAATAAACACATATAATAGCATTGTCCTACCTATATCTAGTCTCCACTTCGCCAAGTAGTTTCCCAAACAAACGTAATTTCTTTCCTAATAGGATGGGTACAATTTTAACCTCTTCAAACCTTCACGTTTAAACCAAACGTTTAAACTCATATGCACATGGTTTTATAACCTTCTTTGATAATTATGAACTATAGTGTGAAAAATGTCCTCATTACTATATATTTATTACCCCATAACATCATTTTTAGTGACTATTTATTGGTCATTACTTGGATGGATCATAATCTAACTATTTCCAATTGTCAGAAATTGAAGTCGTTTCTCATTTTCACTGTTAGAAAAAAACACTGCAAAGCACATTTTTGTCATACACCTGACAAGAAATGAGATGGAAACTTCACTGACATCGAAGACTTAAAAAACAAAAACAAAACAAAACAAAACAAAAAAAACCCTCAGGCCAGCCAAGTGGCTCAGTTGGTTAAGAGCTCGCTGAAGAGTGCAAGCCCTGAGCAACAGCACTTCGAGTTCTGGCCCGAGCTGTGCTCCACAGAGCTGTCAACAGGTGGCAGGATGGCTCAGCTAAAAAAAAAAAAAAAAAAATTGAGGATTCAGATCTTAATGACTACCCAAGAGAGATTTGTAGATTTGGGAAAGGCTGTGCATAGTTTTAAGTCTTTTGGTACATATTTCCAAATTGCTCTCCATAAAACTTTGACTATGATCTCCTAATAAGTCAGTGACAGAGTGTTTTTTTCCCCCTGTGCCTCCATTACTAATAGGTTTTGTCAATTTGCCAATCTAATAGGCAAATATGGCATTCCATTTTTAAAGTGTATTTCTCATATTACAAGTGAAGGTAATTTTTTAAATATATTTTTTACTATTTTCATTTTTCTTTTGTAAATCATTCAGTCGTAACTCTTTACCATTTTTCTACTTGGGTGCTCAGTTTTTATAATTGATATACAAGAGCTAGTTTTATATTTTTCCCATTTGTTTATCTTTAAATTGTTTTTATATGTACAAAGCTTTTTGGTATTCAGTTTTGTCAATCTTGTCTAGAGTAGAATTTTTCCTTAATGTATGCCTATAGAGGTCTCAAGTCAGAAATATTTTTGCCTATATATTCATCTAGTTCTTTTATGATTTTATTTTTAATGTTTAATCTTTAATCCATATGGACTTTGCTTTGGTGAATGATGTGGAGCAAGAATCTAACTTACCTTTTCAGATTGTTGTCTTATTAATAATTAATTCCAGTTTTCCATGCCTTCAAATGTTATGTTTATTACTGCCAAAATCACCCCAAAACTTGTGCTATTTTGTGGGCTTGCTCTGTGTTTGTTCTACAGGTCTGTGCATCCATCCTGCATCATTTCAGTTGTTTTATTCTTTTAAATAAATTTTAACAGCATTCCTGTTTTATAATATATTCTGGTATTAAACACCCTTCTATTACTGTGTCAGGGAATTATGTTGATCAGTCTCATGACATTTACAACTATCTTGTGAAATTAGAAGAGAATTCCATTTGGAACTCTGATTGGAATTACATTAAATTTGCATACTAATTCAGAGATAACTAACATCTCCACAATATTAAATCCTCTTTTAAATAAAACTTTTACCCTCCATTTGAACTTTTAATTTGTTCTTTACTTATTAATTTCTAGTGTTATAGTAGTGTAATAAGACTTGATAGCTGTTTTGATTTCTCCTATTTTCAAATGTACTGATGTACACTCTATGGAGAGGTGCGACATCAACTTTTATAAATGGTTCCTAGAGAGAAAGTTTACATTCTGTGTAAGGTACAAAGTTCAACACACATGTACCAAAGCAGGCCTTTTCCTCAAAGTCTTTTTATTTTTTTTAATTTTATAGGGAAATAGCCATGGTCATTGGTTACACATTGCTTTCATGCTACAATGGCATAGTTGACTCTTTTTTAAGGAGGGCGCAGCTCACAGTGGCCCATGTGGGGTTCAAACTGGCAACCTCAGTGTAAGCAGCACCACGCTCTATCCAACTGAGCTAACTGGTCACACCTCAAAGTTTTATTTTTTGTATCTTTACTTACCCAATCTGAAGTTTTCAACTACTTCATTTTACCAATTTATCCTTTTATTTCTTTCTAAAACTTCTCTGACTTTGAAAACTAATAGGGAATGAGGAAAAAAAAATAATGCTCACTATTACTTCTAACCAGGGGTAGGCAAACTCAATCCTCAGGTCCAATATATCCTGTAGCCTGTATTTGTAAATTAAGTTTAATGGGAACACAGTCACACATTCATTTATCTGTTGTCTAGGGCTACTTCTCCACTGTAATTGCAGAGTAGTTACAACACAGACTCTGTGGCCCACATAGCTGAATATATTTACTATGCTCTCTTAAAAAATTTATTAGGATAACATATGTTAATAACATTATATGAACTTCACATGAACATTATAAGATGACATCTATATACTCTACTGTGTGCTCACCACCTGAAGCCTAGCAATAAGATACGAAATAACACAGGTGTTGGACAGGTTGTGGAGAAAAGGGAACGCTCGGACACTGCTGGCGGGAATGTACCTTGGTGCAGCCACTGTGGAAAACAGTAGGGAGGTTCTTCAAAAGCAAGAACTCCATTAATGTCCCCGGTCTGTGTGCACTGTAATGCCTCCATGCCCCAGAACTGATGTTACATTTAAGATTTACTTTCCCAGCCCTTGCTTCAGGGTCCTCCAACTATAGTACTCACTGATCTCATTCAAAGATGTTTGCATGGTTTAACCTGCATTTTTCCTTTTACTTATTTGGCAGGCTGGTCCTTTTGATCCTGGTAAGTGGGTATCTTACCAGGTTTCACATGTACTACTTTTGGTGGGAACATGGTGCCCTCCCCTGATTTATAATACAGATATGAAGGACGGACAATTAAGTTCACGAACTTTCCACCATGCACTTACCTGCAGATAATTTTTACTTTTTTAGATTCTTTGGTCATATTTTTATCTTTATCCAGAAATTTGAATGCTTACTTTTTGAAGTACAGGTGGCAGTAGTTTAGTTTGTCTATCTAAGACCGGGTCAGAGATTGACATTCCTGTTCTGGAACTTGTATTTCAGAGAGTGCTTCTAACTCACCCTTCATTGCAAGAATAATTAACTCTTGATCCAAACTGGGTATCTGTTTATATGCACCACCCCTTTGAAAGGTTCTGGTGGAGTTCCATGTGATTTTCCTATGGGATAGAAGCAGAATTTGGGACTTGGTGTAGAGTTCAATTTACCTTTGTTCTTAAGACTGAGTGCAGCATACTGAACAGCCTATATATACTTTTGGTTGTTCCACAGAACTGACCACTTTGAAGAAACTCACCAGACAACCTTAGGACCAAGCAGCTACAAAGCACTTGCTTTAAAAAGACTACAGTGCACCTCCCAATAAAGGTCATTTATGGGATTTCTAAAGAGTTGTTTTGTCATCCATGGGCTGCAGAGCCCTGGTGCTGGTGTCAGGATCACTTGGGCGTCCTCTCAGCATTGTGGGGAGCTTCATCACCAGCGGCCCTCACCCCACAGCCATGCTATGGGACATCGCAAAGGTGCCAGAGGTGCAGAACCAAGCAGCTGCCTCCACCACCAGGCCCCTTGCAGAACCAATCATGCTCCAGCCTCCACCCGAGTTTAATGTATTGTAGTCAGTAACATGCCACTTCCATGCAGAAATATTGCCTCGGATCCACACCCCCTCACACCCCATCTTGCTCGTAATCAAGTACAGAGGGAGATGATAGTGCAGCTGTGGAACAGGTGGCAGTTGGCAGAGGGGCAGGAACAGAGACTTTAGCATTTGATCTGGGATCTACACATTTACTAGTCATGTGACTGGACACGTTATTGAACCACATCAAGGAGCCATTTCTTCTCCTGCAAAAATGAGAATTATACCTGCTTCAAATTATACTGTGAGAATTAAAGAGCACAACTTGGTGTTCAAATGTTGCTTCCTTCTCTTCCCTAGAGCAGGTCATACCGTTATTTCCAGGAGTCATAAAAAATATAAGCCCATATCTAGAGGCCTAAAGAATTGGTAAAAATGTACAGATTCTACTATGTCTCTTTCTGTTGGTTATGGTGTCAGAGGATATACACATATGTGTTCTTAGTTTCAGATGACCAAAGGTGATGAATTTGAGGGATGGAAAATCTAATTTAAACACAGTTTGCAAATCTTATTTTCAGACAAATTTTGAAAACATGACAAAACAAAACTCAATTCTTATGTTAGAGGATTATCTACTTCATGCAAGTTTAGGACACCATTTTTTTGTGGCACAGCAGAGTGCCGTACCAGACAAACACATAAACACCTGTGGGCAGGAGAGGCACATGATGGGCTGGGAGTGGAGACGTCCAGACATACTTCAGGCTCGCAGATGGCAGGGGCAGGAGTGATGATTGTGGGAGTACAATGGTTAGAGAAGACAAGCCCAAATTAGAAACATACTCTGATTTGAGATAAAACACACTGTAAATAAACACATTGTCACAAATGAAACTTCTCCAATCCTACATTTTATTTTTTACCAGTTTGGAAGTTCCAGTTTTCAAAAATGAACAGTAAAGACCTTCATACATGGGACTTCTTTCACTGCAAATACATTCTTCCAGTTTTGAAAAACTTTTAATTCAAATATGTTTCTTTCCCTGTCATTTAAACAAAGTTTTCTAGAGAAAACTGTCTTTCCCATATATTTAAGTAATTGACAAATTATTTGACAACAGAACATAATTGATATTTACACATACGCAGTATCACAACTAAGTTTGCGAACTTGTTTCAACGACGTTGCTAATCTTTTTTTGATATCAGAGGGATTATTCGTTATGAATTTGTACCAACTGGACAGTTAACCAAGTTTACTATTTGGAAGTGCTGAAAAGGCTGCATGAAAAAAGACAAAAACAACCTAAACTATTCGCCAACAATTCATGGCTCTTGCATCATGACAATGCACCAGCTCACACACTGTCTGTGAGGGAGGTTTTAACCAGTAAACGAATCACTGTATTGGAACACCCTCCCTAGTCACTTGATCTGGCCCCCAATAACTTCTTTCTTTACCCAAATAAAGGAAATATTGAAAAGAAGACATTTTGATGACATTCAGGACATCAAGGGAAACATGATGACAGCTCTGATGGCCATTCCAGAAAAAGAGTTCCAAAATTGCTTTGAAGGGTGGACTAGGCACAGGCATTGGTGCATAGATTCCCAAGGGGAGTACTTCGAAGGTGACCACAGTAATATTCAGCAATGAGGTATGCGGCACTTTTTCTAGGATGAGTTTGCAAACTTAATTGTCATACCTGGTATATATCAATCTTACATGTAAATATATCCAAATAAAAAAACTAAATTTGAAGCTGAACTTACTATAAAAGTCAATTTATGCTGGTAAGGATAACAATCTTGGTTGTAAAATACCTCAATTAGGCTTTAAAAAAATAAATAGTACAGCCATCCCCACTTCTAAGCAAGTGGTAATTCTTGAAAACAAGTGTATTATAAGTTCAACTCTATATTTAATTCAAAATTACAGTTTATTTCTGCTCAAACATAACTTCCTAAATTTCCTCATCAGTGATTACAAAGGGAAGGAACACTTATGGTGCATTATAAACATGTCTTTTTAGAGTAAAATAGTATTTACTCTGGTCCACTATGCTTCTCTAATCATGTCCTTCTCAAGGCAATGTTTCTTTGGCTCAATTTTGCTACTAAATATAAAAGTATAAAAGAAAACTTGTAAAACTGTAATCTGCATTAGAGTGGCAGTCCCCTTTGCCCACTGGCTTATTTGAAAGTGACCCTGCCTGGCATGAGGACCCAGGAGAGGGAGGGATCTATTCAACCTGAGCATAAAGTGATACCTGAGCTAGGCCCTTTTTGTCCCTTCCTAGGACCAATGACCAGCACAGAAAGTTAAGTTTTCTTTTCGGGAATACATGGCTTGATGTTTACTCCGCCTTTCAGCAGTTAAGGTGCAATCAATGCACATAGACTGAGATTCTGATACAACTTGAAGTTATCTGATAAATTTACTCCCTACAGAATTGCCTACATTCAGATGACGTGTTTAAGTGAGACATCTTTTTATTCAAGTAGGGAGAGAAAACCACCTAGGCCAGAGTTTACAGTGGATTCTATGTTTAAAGGAGTGGAAGTCTCGTTAAGCAAATGACAAGGCCAAAGTGCTCACTTAGTACCAAGCTGGCATTCCTGTTATGGGTGTTAGAGCCCTCTAAGTTTTACAGAAGTATGCAACTCATTCCCAATTCCTACTGATTTCTTAGTCTGGCTAAGATATTATTGATATTAAAGAAGGTGAAGAATAAATTTCATACATTAATAAGGTGAAGAATAAATTCCATACATTAATTTTATGGCTTTTTTAAATCAAGAAGTTACAAATAATATTTTTTTAAATAGAATTTTACTATATATTTACTATAAGGTGCTTTCCAAGAATATTCTTAGTTAAGGTAGTCAAACTTGTTCAAATTCCCAATTTTCAGTGAGCTTATTTATTTATTTTTTTAAAGATTTTTATTGGGGAATTGGGGGAGGGGAACAATGCTGGGGAATCGGGGAAGGGGAACAGACAAGTTGCTGTCCTTTTTTTCTTCAGTCTAGTTGTGGAGGACATTGCTTCACTGGCCCAAGTTGGCACCATCATTGCGCTCTTCCCAGGCAAGGCAGATCAGTCGCTGGCTTCTGGATGGCCGCTCATGGCAGCTGCTGGCCGCTCACGCTGGCTGCTGACTACACATGGTAGCCCATGGCAACCCACTGCAGCAGGGGCTTCAGCCTACACCATAGCCGTAGCTGCGAGTCATGGCAGCCCAGCTCCAGGTTGTTGTTCAGCATCTTAGCTGTAGAGGGCAGTGTCACTGGCCTCATATGTGGGATCCGAACCGGGGCCCTCTGGCGTCCCAAGCTAGTTCTTAACCAACGCACCACTCAGCCGGCCCTCAGTGAGCTTATTTTTAAGGGCTGAAGTAGTATATACATATCTGTACAGGCTTTTAACAATATATATATAAGTTTAAGTTATATAGCATGTTTTGATAATGTGTATATTATGAAATGATTACCATAATAAGTTTAGTTAACATCCATCAACTCACAGTTGCAAAATTTATTTTTCCTCCTTGTGATCAGAATTTTTAAGATCTCTTAGGAACTTGCCAATATGCAGAATATTACTATAATAATTAGTCACCATCCTGCACATTACATCCCAATATGTACTGATAACTAGAAGCTTGTATCTTTTGACCACCTTCACCCAATTCCCTCACCCTGGCACCCCCACCCCCAGCAACCACAAATCTGATTTTTCATTGAGTTTGTTACAGATTACACACAGTATTTGTCTCTCTCTGTATGACTTACTTCACTTAGCAAAATGCCTTCAAGGTATATCCATGTTGTCGCAAATGTCAGGAATTCCTTTATTTATTTATTTTTTATGACTGAGGAGTATTCCACTGTATCCCACATTTTCTTTATCCACTGATCTGTCGATGGACACTTGGGTTGTTTCCACGTCTTCATTATTGTAAATCATGCTGCAATAACCAGGGAGGTACAGATAACTCTTCCACAGAGTGATTTCTTTCCTTTAGATATATATTCAGAAGTGGAATTGCTGGATGGTAAGGATCTATTTTTAAATTTTTGAGGAATCTCCACACTGTCTTCATAGTAGCTATGCAAATTTAATGTAAATCTTGACATTTTACCAGAATCAAAAGACAAAGCGTTACACTCATTTGTAGAAACCATTTAGTGAGTCTGCTCTTCTGGAGTGGTTGATTTATTGTACTGTATGAAGTGTTGTATGAAGCATTAATCTCTCTTTCCCTAAAGGCAAGACAAAGAGGTAGCATCAGAGATAAACATACTTAAGTACATGATTAGAAGTGGACAATTAAAATAAACTGTATTTATAGTATTAAAAGAGTCCCTGGGGCCGGCCGAGTGATGCGGTGGTTAAGAGCTGGCTTGGGATGCCAGAGGGGTCCGGTTCGGATCCCACATATGAGGGCCAGTGACACTGCCCTCTACAGCTAAGATGCTGAACAACAGCTCAACCTGTAGCTGGCTGCTGTGAGTCGCCAGTGACAGCATAGGCTGCAGCCACTGCTGCAGTGCGTTGCCATGGGCTACCGTGTGTAGCCAGCAGCCAGCCTGAGCGGCCGTCCAGAAGCCGGAGACTGATCTGCCTCACCCGGGAAG
>NW_017731814.1:27086-28057 GCF_001890085.2 Hipposideros armiger | reverse complement strand
CCACTGGGAGCATTGTTTCTGGGCCCTCTTGGGAGGGGCTCTGTTGCAGGCCAAGTTCAGCACTGGCTGTGACTTTTCAGGAGCCACTTAGTATGAACTACAAAGTGATCTACAGATGCTTGCCATTTGTGCTGGGCTTGGAGGTGTCTGAGAGAAGCCAAACTGTAAACCAAGGCTGGCTCCTACTAATGCTGGGCCTGAGTCTGCCTAGCAAGAGTTGGGGGCACGCTGAGGCTCAGTAATGCCTGCTTGGGGTCTGTGAACCTTTGAAAGATTTTAGGAAAGTCTGCAGCATGAGCAAAGAACGGCTCTTTGTATGGAAAAGCCACTGGAAGCAGATTGGGTGGGGCCACAAGTTGGATGGGGTGGGGTCTCATGGAATCACTAGGGCCGGGTAAATGGTGTTAGGTGGGTGGGTAGATTCAGATATGGTGCCAGCCTGGGTCTACACTCTGGGTGTGGGAGGGCTCAACCAAGGAACAATGACTTCTTCCAGCCCTTCTGTATGAGAGAAAGCTGCCCTACCAGCCCTCATCCAAAAACCAGACAACTCAGTTCCTCCCCATATGTCCCTGGTACCTTTCGAGCTGCTGCCCCAGCATTGGAGCTCAGAGTGAATGAGTCCGTCAGCAAGTGAGTCCATGTGTGGGCCCTTTAAGAGGAGCGTCTGGGACTCCAGCCACCCTCAGTCTCACTCAGCCACAATCGCTGCTGGTTTTCACAGCCAGAAGTTGTGGGGACTCCTCTTCCTGGCACTGGGGAGCCTGGTGTGTGCTTGTGACCCCTCATTCCTCGGGGGCCAGGGGCTGGTGGCTGTGCAGCTGAGATAGTCCTCCCGATTTTTAACTGCCACACTTGGGTGTGGGACCAGCCCAGTCCATGTCTCTGCCCCTCCTACCTGCTTGGAGTTGGCTTGTTTTGTATGTCCTTAGTTATAGGACTCCTGTACCGCTAGACTTCAGGTGATTCTC
>NW_017731814.1:24173-25456 GCF_001890085.2 Hipposideros armiger | reverse complement strand
CTGTTCACAGATTACTCTTGTTACAATGATATTAAAAGTAGCTGGAAATATTTTTAGCAAAGAAATGTAATTCTGATGACACACTCATGTAGGCACAATTTTTTAAAAAGGTAGCATACAATACAGAGTACAAACAAAGCTGCAACAAAGTATGTCAAGTATGAGAAGCACCAATACATTCAAGAAACATGTTTAATTTACCCTCTCATCCTGATGTGAAGACATTTGTACACACAGGTGCCAACTACTGCAATGCCAACAACTACAAGAAAACAGGAAACAAATGACATGTAACTCTAAAAGCTAATACCAAGATTCAAAAGCTAGCAGAAGAAATTAATGTTGATTACATTTCAGTAGTCAAAAATGTTATTTAATTTAAGCACATATATTGGGTTGCTGGGACAGTCATGGTGCATTTTTGCATTGAAAAACAGAAAAACATGTCATGACTTTCCCAACGACCCAATACATTCCATCTGGACTCTTTACTGTCTAAATACAATTCCCTGAAATCACTTAAACAGTCCACAATAACCCAAAGAAGATTCCTTATTGCTTAAGTTAGAAAATTACCCAAAGTATACTTGGGGTGCAAACTCATATGACTAATCACCTTGAAAAACATATATTATTTAGGATTTGTTACTAAGTGGTCATATAGCATATCAAAGAATATACAATTACCAACACAAGGTAATATGTCATATAAAAGGTCAGGTTTTTTATGGGCTAGTTTACTTACTTTCAAGCTACAAAAACCACTGAAACTGAAAAGTCATTAAAAAATTATGCGTTTCATGTTGCTATTTTTATTTAAGTTTTATGCAAATTTGGGACACTCACGTACAGTAAGAACAATCACAGCAATGAAACTTGCATCTGAAAAAAAAAAACCAGTTTGAAAATAGTTGATCATATGTGGATCTCCAGATAGCAGTTGCATTTTAATTTTGATCAGACCATTTACAAGTTACAGGAAAGAAAAAGTTTACCAATCTAGTTTAGTGTGTCTGCTAGTACGTCCAGGTCATTTTGATCACAGAACCCTTCTAACCCAATTCCAACCTTAGGGTTAAACTTGTTAACTCTTAATAGGAGCCTCATTTGTTATTGTTTTGTGCTGTAGTTACCACACCAGGTTATTTAGTAAAAATTAGAAAAATTAGAATTTATTAGATTAGAGGAAAATCGTTTTAAGACCATATTATCCCATTATAGTTGGTTTAATTCAGTATTTATAGTCTATCATTCTTATGGATTTTGTTAAAAATTTAAATTAT
>NW_017731814.1:20026-22446 GCF_001890085.2 Hipposideros armiger | reverse complement strand
TACCCTTTGTACCTTTAATACATTCTGGCATCTCAGGCTCCCAGGTACTGTTAGCTCCACAGACGATTGCGTTGTTGCCTTTAAGGGAAAAACCCTGGAGGCATTCAAATAGAACCTTTGCTTTATAATAATATTTTCTTCCAAATCCTGATATAATGTTTCCATTTTTGAGTGCTGGATATGGACATTTGACCACTGAAAAGTGGAGAAATTCCACAATTAACGGAAAGCTGTTTTAACATAGGACAGGAAAACTAGTACAAAGTAGTAATATCCAGTGGCAACAAAGAAACAAGGAAAAGGAAGCAGGCTGTTAACATTTTTTTAAAAGGCTTTATTTGTGCATTTTAGTTCCAGGTAAACAGATTTAGAGAAATCTAATAATCTTTTTCTATTTAGAACAGATTCTCATTATAGATTATTGACTTGCCTACATGTTTTTCCATTACTGACCATTTTTGAGAAAGGTCTCATTGCCCGGTACAAATTCTGGTAAAGTTCAAAAGCAACTTTTGATACTCTTTAACTATAGGGATTTTTTTCCCCCTTCCACGCTAACACTGATTACAGTACCCTGCTTTGTAGAAAGGCAGGTATCTTGAATAATTTTCATGTATTTGATGATTTTATAGACATCTTTGTTTTGATTTCTACAGTCATTCCACTGTGATCAGATAATGTATAGTAAATGATTTCAATTTTATAAAGTTTGTTAAAAATTATCAAATTGCCTAGAATATGTAATTATAGAGAATGTTCCATTTGCAGTTGACAAGAGTAATTGTTTTGCTATTATTCAGTGGTTTCTTTTTTTAAAAGTCAAATGTAACATATAATAACATTGAATGTCAACTCTAACTGAAAAAATAAATATTTAATAAGAAAGCGTCAAATAACCTCCAGTGCCTCTGTGGTTTCAATCACACTCTCAGGCCTTTAACATTCTTTTTAAACCACAGACATATATATGTATGAGGTATTGAGGGTTTTGTATTAATCAGAAGCAAAATGAGTATTGAAATAAAGCAAGGCATAATCTTTTCGCTGGTGAGGGTCTTGCCTTCAATTTTTAAAACAACACAGTATCTGTGAAGTGCAATAAAACAGAATCATTAAACAAGTTATGCCTGTATGTTAAATCTGGAGTTTATTTATCTCACCGATGAGAGGGTTAGTCTTTTACAATTTACTCTACCATTTCCTCTAGCCAGAACTCTCAGACTTCTTGTAAGACACGAGAAAACCCTGCTATTTTTAAGACAATATGTGTGTGTATTCATACTTCCAAGCAAAAAAATCCTAACTCATACATCTACACAGTAATTCGCAATGTATAAATTGGAATACCAAGAACATGTCGGGTGAACGGTGGGGAACTCTACAACTAGAACTATTTTTTATTTTATTTTACTTATACCAAATTAGAAACCAATGTAACAAGAGGAAAAAGCACATATGGCTGTTTTCTTTACTTGTTGGTAAAAGGTNACACTGCTGAAAGAAATGGAAGACTACATAAATAAATGAAAAGAAATCCTGTGTTCACCTATTAGAAGACTTAATATTGTTAAGATGTTAATACTACACAAAGCAATCTACAGATTAAATGTAACCCCCATCACCATCTTAAATATGCATTTTGCAGAAAGAGAAAAATCCAACCTATAATTAATATGGAATCTCAAAGGACTAGGAATAGCCAAGACAATATTGAAATAGAAAAGCAAAGTTGAGAGAACTGACACTTCCTGATTTCAGAACTTACTCAAAAGCTACAGCAATCAAAACAGAGTGGTACTGGCATAAAGAGAGGCAGACCAATGGAATAGAACAGAGAACCCAGAAATAAATCTTTGCATATATGGTGAAATGATTGTCTGCAAGGGTGCTAAGAACATTCAAATGGGAAAGGGCAGTCATGTCAACAAATGGTTCATGGAAAGCTGGATATCTACATACAAAAGAATGAAGTTACTTTACATCATATCCAAAAGTTAATTCAAAATGGATCAAAGAACTAAATTACAAGAGCTAGAACTATAAAACTCTTAGAAGAAAACAGAAGAGAAGCTTCATGATGTTCGATCTGACAATGATTTCTTGGATGTAACACAAAATAGATAAATTAGACTTTTTCAAAATTAAAAACTTTTGTTTATTAATGGACACTATCAACAGAGTAAAATGGCAATCCAAAAAACAGGAAAAAACATCTACAAATAATACATCTGATAAGGGATTAGCATCCAAAACACATAATGAACTCCAAAGACTCAATAACAGAAAACAAAAACAACAACAAACAAAGAAACACACCAAAATAAAAAATGGGCAAAGGACTTGAATAGACATTTCTCCAAAGAAGATATACAAAACACTAATTAGCACATGTAAAGATGATCTCTAATCATTAGGAAATG
>NW_017731814.1:15496-17351 GCF_001890085.2 Hipposideros armiger | reverse complement strand
GCAAATGGCACTATTTCATCTTTTCTTATGGTAGAGTATCATTCTATTGTGTAAAGTATATATCACATCTTCTTTATCAAATCATCTATCAAAGGACACTTTGGTTGTTTGGCCACTGTAAATAAAGCTCCAATGAACATCGGAGTGCCTAATATTTTTATGGATAAATGTTTTCAGATTTTTGGGGTAGATACCCAGGAGAGGGGTTGCTGGGTCATATGGTAATTGTGTTCTTAATTTTTTGAGGAACCTCCACACTGCCTTCCATAGTGGCTGCACCAATCTGCATTCCCACCAACAGTGTATGAGGATTCCTTTTTCTCCACAGCCTCTCAAAATAAATAAATAAATAAAAATAACTATAAAATTTTGAAAGAAACCTGACTAGGAAAAATAAGACAAAGAAATAAAACCAAAAAAAGTTCATTTCATGTTAAAATGAATATGTTAAAATGAAGCTTTAACCTACAAGTTCTGACAAATAAATAAGAAAATATTTTAGAAACCTAATAGAAAAATAAGCAAAGAACATGAATAAATACATGTAGGCCAAAAAAAAGTTCAGCTTCATTGATAATTAAAGAAATGTGATTTAATATATGACATCAGTTTTCACCCTTCACATTATAACATTCTTAACATAAGTAGGAAAAGTTACTGAACCTGTATGATTTGAAACTAGAGGTGTGGTAGGGACAGTAGGCTTGACACCTGGAAAAATAAATCTGATTACAGTCACCAGCTTTATCAATACAAAATTAGGGATTTATTTCCATTTTTTATTTTTAAAACAGATTATTTGTCAAAATGAAAAATACACATACTTTCCAAACTCTGCAATTCTACATCTGGGAATTTAACCTAAATATGTATCTATACAAGTACATATGGATATTTGCATTAGAATTTTCACTATAGCTTTGTTTTTTATAATAGAAATCCTAGAAGTTAATAATACATCATAAAAACAATGTGTTCAAAATAAACGTGTTACTTAGCATGATAATTTCAACATCCATCCATGTTGTCCCAAATAAATCAGGCAGAAAAAGTTGAGAACCATATGATTTCTCAATAGGTGGGATATAAAATTGAAAGCAACAAACGAACAAGACAAACCAACCCACCAACCTCACAGACATCGACAATACTTCAGTGGTTACCAGTGGCTACCAGAAGGAGGAGGGTTAGAAAAGGGAAAAGGGGGTCAAATATATGGTGAAAGAAGAACTGACTCTGGGTGGTGAACACACAATGCAATATGTAGATAATGTGTTATAGAACTGAACTGTACACTTGAAACTTACATACTTTTACTAACCAATGTCGCCCTAATAAATTTAATAAAAATAAATCAAAATATGTATCTTAAAAAAATTGCCATCCAAATAGTATCCTACTACATAATTCTTATCCATTTGTTTTCCACTTAGTATTTCGCAAACATTTTTTCATATTAGCACAATTACATCTACCTTATCATCATTATATGTTGCTACTGATCTTTTTTGTATAGTCACTCTCTATTGATAAAAAGTGATGGACAGTCCCATGACGAATTTTGATTTTTGATATTTAAGAAAAGATCCCTGCAGTTTATCTTCTTTATAAATTTTTCCTCACAATCAATTCTCTCATCTTTGAAATACTAAACTGTATCAGTGTTTTATAAATCCTTAATGAATTCTTATGGTCAACTCTTTCAAAAGAGCATATCAACAAACGCAGTATCCCACAGTGCATACACCCAGTAGGACCACGTAAGTAAACATGGATGGGTTGATGAGTATAAAGCTCACCTGCAATCTTAATATATCAGTCCACCGAAAAACCATCTTTCCCCCCAAACCTCACA
>NW_017731814.1:5118-6886 GCF_001890085.2 Hipposideros armiger | reverse complement strand
CAAAAACAGTGCCAACAGAGGAATTAATAGCTATGAAAGTTTACAACAGAAAACACCTGAAATAAACAACTAAATTCACAACTTAAGGAACTAGAGAAAGAACTAAACCCAAAGCTGGCACAAAGAAGTAAATAATAAAGATTAGAGTACAGATAAACAATTTAGAGAAGAGAAAAACAATAGAAAAAAAATCGATGAAACCAAAAGTTGGTTCCTCAGAAAGATCACCTAAATTCAAAAACCTTTACCTAGATGCCCTTTTTGAAAGTCAGTACCAGACCCTGCAAACCCCACGCTCTTACTAAAGTACTAAGTGCACGTCTGCAAGTGAGCATGGCCTGGGCCACGCCCAAGCAGAAGTGAGGCGGCTAACAAGGCCAGGCTGGACGAGTCGGGGGCTGCAAGGTTGGACCTCAAGGAAACAAAAAGTTGGTTGTTCAGAAAGATCAACTAAATTGACAAAACTTTACCCAGATGGACTATAAAAAAGAAAACCCAAATTACTAAGTTCAGAAATGAAACTGGGGACATTAATACTGATTATATAGAAATACATTATATTATATGACAGTACTATGAACAATTTTATGCCAACAAATGAACTAATCTAGATAAAATGGAAAAATTTCTAGAAACATGAAACCTACCAAGATGAAATCACACAGATTAGGAAGTCTGAGCAGCATAGAGCTACTAAGGAGATGGAATCAGGAATCAGAAATCTCCCAATAAAGAAAATCTTTGGACCTTATGGTGTCTCTGGTGATATTTAAAGAACTATAACCAATTCTTCTCATTTTTTTTTTATAAATTGAATTGGGAAGTCTTCTGAATTCATTGTATGAGATTAGCACTACTGTGATACCAAAGCCAGACAAAGACACCACAAAAAAAAAAAAAGAACACTACAGACACATGTCCCCTTTTGAACCTTAACGTAAAACTCAACAAAATAAGCAAAGAGAATTGAGCAGCACAATGAACGTATTATTCACCACAACCAAGTGATATTTATTCCTGGAATGCAAGGATGACTCAACACATGAAAATTAATTAATGTAAATGCAACATCAATAGAATGAAGGGAAAATACACAGGATTATCTCCATTGATGCAGAAAAAGCACTTCACAAAATCTAACACTCTCTCATGTTAAACATACTCCATAAAGTAGGAATAGAAGGAAACTACCTGAAGATAATAAATACTATACATGAAAAACCCACAGTAAACATCATACTTTATAATAAAAAGTCGCAAGATTTTCCTCTAAGATCAGGAACAATGCAGGGATGTGAGCTTTCCCCAATTCTATTCAACAAAGTACTGGAAGTTCTAGCTAGAGCAATTAGGCAATCGACCAATCAACCAACCAATCAATCAATTAAAGGCAATGAAATTAGTCACGAAGAAGTAAAATTATCAGTGTTTGCAGATAATAGGCTCTTACATGCATAAAATCCTGAAGCTCACACACACACACACACACACACACACACACACACACACCGTTATAACTGATAAACGAATTCAGCAAATTAGCAAGACACAAATTTTTTTAAAAAGTTGCATTTCTACAGTGTATCATTAATACATTTACCCTCTAAATGCACATTTGTCATAAATGCCCAATATCCCGAATATGTACTATTAAAAGAGTCCTGTAGAACAAAGGTCACGATTAAGTGATGCTTTACTCCTTTGTGACAGTCTCAGAAATAAGGCTTTCCAACTTAGAGATCTTGATCAACATTAAGGTCCAGGCTAT
>NW_017731814.1:2106-3733 GCF_001890085.2 Hipposideros armiger | reverse complement strand
TTAAGTTCTGTTTACTTACTTGTACAAGCCTCCTGGAGAGGTGTCCATGTGTTATCAGGCTGACAAACAGCAGTGGTGGCACGCAACGGAATGAGACGCTTGTATCCTAGGCGACACTCATATTCTACTTTGTCCCCAGGGCTATAAGGGTCTTGAGAAGCATTCGTGAGCTTCATAGTTTGGAATCTTGGTGGATCACCACAGGCATCTGTGCATAAGAGAATAAGAACACGAACATAAAGTATTTTATCATTTTCGCCAGCCAGGGACTGTGGCCTGGCAGCAGGCAGGTGGTACAGAATAAACGGAAAGGTCCTTGGCAAGGTTATCAATGATCACTCCATGCTTTCACCTAAATGATGGTAGTAGGGGAGGACGTGCGGTGCTTGCTTTAAATAACATCCTAGTAGCTTTGGTTGGTTGGGGAATAAGGTCACTATTCCCGCAACAGTATAATGAAGACACTGTAGCAATGTAGCAATGTTTTTGGTTTTAAAATATATTTATATGAATGCGATCTTCCCTGGTTTTTCTAAATTCATTTCAAAATTCACTTTGGCTCTAAGAACTCTTCTATAGGACATAGCAGTCTGCTCAGATTACTCTTCCATAGTTTGAAAAACAAGCTGATGATGACCTGTCACTTCAGGCTCAGTCTCCTCTCAGGGGGCAAGTTCCTAGAAGTCAGGGATTATATGCTTTCCTTTTCTACTACACTGTACCCAGCAGGTGCTTAAGAAATGCTATGTATGGTAAGAGGTGGCTATCAAATAAGCACTGTGGGTTTCATAAATCAAAATAAATATGGACTAAAGCATTTGAATATATAAGACTTCATTTCATATGTTTCATATCAGTGAACTGAGCATTTTATAAGTGAACAGATATCATTTAAGTATCAAATTTTACAACTTTGACATTATTTTAAATATAACTTAATCTTCCTTCACTGATCAGTGTATCATGCATGACCTCAGAAGTTCCCTGAGGTAGCTGTTTGGGCTGTGTATGTCTAATATATACCTACAGGAAAGTTACTATTTGTTATACTTTTATAATTTTTTACCTCTGGGTTTGGTTTTTATTTTTGGGGCAGTAATTTTTCTTCCTAGATTGTGTCATTTCTATGTCAGCAATTCCTCTTCCTTCAAATTATCTGTGGGCTGAAAACCCAACATGTCTGTTGGAAATATTATGTAAAATAATGTGATGAAGACACATCAGGTGAACTCCTAAACGATGAAAAGAATGGAGAGGCTTCTGTGAGGTTAAGGACCTAAGAAGAAAGGACATAGATCTATTTTGACCTCTGAGGAACCTTTCCTTTTTTACTCACTGGATTGCTCTTATATCAGACTGAGAGACTGGTTAAGAGAACTCTAAACAAGGAAAAAAAATTCTTTTATGAGTTTTATTAAAATATAGCTAACATATAATATTACATTAGTTTCAGGTGTACCTCACGGTTATTCAATAGTACTCACATGGCACTATACAGAGTTATTGTCACATTATTGGTTATATTGCCTATGCTAAAGAAGTGATCACCATGATAAGTCCAGCAAGCATCTGACACTGTGCCACACTATCACAATATCATTGGCTGTATTTCTATGCTGTATATTAC
>NW_017731814.1:0-922 GCF_001890085.2 Hipposideros armiger | reverse complement strand
TTTTGCTGTCTGACTTACTACACTCAGCACAATACCCTCTAAGTCCTTCCATGTTGTTGCAGATGGCAAGATTTCATTCTTTTTTACAACTGAGTAATATTCCATTGTATATATGTACCACCTCTTTATTCATTCATCCATTTTGGGACACCCAGGTTGCCATCATATCTTGGACTAAATAAATAATGCTGCAATGAACATGTGGATGAGCACATCCCCTCGAAGCAGGATTTTGGGTTTGTTCAGATAAATATCCAGAAGTGGGATAATTAGGTCCTTCTTTGATTCTTGTTATAGTCTTTGTTTTAAAGTCTATTTTGCCTGGTATTAGTATTGCTACCTCAGTTTTTTCTTTCCATTTTCATGAAATATCTTTTTCTACCCCTTTACTTTCAGTCTGTGTGTCTTTTGATCTGACATGAGTCTCTTGTAAGCAGCATATATAAGGGTCTCTTTTTCTTACCCATTCAGCCCCCATATCTTTTGATTGGAACATTTAGTCCATTTACATTAAAGTAATTATTGATAGGTATGTAATTGCCATGTTATTATTCATATGTTTTATTCTTTTTTTCATCTTAAAGGAGTCCCTCTAACATTCCTTGTTATACTGCTTTGGTGGTGATGAACTCCTTTAGCTTTTTCTTGTCTGGGGAGCTCTTTATCTGTTCTTCAATTCTAAATGACAGCCTTGCTGGGTGGAGTAATCTTGGTTGTAGGTCCTCGCTTTTCATCACTTGTAATATTTCTTGCCAATCCCTTTTGGCCTGCAAAGTTTCTATTGAGAAATCAGCTGACAGTCTTATGGGCATTCCCTTGTAGGTAACTAACTGCTTTTCTCTTGCTGCTTTTCAGATTCTCTCTTTGTTTTTAACCTTTGGCATTTAAATTATGATGTGTCTTGGTGTTGGCCTCTTTGGGT
>NW_017735777.1:0-1647 GCF_001890085.2 Hipposideros armiger | reverse complement strand
TTCTGAAGACATGCCCTGAGTGAAGTGGGGGCATAGAGGAGGGAGCTATTGACTGCCTGGAGGAGCTGGGGAGGGCTTCCTGGAGGAGGTGACAGCTGAGTTGGGTCTTGCAGATTGAGCAGGGCATTCACCATGTGGAGGAGATAGGTGCCCCTGGCATAGACACAGGAGTATGTTCTGGTGGGCATGGCTGGCTCCCGGCATGGGGGGGTGAAGAAGAAGGTTGGGGCCAAGATTGTGTTGGAATTTGAAAGCCATGGGAAGCAGTTAGACTTTCTCCTGCGTGGGAGGTGCCTCATTGAAGGATGGCAATGTAGGGGGTGCTTTAAGAACAAGTCATTAGCCACCCTGTCTTATCCAGTGGCCATGAGCTTTGAGCACTTGACCTGTGGCAACAGAATTCTAAATTTTGTTTAATTTTAATTAAAATGTAAAAACTGATACTCAAATCTATGATTGGGAAACTTTTGAGACTCTATGGAATAATTTCGGCATGTGAATAGATTTGGGTGTTTCAGCTGTACCTTTATGAAATCTACACGCAGAGCAAGGATTTCTGATAAAAATTTGGAGTCTGAACTGAGATGCACCCTACGTCTAAGATAGACACTGGATTTTGAAGATGAAGAAAGATTGGACAATAGTTCATTGATAATTGTTTTATGTCGACTACATGTTGTAATGATACTATTTGGATATATTGGGTTAAGTAAAAAAAAAATAACATGACAATTAATTTCACCTGTTTGATTTTCCTTTTGAAAATCATGGCTGCTAGAGAATGTACAATTACATAGTGTGATTGTATAATGCGTTATATTACTATTGGCTAGTGCTTGCCTGAAGTTCTGATGCATTCAGTAGGACCTGGTGGCCCCCAGGCACCTGCCCCTTTAACAGCCCTTCCAGTGACTGTGATGCTGGTGGCTGGACACCCTGCTTCCAGCAGCTCTGCTTAGGAAGTCCCCTGTAGGTAATGAGGGGAGGTTGGAGTAAAGGTGTGGGCCTAGAGGCAGCCAGGCAAGGAAAGAGGCCTGACTAAGGCAGCGGCCACGGGGAGACTCCCCAAAGGCTGCCCATCCCTCATCTGAGCATTCGCTTTCAGGGGCCTGACTGCCCTCTGAGAGGACTCTGCCCTGGCCTGGCCACTGGACCAGGGGTCAGGCAGGGAGCTGGTGTGAGCTCTGGGCACGGCTCCTGTACCTGGTGGATGGACACTGGGCAGTGCTCCGAGGGAGTGCGTGCCCCTGTGAGGGCCACCAGTCCTGCTGGAAGCCGCCCTCTGGGGATTAACCCCATGCACCCTGTGGGAACCACAAAAATGCCCCCTGGCACAGAAAACCCAAGTTGGCCACCTCGTCTTCATCGTGGTATGAGGCCCAGGAGCCAATGGGAATAGCTTTCAAGTAGTAAGGACTTTGTGACTTGCCTCCCCCATCCCAGTCAATGCCTGGGTCAGGCACATGTGATTCTTTGCTCTTGTTTATGTGAAGGGTCTTTGTGGGGGCATATAAGCTGGTTTTTGAGGGAGGACTTGGAAAAGAGGAACAAGGCTCTTTTCAGGGAAGCTGATTGTGTGTGGAGCAGGGCCCTCCCCTGTCTAACACCCAACACTCTGCAAACCGACACCCTCGGGGCAGGCGGCAC
>NW_017735776.1:0-1647 GCF_001890085.2 Hipposideros armiger | reverse complement strand
AGGGTTGGGGGCGAGAGAGAAAGTAACTCCAGGACGAGACCGGAGCGACCCGCGCGGCGAGCACAGGCGGCGAGACTGCGCCCGGCGCCGGAGACCGGCGGCTGCGGGGGGCGGGGGCTGTGACCGAGCCCGATCCCCCGCTCCGGCTCCAAGGTAAGCCCCGCGCGGGTGGCCTTCGCTCAGCGCCGCTCACCCCTGTCCCCAAAGTGGCTGCAATACCGAGAAAGTCGCCCCTGCCGGGGTTCGGACCTGGGCGGGGGCGGCTGCTTTGTCCCGGTGCTGGGCGGCGGGGGCACCCAGCACAAAGGCCTGGCGAGGGAGGGGGGATTGCCCACGTGGGCTGGCCCGGGCCCGGGGTAGACCCTCCCCACGCGGGCGGGTTCAGCGCTTCCTGCCGCGCGGGGCTGCGGGGGGGTGGGGTTGGGGGGGGCGGGTGCAGGTCCCAGCACTCGGGCCTCGGTGCAGGGCTCAGCTCCCTGCCGGGCCAGCGAGTTTCCGGGGTCACAACCGGGCTCACGCAGCTGGGGCTTCGGGGCGGACAGGGCCCGGCTTGGCGCTCAAATCAGAGAGAGAAAAAGTCTCTAACGGGACAGATGTGCGTCCTCTGAGGCCCAGCCCCGGAGTCCGAAACGAGGCGCGAGGGGCTGGCGCGCCGGTGGTTGTCCCAGACGCGCGGAGCTTGGGGCTCCTGGGTGGGCTGCGCGGAGAGGCGATCGCTGCCCCGGGATTCCCGCTGCCGCCGGGTACTCAGTGCCTGGACGCGCGCACCGGGCACACGGTCCCAAACATCCCCCCTTCTCCTGGAGCCGAAGCGCCTTTCGGTCTTCCCGCGCCCCCCACCCACGTCTGCAGAAAAATAAGCTTCAAGTTTTCACTCCCTATCTCAAATGTGCATGAAGGAATTTAACTGCATTGAATAACAGCATTAGTTTCAATTAAATTTTTTTTAATCCCGCCAACAATAAACTTTGAGAACAAAAGCGCTTTTACATCCTTAATTAGGCGAGCTTCCCATCTGTGGTCTCTAAGTGTCTGCCTCTTGATTTAACTTTGTCCTCCGCCCCGCCTCCGCCGCACAGCCCTCCCCACCCTGCCAGGCTCTTCTGGTTCCCCGGCCACCCCCGCCCTGCGGCGCAGCCGGCCTCGGCCCAGCCTACTTCAGGCGACCCGAAGTTCACACAGGCCGGCCGGCGGGGTCCGCGGCTGGGCTGGCGCGCACCAGGTGGCCCGCTGGCTTCCCTCCCGACTTACCCCCTGGACGATTCTGCGGGCCTCTGGCAGTCTCGCCCCGGGCTGGCGCCCAGGGCGCAGAGCTGAAGGGAGCTCGGGAGGCGCCTTCTGTTTACCTTTTATGGTTAAAATAATAGCTTACCAAAGAAGCAACTTCACGAAGAAGCGATTTAGTGAAATCGTCTCAAGCTGCCGCAGCTCAGCCAGTTTAATCACCCCCAGAGAGCTGAACAACTGCGAGCACAATGGGACACAAAATCATTTTGTGTGTAAATGAGCGTGGCATTCTGCTCGCCTCCCTCTGCTCTGGCGGGCGGGGCTCGGCGGCGGGCGGGCGCGGGACCCGGGGCTCCCGCCGCAGCTCTTGAGAAGCGGGTCAATACCCAGTCAGTTTGGAAACCCGCGAGGCTCTCGTGC
>NW_017735774.1:0-1648 GCF_001890085.2 Hipposideros armiger | reverse complement strand
AGAAGAAGAAGAAGAAGAAGAAGAAGAAGAAGAAGAAGAAGAAAACATTTAAAAATATGAATAATAAAATGGTAAGAACTACATATCTATCAACAATTACTTTCAAGGTAAATGGATTAAATGCTCCAATCAAAAGACATAAGGTAACTGAATGGGTATGAAAACAAGATCCTTACATATGCCTCCTATAAGAGACTCACTTCATATTGAAAGACACACAGAGACTGAAAATAAAGGGATAGAAAAAGATATTTCATGAAAATGTATATGAAAAAAGTTAGGGTAGCAATACTGATACCAGACAAAAGGCTATGACAAGAGACTAAGAAGGACTCAGCAATTCCACTTCTGGGTGTTATCTGAAGAAACCCAAAACAGTACTTCGAAGGGACATGTGCACTATTATGTTCATTGAAGCATTATTTACAATAGCCAAGATATGAAATCAACATGGCTGTCCATCAATGAATGAATGGATAAAGAAGAGTCTGTACATATGTACAGTGGAATACTACTCAGCTTGCAACAACATGGAAGACCCTGAGGGTATTATGCTGAGTGGAGTAAGTCAGGCTGAAAAAGACAAATGCCATATGATTTTACTTATATGTGGAATCTAAGGAACAAAATAAATGAACAAATAAAACAGAAACAGAAACAAACTCAGATACAGAGAACATTTTGATAGTTGCTAGATGGGAGGGACTTTGGAAGATGTGTGAAAAAAGTTAAGGGATTAAGAAGTACAAATTGGTAGTTACAAAATAATCATCGGGATGTAAAATATAGCATAAATAATACAGTCAATAATGTTGTAATAACTAGGTATGATGTCAGATGGGTCCTAGATTTATCAGGTTGATCATGTCATAAGTTATAAATATAAATGTCTAATCACTGTGTCTATACACCTAAACATAGTATTGTATGTCAACTGTAATTAAAAAAGTATATTAAAAAAATAAAAAACAGAATGTCACCTTGAGGCACTACAAATACTCTAAATAATATTAAGCAGATGATAATCCTCAATTACATCAGTCAAAGCACATAGCCATCTCTATAGGCAATGGCCACCTTTAATTTCTTTATGCAGGCAAGAGCACTGGTTTCCCTTTTGATATCTATACTTGGCCTTTCTTCTTTAAAACAGTGCATCTCGATGAGTACATTTCCATTTACTTCCCCTCAAAATTACAGTGAAACGACAGGTGCTGTTTTTACATGTATTAAAAAAATTGAGATCCTTTCAAAAGGAACCACCATCTTCTAGCAATTTGTCTGAATGATGGACACAAAGAACAGAGGCATCCACTATATCAGCAGTTCTCACCCTTTCACAGGGGTCACCTAAGACCATCGGAAAACATATTTTTACGGTCTTAGGAGCCGAGACACCTCTCCTCTATCTGTCTCTAGGCCCACATGCAAATACGCCCACATACGAGAGTACCCGGTGACCCCTGTGAAAGGGTTTCAACCCCCAAAGAGGTCACAACCCACAGGTTGAGAACCGCTGCGCTGTATGTTCTCTAGGCCTTTTAGAAAACATGGAGGTGTTCCTTTGGTCACATATATGACAGTCTATAAGAAAGGTGATATAGTAGCCATCAGAGTAATGGGTACCCTTCAGATGGGAGTGCTCCAT
>NW_017735773.1:0-1650 GCF_001890085.2 Hipposideros armiger | reverse complement strand
GTATTAGTTCTAGTTCTGAGACGAATGCCATTAGTACTATAATAGGGATTGCATTGAACCTGTATATTGCTTTAGGTAGTAAAGTGATTTTAACAATATTCATCATTTCAATCCAGGAACAAGGTATAGCCTTCCATTTATTTGTATCTTCTTCAGTTTCTTTCTTCAGTGTCGTATAGTTTTCAGAGTACAGGTCCTTTACCTCTTTGGTTAAAGTTCTTCCTAGGTATTTTATGCTTTCTAATGCAATTCTAAACAGGACTATTTTCTTCTTCTGATTGTTTGCTATTGATGTATAGAAATGCAACAGATTTCTGTATATTGATTTTATATCCTGCAACTTTACTGAATTCATTTATTAGTTTTAATAGTTTTTTGATGGGGTCTTTAGGGTTTTCTATGTACATATTAATATATTATCATGTCATTTGCAAATAGCGAAAGTTTCCCATCTTTTCTGTTTGGATGCCTTTTATTTCTTTTTCTTGTGTGATTGCTGTGGCTAGAACTTGTAAAGCTTATGTTGAATAGACGTGGTGAGAGTGGGCACCCTTGTCGTCATCCTGATCTTAGAGGAAAAGATTTCAGCTTTTCATCATTGAGTATATGATATTAGCTGTGGGTTTGTCATATATAGCCTTTATTATGTTGAGGTATGTTTTTTATATACCCTACTTTGTTGAATATTTTTCTCATAAAAGGATATTGAATTTTGTCAAATGCTTTTTTTGCATCTCTTCAGATGATAATATGATTTTTATCCTTCGTTTTGTTAATGTGAAGTATCTCGATTGATTTATGGATGTTGAGCCATCCATGCACTCTTGGATAAATACCACTTGGTCATGGTGAATAATCCTTTTAATGTATTGTGAAATCCAGTTTGCTAATATTCAGTTGAGAATTTTTGTATTTGTGTTCATCAGGGATATTGTCCTGTAATTTTCTTTTTTTGTAATGTCTTTGGTTTTGGTATCCAGGTAATGCTGGCTTTGTAGAAAGAGTTTAAAAGTGTTCCTTTCTTTTCAGTTTTTAAAAATACTTAAAGAAGGATAAGTATTAATTCTTCTAAATGTTTGGTAGAATTCTCCAGTGAAGCTGTGTGGTCCTGGACTTTTATCTGTTGGGAGTTTTTTGATCACTGCTTCAGTAATCGGTCTGTTTAGATTTCCTGTTTCTTCCTGGTTCAGTCTTGGAAGGTTATATGCTTCTAGGAATTTATCCATTTCTTCTGTCGCCGGAGGCTCATGGGATGTCCCAAGAGAAGATTCAACCCAGAGCAGCTTTGACTGGGTTCTTGTATCCATTGCAAGAAAGAATTCAAGAGTGAGGCAGATGAAGGAAAGCGAAAGTGTTTTAGTGAAAACAAAAGTACATACTTGAGAGGAAAATGCGGGTGAACTGAGAGAAGAACAGCCTGGAGGAAGTCACGACCAGGGGTATTTACCCTTCCCAGGACGGGAATCCCATTGACTTGGTTCATTTATCTCCTCCCCTGGGCAAGACCCTCCATTTTCGGCTTTTTCTTCCTTATTTGGTTCCTCAGGAACTGTCATGGCATCAGATGCATGATGGGCGTCTTAGTAACTGCAATGCAAATGAGATTATAATGACATTATAATTAGCTAAAAGGTCCGGTCCCAATCATAA
>NW_017735772.1:0-1594 GCF_001890085.2 Hipposideros armiger | reverse complement strand
AAAAAAAAAAGTAAATTATTTGATTTGATAAGTTTATAATATATTTTATTTAACCCAAAACATCCAAAGTATTTCAACAAGTTGAAACATCCTATTTAAAAAGTTATTAATGGGAAATTTTGCGTTATTTTTTCATACCAAGTCTTTGAAATCAATTGTATAGTTTTACAGCATATCAATTTAGATGCTAAGTTTTTCTCAGAAATACTTGATCTATATTTAGGTTTTATCAAATTTACAGTTGAAAAAGTAGATTCACATACCCAACTTGTTCCAAATATGCTTCAAAATTTTCCAGTAACTGAATTGAGTATCAGTTTTAAGTTTAACTTTTAATTACAATGAAATAAAAGTTTAGTTCCATAGTCTCACTAGCCACATTTCAGATTCTCAACAGCTACACATGACCAGTGGCTACCAGAGTGGGCACTGCATCACTGAAATAACCAAGTGCGTTCATTTGATAGTTGCCACTTTCAGTCTGGAGAGGTGTAGAAACAGGTAGCTAGATGGCAGGGACTGAAGAACGTGGTGATAAAAAGGTTTGTGATTTTGAATAACCAATATTAACTTCTCTGTGCTCCATTGAAAAAAAATCTATAAATGTAACCAGTGAGAGCAAAATAGTGGATGAGTATGCAGCGTATTGTAGTGGTTAAGAGTTTTGTTTTTTTTTTTAAAGATTTTTATTGGGGAATTGGGGGGATGGGAACAGTGCTGGGGAATCGGGGGAAGGGGAACAGACAAGTTGCTGTCGTTTTGGTCTTCAGTCTAGTTGCGGAGGACGTTGCTTCACTGGCCCAAGTTGGCACCATCATTGCGCTCTTCCCAGACAAGGCAAATCAGTCGCCGGCTTCTGGACGTCCGCTCACTGCGGCTGCTGGCCGCTCACGCTGGCTGCCGGCTACACACGGCAGCCCATGGCAACCCACTGCCACAGGGGCTGCAGCCCACACCATCGCCGGTGACCCACGGCAGCCCAGCTCCAGGTTGAGCTGTCGTTCAGCATCCCAGCTGCGGAGGGCAGCGTCACTGGCCCTCCTATGTGGGATCCGAACTGGGGCCCTCTGGCATCCCAAGCCAGTTCTTAACCATCGCGCCACTCAGCAGGCCCTCCTTTTTTTTTTTAACACATGTAACACATATGGATGATTATGCAATAACATTTTTCTGCTTTCTTAATACAGACACTTAGGAAATTAAGTGTGAAACTAGAAATTTTCAATTTTATTCACCTTAATTAAATATCTTATTTAAAAAGCCATACCTAATTATTTAAGGCACAAATTAATTTTGATATTTTACTTGAACTTTAAAACTTTGTGCTATTCTTCCCCATGTTTCTATTCAAAATTGAAATATAGAATAGTATTTCAGTTTCTAACACACTCGTCAAAGTACAGCTCCATATTCCTTACAAATAAATAAAAGATCTTGATCTGTTCACAATTATCTAAATGCAAGTATATTTTTTAATTAATTGAGTATTACTTTTTTTTGTGTTTTGTTTTGTTTTAAAGATTTTTTATTGGGGAACTGGGAGGATGGGAACAGTACTGGGGAATTGGGGGAAGGGGAACAGACAAGTTGCTGT
>NW_017735771.1:0-1585 GCF_001890085.2 Hipposideros armiger | reverse complement strand
TTTACATTGTATATTTGTATCATAGGTGCATGAGACTCACTTTGTTGCACTTAGGAACCAATCCTACTTATGAACGTTCTCCCGGAACAGAACTCGTTCGTAAGTCGGGGACTTACTGTATTGCTTTTATTAGAGCGGGAGGGTTGATGGGTCCTGTCAGAGGGCAGCCGGGGCTGCATTGAAGATTAAATTCCAGGTAGGAGGGAGCAGGGCTCCTCATTCCACAGGAGGGAGGCCGGCAAGCCACTCTATGGAGACCTGGTGGCAGGCGGCAGCCTTAGATCTGTGAGCCCAGCCCTCTATCCCAGCGCCCACCATGGCTACATTCCACCAGGGGACCCCCACAGCGCCCAGCATTTCCGCCCACCACCAAGGGGAGTGCAGCTAAGGTCCATTCTGCTCCCTCAAGGGATGAGGGTTCAGGGCTAGCCTAATTACCCAATTGGTAGGTTTCCTGGCACCTGTCTTAGGGGGACTTAAGTGATCCCTGCACGCCACCCAATGACCTTATGTGCAGAACCTACAATGGAATCGTAGGAGGCCTGGCAAGGACTCAAGGTCAGGGAGTCTGATCCTCCTTGTTATTACAGAGCAGGAGCCTGAGCCCCAGGGAAGGAAAGGGGCTCAGTCGAGCACATGGCTGTGTGGTTAGTCCCATGATTTTGGGAGTCCCTTGAGGATGGGGGCTGCATCTTCTGTTCTCATCGTTATTCCTAAAGTATTGAGGTGAAAGAAACTGGGTGATTAGCTAAAGTAATCAAGGCCAGGGTGACGTCATTATTGTAAGCCAACAGTATTTTGGATACACTGGGTGTTCGATGGAGGTTGTTTATTGGTTGTATGGATGATAGCAGTGTAGCACCTCAGAGGGCATGGTGGTCATTTGGAGCATTCACCAAGTCTTGGGAGCTAATTCATTAGCCGTAAATAATAGTTGTAGGTGAATATCATGGTCTTGACTTACCAGGGCAAACCAAGGAATGGTGGGGACTGGGTTTCTGAGTGCCCCAGTCCGAATGATTGCAGGCAGGTGGTGACAAGGTCGCCAGCTGTGCCAATCCAGTTGTGCCAATCAGCTGTGCTAGTCTTCAGTAGGTGTGTCTTGACAAAGTTGTCCATGAAGTCTCCTCCAGCCCACACAGACCCTGGAAGCATGAAGTCCACTGTCTGGCCCCAGTAGGGGCCTACAGCACTGTCAGGCTCCCTCAGCTCTTCAGAAATCTGCCCTTGCCCAGGAGAGTGAACTAGGCTCCTTGCGTTTTTCTCTCCTCTGAGCTCTAGAAGCCAGAGCCTTTCCAGGTAGGTTTCTTCAGGTTTCCAACCTGAACTCAAAATTGGATGCTGTTCTCACCTTTCCCCATGGTGAGAAAATCCCCCAAATGACCTGCTCAAGTCAAGGGGACCCTGGCCTTTCCAGCACTTCCCATCCACTGTTCCACAGGCATACACTCTCCAACCCCAGTGATCTGCACTAGTCGGGGTAGCAGAGCCCTGATAAATGTCTAGCGGGTGGAATGACTGAGTCTGAGCAAGGATAAAGAAAAAGGATCTGGAGTTCATAAAGGACCACAAGCTGAAACTGCAC
>NW_017735770.1:0-1653 GCF_001890085.2 Hipposideros armiger | reverse complement strand
GCTCTATGCCCAGCCCGAGCTGAGCTGCCACTGAGCTGCCAACAGGTAACAGGATGGCTCAACTAAGAAAAAAAAAAAAAAACAAAGAAAGCAGGCATTCGCAGTAGTGAGACAAGGTCAGCCAAACCCCATGGCCCTTGGGTTCCCTGGCACTCAGGTCTGAGGAAGCCTCATTGATGGGAACTCAGCTACCTGACTCTGGTTACCTACTGGACCTGGGGCCTTTGGAAGGCAGGGCTTAGGTCTCCATCCATTCCTGATTCTCCAAGCCCCAGGCACAGAAGATGCATGGCACATGCTAAACGCAGAATCGGCTAGCTCCTAGCTTTCTCTGCTCCACAGCTCGCCAAGTCATCAGCAAGGAGGGCCCCATCCGTTTGTTTCTAAACACACGCTGAGCTCCCCCAGTCTACACCCAGGATCTTACCTCAAACCATCCTTTCTATATCAGCCTCTAGATTTTTCCCTCAAGCTTAGTTTCCTCTCTCCGAATATACTGAGGTAACTAAAGACACTGACGGTCGTCTCCTCTTTACTTCTCTCCCACAACAATGCTAGGCATACAGCAGGAGCTCCATAAATGCTAAACATACAGCAGGAGCTCCAAAAACACTAGGCATACAGAAGGAGCTCTATAAATGCCAAACATACAGCAGGAGCTCTAAAAATGCTAGGTATACAGCAGAAGCTCCACAAATGTGTGCTGATCAACTTCAGTGTCAGGCGGGGGTCAGGACTGGCGGGGGTCCTGAGCTGACCCCTGACTGCCGCATCCCAGCTGTGTGACCCTGGGCAGGGTGCAGAGCCTCCGGGCCTCAGGCTGCCCATCTGTAATGGGGGGGGTGGGCGCCAGGAACCTCAAAATCACAGATCAAGATGAGGATTACACGGGATCTGACGCCAGTGCCTGACACCTAGGGGACACTTGATGTTGGTCTTTTATCTCCCAGGGCTGGGGTTGAAAAGGAAAGATATGAGGCAGATATTAAAACCCCACAAACATTCCTCAGGCTATCTACTTTAGCCAGTGATCAATGTCCCCAGTCCTCCACGTCTGGCTCAGAATAGCTCCCGAGGAGCCAAACTGGCTGACTGGAATGTCACTTCCTTTGCTGGAAAAAATAAAAAACAGGGAGTGTGTTCTGCTCCTGAATGTCACACAGGCAGGAGGGAAGGGCTCCCGCCTTCTGGCAGAATAGTCCAGGAAGAAATGCACTATCCGCCTGGCTGGCCAGGACAGGGGTGGGAGTTGGGGAGAGGGGCATGACCCCTTCAATCCCTCTGTCCCTGACAGCCTCCCCAAACTTGGCAAAAACACACTTTCAAACTGAGAAACCTGGATCACCCCAGCTTGAAAGGCTCTGTCCTGTTTCCATTGGACCAGTTTCCCCATCTCCTTGGCAAATACTGGGGCTTTTATGAAAAAAACAATAATTATTTTAAAAAGAGAAACAAAGAACCTGAGGCCACTAGCCAGAGCAGAGCTTCCCAAGACAGTGCCGGCCCCCTGTCCTTCAGGCGGGGACGTGTCCTGCCCCCTCTATGCCCAGCTTGCAGGGCTTGGGTTGAGGTGATCATCCAACACCTGCTGAATGAGAGCCCGGGGAGGAGGTGGGCACAGCACGGAGGGGAGGCCCAAGGACCATGTGTCCA
>NW_017731813.1:1622658-1623426 GCF_001890085.2 Hipposideros armiger | reverse complement strand
AAGACACACTTTATTATTTCTACCACCATACTCTCCAATGATGAACCCCACTGAAGAAGTTTTTTCAAAAATTAAGTTCTGCATAAGAAATATTTTAGCTGATCCATCAAATACTATAAGTATTTCTGATGTTAAATAAGTATTTTATGTTTATTATTAAATACACACAATAAAATGTTGAATTTTAACAATAACTTAACATTGGATTTATTTTTATTACAAAGATTAAGAAAACATTTTTGTGAAAAAATTTGATCTGCAAAAGGATGAATTTGATTTGCAAAAGGGTGAATTTGGAGTGCAAAATTTGTACACACAAAAAAACTACAAACAAACAAGACAAACAAAAATACAACAAAACAAAAACAGCACAACACAAAACAAAAAAACCCCAAATCAAAACAAACAAAAAGCCTATAAAACATAAAACAAAACAAAACAAAACAAAACAAAAAAAGAACAAGAAAAGAGCAAAAAAATAAAGAAAAGAGGAAAAGAAATCAAAGAGAAAGAAACAAAAAGAAAAAGATAAACCACTAAGTCCAGCCACCACCTACCTTGGCTTAGCACCCAACAGCAATGCCCCAGGCCATTGCAGTATGGCCACTGCTGTAAAAACCCTCCTTTGATTGTGGAGGCTGGGCCAGCCACCAGGTGCCCAGAGTACATGGAGAAATGCAACTCTGGGTGTGCGGGGCAGGTTTCCAAGGTGCTAGGCAATGTGGTCCGTGGTTTCTACAAAGTCAGTGCAGTTTCTGCTCCAGCACC
>NW_017731813.1:1619165-1621578 GCF_001890085.2 Hipposideros armiger | reverse complement strand
CTCCAAAGGCACTCAGTTCAGTCCTTCCCCACAAGTCTCTGGGACCCCAGAGCTGCCACTGCCTCTGCCAGAGACCAGGTAAGTGCCCACCAGCGAGCAAGTCCATGTGCTGGCTCTACAAGAGGGCATCTGGGTTTCCAGCTGCCTTGCTCCCCACCAGGAAGGGAAGAGAGAGTCCTCGCTGATTTTCACTGTGAGATGCCGCGGGAACGCCTCTTTATGGCACAGGACCTCTGGGCTGGGGAGCCTGTCCTGAGACTTGAGGGGGTGGGAGAACCTTCCATTTTCAAGGCCCTCCCTCCTCAGGGGGCACCTCTGTCACCAAGGTGTCCCTCCTGGCATTCACCCACCCTCTGTGTGTGTTTGGGGTCAGCCTGTTTCACATCTCCACCCCTCCTACCATTCTCGACCTGGCCTCTTCTTTAAATCCTTAGCTATAGTGGTTCTGCTCAGCTAGTGTTCAGCTCAGCTAGTGTTCAGATAAATCCCAAAGTCGATTGTTCTATAATTTATCTGCAATTTTGGTGTGATCCTGGGAGGCGGTAGGCACAGCGTTCACCGAATCTGCCATCTTCCTCTCCTCCAATAAAAAATTATTTGAATCCAAATACATTAGCCTTTAAATTTCTTTCCACTGTATTCTCCCAGCAAGACTTAAATTGCAAAATAAATTGCTGGTTTCATGAATCTCCTGTAATACACCCAGTCATTTAAATGGTGGGTGGAAGTTACTATAACCAGTATTAGTGGTGTTTCAAAGATTGGGAATGGAGAAATATTTTCTGAAGTCATCTCCGGTGTATGGTAGGTGGATGTTTGGCTTGCTCAGAGAAATTTAGCTGAAAACTCTAGAATTACTCAAATGTTTGGACTGATGACACTTTAATATTTTGGACAACTGACAGCAGGAATCCATTAATCTAACCCATGGAGAATGAGAAAGATGAGGTTTAGATGGTGTGCATCCATGTTTTGTTTTTGTTTTAATCGCTTTAGACTCGAACTCAAGAAATCTGAGCCTTCATTTCTGAACATCTATTATGACTAAGAATATATTAGTTGTATATCTGTATGGGAAATTTGAAGTGAAATTGGAGGCAATTTTCTAAACCAACTTTTTTTATTTAAGAAAATTGAGATGTTGGTGAGGATATGGAAAGGTATGTATTTTGAGCATAGTCATTAACCCTAATGGAATTCACTGAGTATCTTATCAGTGCTTTCAGTTCAGCCACCTCCTAGGTTCATATCAACATGAATGTGGGTGATATTGCATAGGTTAGTGTTAAAGAGAAATAAAATACTAAGAGTGTAAAGACTGAGTAATTAATAGGCAGTGTTATTATCAAGCAGGGGACTCCATCTAATACAGGGTCTAGACTTTGGGAGATGAGATTTTGGAAAGAAGAATGAAGTGTGTCTTTTAAAGTTAACAGGTGTATTCAATTGTCTGTCTCATTAAGGAATCAATGTCTTTGAGTGATGGTGATGCCTGGGTTTTTCCTTTACATTCAAGGAGGTCTGAAGGTGCTCTGCTGCATGTATGGGTTGCCTGCCTCAGGATCACTGCAGCTAGTTAGCTGCCTCTGCTATGTATGCAGTATACTGCTGTCACAATATACCACCTGAACAGTGTCAGCAGGTTAAGTGGCCAGTTCAAAACTTACCAGGAGTGAGCCTATGAAGCCTAATATGGGATTAAGAAATCCTGAATTATAGTCTTTTTATTTTTTATTACAGTTGAAAATCAGTATTATTTTATATTATTTTCAGGTGTAGAGATAGTGGTTAGACATTTATATACTTTGCAAAGTGATCTTTCCCAAAAGTCTAGTACCCATGTGGCACCATACATAGTTATTAAAATATTATTGACTATATCCTTATTCTGTACTTTATATCCCTGTGATTTTTTGTAACTGCTAATTTGTACTTCTTAATCCCTTAACCGTTTTTACCCAGACTCAAAACCCTCCTCACCTCTGGCAGCCATCAGTTTGTTCTCTCTATGTAGGAGTCTGTTTCTATTTTGTTTGTTCCTTTATTTTATGTTTTAGATTCCACATATAAGTGAAATTATATAGTATTTGTCTTTCTTTGTCTGACTTATTTCACTTACAATAATACTCACCAGGTCTATTGGTGTTGTCGTAAATGGTAAGATATTCTTTTTTATGGCTGATTAATATCTATATCTATACCTGTCTATATCTATCTATCTATCTATCTATCTATCTATCTATCTATCTATCTATACCACTTCTTTATCTAATTGTCTATTGATGGGCACTTAGGTTGCTTCCATATCTTGGCTATTGTAAATAGTGTTGCAGTGAACATAGGGGTGCATATATGTTTTCAAATTAGTGTTTTGGATTTCTTTGGATAAATTACCAAGGAGTGGGATTACTGG
>NW_017731813.1:1614270-1617295 GCF_001890085.2 Hipposideros armiger | reverse complement strand
TACTCCACATCCCATGACTATATATGTTAAATTGTAGTTGACATACAATAGTATTCAACTTCAGCTTCAGGTGTACAGTGCAGTGGTGAAGCCTCTACACCATCCATGAAGTGGTCTCCCTAACAAGGCATGTCCATCTGACACCCTACAAAATGTTTACAACATTATTGATTATATTCCCCAAACTGCCTTTTCTACCCCTGTGGCAATATTGTAGATACATATTTATGCTGTCTAATCCCTTCCCTTTCTCCCTCATCCCCACCCCCTCCCATCTAGCAACCATCAGTTTTTCCTCTGTATCTCTGAGACTATTTCTGTTTACTTTGCTTATTTATTCAGTTCTTTAGAGCCCACATAAAAGTGAGATCCTATGGTATTTGTCTTTATCATATAGTTTTTGTCCTCCACTTTGTTTACATGGTGTATCAGGTTAGCTGATTTGTGGATATGAACCAAGCTTGCATTCTAGGAATAAATCCCATTTGATAATGGTGTATGATAAATTTTAATGTATTGTTGAACTGGATTGCTAATATTTTGTTGCAGATTCTTGCATTTATGTTTATCAGGGATATTGGCCTATAATTGTATTTATTTATTTATTTTTGTTTTTTGATTCTGGTTTTGGAATCACGATAATGGTAGCTTCATAATATGACCTTGGGAGCCTTCCCTCCTCTTGAATTTTTTGGAATAGTTTAAACATGGTAAGTGTTAATTCTTCTTTGAATGTTTGGTAAAATTTACCTGTGAAGCCATCTTGTCCAGAACTTTTGTTTGTTGAGAGTTTTTAAATTACTGATTCAATTTCATTAGTAATAAGTGGTCTCTTCAGATTTTATGTTAATTTTTGATTCAATCTTCGAAGATTGCATGTTTCTAGAAATTTATCCATCTTCCAGATTGTCCATTTTGGTGCCATGCTTATAGTATGTCCTATAATCCAATATAATGTTTCAGATGTGTCAATTGTCACTTTTCCTTTTTCGTTTCTGATTTTATTTATTTGGATCTTTTCTTTTTTTTTTTTCAGTGAGACTGGTTAAAGGTTTATAAATTTTGTTTATCTTTGCAAAAAAACAGCTCTTGGTTTCATTGATATTTTGTATTGCTTTTGTAGACTCTATTTTGTTTATTTTCACTTTGATCTTTACTATTTTCTTTCTTCCTCTCATGTGGGCTTTGTTTGCTCTTCTTTTTCTAGTTCCTTTAGATGTAAGTTTAAATCGTTTATTTGAGATTTTTCTTGTTTCTTAAGGTAGGCCTGTATTGCTATGAATTTCCTTCTTTGGACTGCTTTTACTGTGTCCCATAGATTTTTGGTCATATTTTCATTTTCATTTGTCTGAANTGATGTGTGACATTGAGCATCTTTTTACATGTCTATTGCCATCTATATGTGTTCTTTGGAGAAATGTTTATTCAGGTCCTCTGCTTATTTGGTAATTGGATGTTTGGGGGTTTTTTGGTGTTAAATTGTATGAGTTTTTCATAAATATTGGATATTAACTTTTTATTAGATGTATTATTGGTGAATATCTTCTCCCATTCAGTGAGTTGTCTTTTTGTCTTGCCAATGGTTTCCTTTGTTGTGCAAAACCTTTTTGGTTTGATGTAGTCCCATTTGTTTATTTTTTTCTTTTGTTTCTCTTGCTGGAGGAGATATATCTAAAAAATATTGCTAAGAGCAATGTCAGAGAGTACACTGCCTATGTTTTATTCTAGGAGTTATATGGTTTCAGGTCTTATATTTAATTCTTTAATCCATTTTGAGTGTATTCTTGTATTTGGTATAAGTAAGTGGTCTAATTTCGTTTTTTTGCATGTATCTGTCTAGTTTTCCCAACATCATTTATTAATGAGAGTGTCTTTACCCCAAAGTATATTCTTGCCTCCTTTCTCATAGATTAACTGACAACATAGACAAGGGTTGATTCCTGGGTTTTCTGTTTCATCTCATTGATCTGTATGTGTCTTTTCTTATGCTAGTACTATGCTGTTTTTATTAATATAGCCTTTTAGTTTAGTTTGTTATCAGGTAGCATGATACCTCCAGCTTTGTTCTTCTTTCTCAAGATTGCTGTGGCTATTCAGGGTCTTTTGTGGTTCCATATAAAGTTTAGGATTATCTGTTCTAGTTCTGTGTAAAATACCTTTGGTGTTTTGATAAAGATTGCATTAAATCTATAAATTGCTTTGGGTAAATGGGGTAAATTGCATTTTAATGATCTCAATTCTTCTTATCTGTGAGAATGGTATATGCTTCCATTTTTCTGCATCTTTTTCAATTTCTTTCTTAAATGTCTTATTAGTTTTTAAATATAGGTCTTTTACCTCTTTGGTTAAATTTATTCCTATGAATTGTATTTATTTATTTTTTGATGCAATTGGAAATGGAATTGTTTTATTAATTTCTCTTTCTGATAATTCATTATTGGTGTATAAAGATGCATCTGGTTTCTGAATATTAATATTTACCCTGCTACTTTACTGAATTCTCACATCAGTTCTAATAGACTTTTTTAGTGAATCTTTAAAGTTCTCCCTATATAGTATTATGTCATTTGAAAATAGTGCCAGCTTTCCTTCTTCCTTTTCAACTTGGAAGCCTCTGATTGCTGTGGCCAGGACTTTCAATACTATGTTGAATATAAGTGGTGTAAGTGGACATCCTTTGTCTTTTTTCTGATCTTAATGGGAATGATTTTAGCTTTCCCCCATTGGTTGAGTATGATGTTAGCTGTGGGTTTGTTATATATGACTTCTATTATGTTAAGGTATGTTCTCTCTATTCCCACTTTACTGAGAATGTTTATCACAAATGGATTTTGGATTTAGTCAAATGCTTTTTCTGCATCTATTAATATAATCATATAGGTTTTTTTTTTAAGTTTCAGGTGTACAAAACTATGCAGTAGTTATACTTTTCACCCCTCACAAAGTGACAATCCCCCTCCCCCAACCCCCATCCCCCTGACATCATACATTTCTATTACAATTCCATTGACTCCATTCCCACACT
>NW_017731813.1:1608487-1610920 GCF_001890085.2 Hipposideros armiger | reverse complement strand
CATATTTGTTTTGTACCTGGAAATCTGAACCTCTTATTCCCCTTCACCTTTCCCTCCCTTTTATAAATTTTCAATTACAGTTAACATTCAATATTATTTTATACTAATTTTAGGTGTATGCCATAGTGGTTAGACATATATAAAATATAAGAAGTGATCCCCCTGATTAGTCTAGCACCCAGATGGGACTATACATTGTCATTATCATATTATTGACTGCATTCTCTATACTTTACATCCCCATAACTATTTTGTAACTACCAATTGGTACTTCTTAATCTCTTCATCTTTTTCACCCTGCTCCCCAATACCTCTCCCATCAATCTCCAGTAAATCTAGTATCTATCTGACACTATACCTACTTACTGCAATGTCATTGACTATATTCCTTATGTTATACCCTACATCCCCATGACTACTTTAAACAATGAATTTGCACTTCTTAATCTCTTCCCCATTTTCATCCACCTCAGCAAACCACTTTCCATTGGCAACCATCAAAATATTTTTAGTATCTATGAGTCTGTTTCTGTTTTGTTTGTTTATTTTGTTCTTTAGATTCCACATATTAGTAAAATCACATTGCACCTGTCTCACATACTCCATTCAGGACAATGCCCTCCAGGTTCATCCATGCCACTGCAGATGATAAGAACCCATTTCCTTCCATGAATGATCAATATTCCATTGTACATAAGTGCCAACCCCTATTTATCCATTCTTCTATCGATGGGCACCCAGACTGCCTCCACATCTTCTCCATTGTAAACAATTCTGCAATGAACATATGGGTGCACAAGTTACTTCAAAGTAGAGTTTGGGTTCCTTTTAATAAATACCCAGAAATGGGATTACTGGGTCCTTCTTTATCTTTTATTATAGCTTTGTTTTAAAGTCTCTTTTGTCTGGTATAAGTATTGTTACTCCAGATTATTTTCCCCCATTTGCATGAAATATCTTTTTCCATCTCTTTATTTTCAGTCTGTGTGTGTCTTTCAATTTGAAGTGAGTCTGTTGTAGGCAGGATATGTTTTCTTATCCATTCACCTNTTGTTTTCTTATCCTTTCAGCTACTTTATGTCTTTTGATTGGAGCATTTAATTCATTTACATTTTAAGTGATTATTGATAGGTACATAATTATTGTCATTTTATTATTCATATTGATGTTCTTCCCCCCCCCTCTCTTCTTCTTAAAGAAATCTCTTTAACTCTTCTTGTATACTGGTTTTGTGTTTATAAACTCTTGCCTTTTTCTTGTCTGGGAAGCTCTTTATCTCTCCTTCAATTTTAAATGATAGCCTTGCTGGGTAAAGTAATCTTGGTTGTAGTTCTTGCTTTTCATCACTTTGAATATTTCATGCCAGTCCTTTTTGACCTGCAAAGTTTCTGTTTAGAAATCATCTGACAGTCCTATGGAAGCTCCCTTATTGGTAACTAACGTTCTCTTGCTGCTTTTGGAATTCTTTTTGTCTTTAACTTGCCATTTTAATTATGATGTGTCTCAGTATGGGATTTTTGGGTTGACCTTGTTTGGGACTCCCTGTGCTTCCTGAACTTGTATGTCACTAGGTTAGGGAAGCTTTCAGTCATTATTTCTTCAATAGTTCTGAAACCCTTGCTTCTCTCTCTTCTTCTGGTACCTTGTGGTGGAAATGTTGTTATGCTTGATATTGTCCCCGAGCCCTCTTGAACAGTCCTCAGATTTAACATTTTTTTGTTTGCTTTTCTGATTGGGTGTTTATTTCCTGCTCATTTCCCTCTTCCCCCCCAAGTCTCTGATTCTCTGCATCATTTAATCTGCTGGTTTTTTCTTCTAGTGCAGTCTTCATTTCAGTTATTGTATTTTTCATTTGTGACTGTTTTTTTTTATGGTTTCTATGCCCTTTTTTTATGCTTACTATCTCTTTGTTGAAGTTCTCACTAAGGTTTTTGAGCATTCTTTTAACTATTTTTTTGAACTATATCTGGCAGTTGCTTGACTCCATTCCATTAAGTTCTTTTTCTGGAATTTTTTCCTTTACTTTCATTTGGGGCATGTTTCTTTCTCTCTTCCTTTTGTGTTTGTTTTCATGTATTAGGTAGATCTGTTACATCTCCCATTCTTGGCATGGGGGCCTTATTTAGTAAGTGTCTTGTGGGTCCCGTGGCACTGTCTCCCTGATCATCTGAGCCAGGTGACCCAGAAGTGTTTCTTGTATGACTTTTGTGTTCCCTTTTGTTGTAGTTGAGCCTTGATTGCTTTTGGAAAATGAATGGGTGGAGTTGACCCTCAGGGTGAATTGCTGTGAAGATTGGCCATGATCATGGTGAACTGGTTGCTGTGTAGGGGCTAATTCCATGGATCAGGATTGCCACAGTGGACTCTGGTGCTTGAACAGGCCACTCTTCTGGTGTGTTCCTTGTGGGGATACTTGGGTGTTGCTCTGTTGTG
>NW_017731813.1:1604527-1605397 GCF_001890085.2 Hipposideros armiger | reverse complement strand
TCTCTTTGTCTTTAACATTTGCCATTCTAATTATGTGTCTTGGTGTGGGTCTGTTTGGGTTCATTTTGTTTGGGACTTTCTGCATTTTCTGGATTTGTATGTCTATTTCCGTAGCTCGGTTAGGAAAGTTTTCAGTCATTTCTTCAAATGCATTCTCAGTCTCTTGCTTTCTCTCTTCTCCTTCTGGTACCTCTGATGCAAATGTTGTTATGCTTGATATTGTCCCAGAGGTCTCTTAAACTCTCCTCATTGTTTTTATTCTTCTTTGTTTTTGCTGTTCTGTTAGGTATTTTCTGATACCTTGTCTTCCAAATCATTGATTTGATCTTCTGCTTCATGTAGTCTGAGGATGATTCCTTCTAGTGCATTCTTCATTTCAGTTATTGTACTCTTCACTTCTGAGTGGTTCTTTTTTATGGTTTCTGTGTCCTCTTGTTTCTGCTTGCTATCTCTTTGTTGAAGTCCTCACAAAGTTTCTTGAGCATCTTTATAACTAGTATTTTGAACTCTGTTTCTGGTATGTTGCTTGCCTCCATTTTGTTTAGTTCTTTTTTTAAAGTTGTCTCCTATTCCTTCATTTGGGTGGTATTTCTTTGTTGCCTCATTTTGACTGCCTCTCTGTGTTTGTTTCTATGTATTAGGTAGATCAGCTACATCCCCCAGTCTTGGTCAGGTTGCCTTATGTAGCAGGTGCCCTGTGGGACCCTGTGGTACAGTCTCCCTTGTCACCTGTGCTGAGTGCTCTAGAAGTTTCCCTTGTGTGGGTTGTATGTGCTCTCCTGTTATATTTGAGTCTTGATTGATATTGACACTTCAGTAGGTTGGATTAACCCTCAGCTGATTTCCTGTGAGGTTTGGCCACACCCACAG
>NW_017731813.1:1596838-1599032 GCF_001890085.2 Hipposideros armiger | reverse complement strand
CATCATTTATTTGCTTCTGACTGCAATTTGGGCAGTATCATGGGATTATTTGGGTCTCTTCTCTGCTTCACAATGTTTGGAGGCCTCTACTAGGATGACATGAAAAGCTGAGGCTAAAAAAGCTAAGGTTGAATAGGAATCTCTTTCTCTTTATTTTCTCAAGGCCTTTTTATATAGCTTCTCTAGCATAGTGGTGTCAAGGTAGTTGAACGTCTTATATGGCAGTTCAGAGATCCCAGAGCTACTGTTCCATGAGGCCTGGGTTGAAGCTAAAAGCCTTCTTATGACCTGACTTCCGAGGTCTATTATTCAGGCAAGTGATGAAGACCAGACCATATTCAAGGGAGGGGGATTAGTTTCCATCTTTCAATGGGCATAACAAAGAATTGTCACAGCACTCAGTATATAATGTATATTTCCCCCAGTGTTCATAACCACTCTGGAATGAGAATGTTACAGATGAGAAAATTGAGCTATGATAGCTCAAGTTACTTGCCCAGAGGGTAAATAGTAGAGTCAGGATTCAATCCTTGAATTCTGGTCATGGTAGAACAGACCTTCTGGGCTTTTGTTCAATTTCTTTAATGTACAAATTGGAGAAATAAACAAAAAACAACTGAGGTCCAAAGAAAGGGAGAAAAAGCCTGTTTGGTATCACATATTTTATCAACAGAATTAGGGTAACCTATGCCCAGAAGGTTAAGCAAACACTATGACTCTAGAACACTAGGCATAGCTCCAAAGGAGGGGCTTTGAAAGAGTTAATGGAAACAGATTTTTCCAGGCTGGGCAATATTAGTTTGGATGATTTTAGGTGCCATAATGCTATAGATGGTCAACAGACACTAGTGGTATTGTGCTTTCCAACACTGTCAATTCCAGAAAACTATAGGAATACCAAGAACAGATACTTAAATGACTTTNGAGGGATTGCTTGGTCACATGGTAATTCTATTCTTAATTGTTTGAGTAACTTTCATACTGTTTTCCATAGTGACTGTACCAATTTACATTTCCACCAGCTGTGTATGAGGGTTCCTTTCTCTCCAAAACCTCTCAACACTTGTTATAACTTATCTTGTTGATAACAACCATTCTAATAGGTGTAAGATGGTATCTCGTTGTGGTTTTGGTTTGCATTTTCCTAATAGCTAGTGAAGCTGAGCATTTATAAATTTACCTGTTGGCCATTTGTTTGTCTTCTTGAGAAGAGTGTCTGTTCAGGTCCTCTGCCCCATATTATTTTTCTTTTTAGCTGAGACATCCTGCCACCTGTTGGCAGCTCAATGGCTGCTCAGCTCGGACCATGAATGGAACCAGTGACTCTGTTGCTCAGAGCTTGTACTCTTGAGTGAGCTCTTAACCAACTGAGCCACTCGGTCGGCCTCTGCCCATTTTTTAGATTGATTGTTCATTTTTGTTGTTGTTGAGTTGTATGAGTTTTTTATATATTTTGGATATTAGCCCCTTATCAGAGGTGTGGTTTGCAAATATCTTCCATTTGATTCATTGCCTATTTGTTTTGTTGATGGTTTCTGTATTGGCATAGAAGTAAACCCTGGTCATTCACAGAACATTAAAGCATTCACAAGACTGTACAAAGTGGGAGAGCAAGAAAGGTTTATTGAAAGTCAGGCAGAGAGAAATACTAGCAAAGAGTTTGCCAGGGCAGAGTCTGATGGAGACAGCTGCACCGGGTTTTGGTTTAGCTTGAATTTTATATTTTTCTAAGTAAGATGTAGGGTGCTTTTCAGCTTGCAGGGTGACTGCTGTTACAATTTTCTTCTCTTAGGAACTGTCTTGTTCCCATCTATGATGGATGTCATCTTGCAGGGGGGTTGTTGTTGCGATTGGGAACTGTTCTGTGCCCATCTATGATGGATGTAAGGTGCTTGTCAGCTTACAGGTGCAGTGCTAGCCAGGGGATTCAGAGCCAAGCAGTTAATTTTTAAGCTCATTCCTGCTAGCTCACAAGCTCACGCCTGTTAACTCTTTGCCTGTTCCATCCTGCCAGCTCATGAGCCTGCTACTATTAACTCTTTATTTGACTCATCAGTTTCTTTTGCTGTGCAGAAACTTTTAAATTTGATGCTGTCCTGTTCAATTATTTTTGTTCTTACTTACTTTGCCTTTGAGATCAAATTCATAAGATCCTCTTTGAACCCAAGGTCCATAAGTTTAGTACCTACACTCT
>NW_017731813.1:1593185-1594243 GCF_001890085.2 Hipposideros armiger | reverse complement strand
TCCCAAGGTTAGCCTGGGAAATGTAAATGTATGGAAGACATCCTGTTTACATAAAGAAAATAGCTTACACTATGCTTTCCTTTGGTAAATATCATTTTAATGAAAGATGGCATCATTTCCTCTGAAAGTTATCCCTTCTTCATTCCTCAGAGTGAATTTCTATTCAGCATCTTGGAAAAAACAGTGAAAGAAAATCACAAAGAGTTTATCTATTCAAAGTACTCAATGTCCCATCTGAGCTTTTGGGAAGTTGTAAACACTCCTAGCCAGCTCAAGTGATGCGGAGCTGCACTGTTCTGTCCATGGCCCCAAGAGAAATGGTGCTATTAGCATATCTGTGTATTATTAAGGCAATTAAATAGAATTTATGTCTGCCAGACTACTAGTGATTTGGCAAGAAATGTGTATTGTGCAAAAGTCATTGACTGTATTTCATGGAAATTGCAATAGAGATCCATCTTTCTGCCCAAATTCTTCACACAACATAGGCAAATCTCATTACGGTGAGTTGTTCTTATGCCTTCTTCTGATGTCTTAACATCACCAGTTTCTTCTTGAGGCTTTTCTGTAGTGGGTTTGTTTGTATTTCCTTAGCTCTAAAAAGGGCTTCACAATTCTAGCTAAAGACCATAGAATACTATTCTAAATTGGATGCAAATAAATAGAGCATTAAGAAAACTTCATTTGGCTTAATGCCATCTTGGATAAGCCTTGGCCTCAGTTTTAAGCAGCTATTTCTTGACAAGCACAATATTTGTTTGGCAACAAAAAGTGAATAGGAAACTGAAACAACTGTAGTATTCTGCAATGATGGTGGAAAAGATGAGTTAGGCACTTTCTCTCCTTCAAGGATCTTATTTGGGTGCTTCTGTTATCTCTTGCTGCATAACAAACCACCTCAGTACTTGGCACCTTAAAGAATGACCATCATTTATTTGCTTCTGACTGCAATTTGGGCAGTATCATGGGATTATTTGGGTCTCTTCTCTGCTTCACAATGTTTGGAGGCCTCTACTAGGATGACATGAAAAGCTGAGGCTAAAAAAGCTAAGGTTGAA
>NW_017731813.1:1591272-1592287 GCF_001890085.2 Hipposideros armiger | reverse complement strand
GCTGGAGAGCCTAGTGTGAGGCTGGGGCCCCTTACTCCTCTGTGGGAAACCTCTGTGGCCACTATATCACTCCCAATTTTCATCCACCATTCAGAGGTTTGGGGCCAGCCAGTTTTGTGTCTCCATCCTCCTACTAGTCTTGCTGTGGCTTCTTCTTTACATCCTTAATTATAAAACTTCTGTTCAGCTAGACTTCAGATGATACTCTTGTTTGACATTCCATAATTTAGTTGTAATATTGATGTATTCATGGGATGATTATCTACGCTGCTATCTTGGATCCCTCCTTGTTTAAGTATTTTAAGAGTGACCACAATGCCTTAGATCACCCCCACCAAACTCCCATCCAACAAGAGCATCTCTGCATATCACCTCTTTTACACAGGGGCCTTCTTCTTGAGAGTTTTTATGTATTTATTCATTTCTTTGTTTGTTTTAAATTTTTATTAAATTTATTAGGGTGACATTGGTTAGTAAAATTATATAGGTTTCAAGTATATATTTCTCTAAAGATCATCTATATATTGAATTGTGTGTTCACCACCCAAAGTCAGTTCTCCTTCCATCGTCATATATTTGATCCTCTTTTCACCCTTCTACCACCTCCTCTCCCTCCTTACCTTCTGGTAACCATTAAACTGTCTGTTTCTATGAATTTTTGTTTTTTTTGTTTGTCTTGTTCACTTTTTGCCTTCAGTTTTATATCCCACATATGAGTGAAGTCATATGGTTCTTGATGTTTTCTGTCTGACTTATTTCGCTTAGCATAATAATCTCAAGATTCATCCATGTTGTCACAAATGGCAGTATTTCTTCTTTTCCTATGGCTGAGTAATACTCCATTGTATATATGTACCACTTCTTTTTTATCCAATTATCTATTGAAAGACAGTTTGGTTGTTTCCATGTCTTAGTCATTGTGAATAATGCAGCAATGAAAATAGGGGTACACATATCTTTACAGATAAATGTTTTCAGATTGTTTCGGTAGAAATCCAGAAGAGGGATTGCTTGG
>NW_017731813.1:1588388-1589172 GCF_001890085.2 Hipposideros armiger | reverse complement strand
AGGGGAAGTTAGGACAGATACCACTGAAATACAAAGGATCAGGCAAGAATACTATGAAGGACTATATGCCACCAAATTCAAGAATCTAGAATGAAAGGACAAGTTCTTAGAAATATATAACCTTCCTAGACTGAATCACAAAAAACTGGAAAATCTAAATAGACTGATCAACAGTAATGAAATTGAAACAATCATCTAAAACCTCCCCAAAGCAAAGGTCCAGGACTAGTGAATTCTACTAAACATTCAAAGGTGATTTAATACCTGTCCTCCTTAAACTGTTCCAAAAGAATTGAAGAGGAAACAATACTTCCTAACTGATTTTATGAGGCCAACATTACCCTGCTATCAAAACCTGGTAAGGATAACACAAGAAAAAGAAACTACAGACAAATATCTCTGATGGCCATAGATGCAAAAATCCTAAGCAAAATACTAGCAAATTTAATACAACAATACATTAAAAAGATTACACATCATGATCAAGTGTGGTTCATTCCAGAGGCACTAGAATGGTTCAACATATGCAAACTGATCAATGCAATACATCATATAAACAAAATAAAAGATAAAAATCATATGATCATATCAATAGATGCAGAAAAAGAATTTGACAAGATACAACATCCATCAAGGGATCACCATGATTCAAACACTTAATAAAATGGCTATAGAAGGAAAGTACCTCAAAATAATAAAGGCCATATACTACAAACACTTAGCTAATATCATACTTAATGGTGAAAAACTGAAAGCTTTTCCTCTAAGATCAGGAATAAGACAG
>NW_017731813.1:1583471-1584562 GCF_001890085.2 Hipposideros armiger | reverse complement strand
TTCACAAAATGCCAGGACACCCCGAGGCCTGCTGGCACTTGCCAGGTCTTTTAAGGTTCAGTCACTGACAAAGACTCATGTAGTATGCAAGTAGCGTGAGGCGGGGTCTCAGGGACTCACTAGAGTGGGAAGAATTGTGGTCACCAGGTTAAAGTAAATTTTGGTTTGGATCCAGTGCTGAGCCTTAAGATGCTCAGCAAACGTCTCAGAGCACACTGAGGCTAGTCCCCACCTGCATGAAGTCTGATGGACTCTGATAGTTTTCCGAGAAAGAGTACAATGTGAGTGGGGTTGGCCACCCTTGGAGAAAGTGCCTTTGGTTTTGGGGGAGTTGGGTGGTGTGGGGTCCAAGTGAGTCAGTAGGGTAGAGCTGCATAGCTCACCAGACCAATAAGATTCAGATTTGGCCATAGGCGTAGTGGGAGGGCTAAACACAGCCAGCCTGCTGTCTGCATGGGAGGAGGAATCCTCACAGGGAAAATGCTGACTGTTCTGCAGCTTTTGTTCCAAAGTCATAAAACTCAGCCTGTCTTCCGTATGTCTCTGACACCCCTTGAATTACTGTCCATCTGCTGGAGCCCAAGGTGAGTCCTGGGAATGACAGCGTCTTTGTGCTGGCCCTTTAAGAGGACACCTGGGTTTCCTTCCACCTACTGTTCCACCTGTATGGTCGGAATCCCCACTGTTTTTCACAGCCAGATGTTGTGGGGGCTCCTCTTCTTAGTACCAGTACTCTGGGGCTGGGGTCCCTTGCTCCTCTGGGGAGAACCTCCGTGGCTGAAAAATCCCTCTAAGTTTTGAACAGCCACACGGAGGTTTGGGGTTAGCCAGTTTTACATCTCAGCCCATCCTACCAGTTTCAAGGTGGCTTCTTCTTTATAAAACTTCTGTTCATCCAGACTTCAGATGGCTCTACAGGTTGATTGTTCTATAATTTAGTTGTAATTTTAATTTGTTCATGGAAGGACGCAGGCACGGTGTTTATCTACTCTGACATCTTGGATCTCTCTCCTCTGAAGTCTAAAATTTTATGTTCTATTTCAATGTATTTTAAATGATTACATTAACTAAGATTTGAAACTCAAAATAGA
>NW_017731813.1:1576769-1583444 GCF_001890085.2 Hipposideros armiger | reverse complement strand
ATATATATATATGTATATAAAATATTTATTTATTTATTTATTTATTTATTTTTAAAGATTTTATTGGGGAATTGGGGGAGAGAACAGCGTTGGGTAATCAGGGAAGGGGACCAGACAAGTTGCTGTCTTTTTTTGTTCTTCAGCCTAGTTGTGGAGGATGTCACTTCACTGGCCCATGTTGGTTTTGTGATCATTGCGCTCTTCCCAGCTGAAGCAGACAGGTCACCAGCCATTGGGTGGCTACTCAACATAGCTTATGGCAGCCCACTGCAGCGGGGGCTGCAGCCTACGCCATCGTCAGTGACTCAAGGCAGCCCAGCTCCAGGTTGAGCTGTTGTTCACCATCTTAGCTGTAGAGGGCAGCGTCACTGGCCCATGTGGGATCCAAACCGGTGGCCCTGTTGCTTAGAGCTCGCACTCCCAAGCCAACTCTTAACCAATGATGAACTCAGCTGGTCCCGATAATATTTACTTTTTAAAAAGGAAGTTTTATTCTGTCTTGTGTTAGAGAGAGTTTCTAAGGATGCATTGTGTTTAGATTCATAGCACATAACCAATGGGAGAAGAAAGGAGTCTGTTATAAAGAGGAATTATACTTTTTTGACTGCAAAAGGTGGACTTGTGCCATACTGTTGATATGGATACACACTATGGGTCTATGGTCACTCTCTTTTTGCAGTTGAATGGCAAAGAAAAGCAATTGGTTCTTTCAAAGAAAGTATCCTACCCTGTATGTATGGAAACTGCAAGCAGAGAGATAAAAAAAAGAAGAGGTGAGAAAGAGAAAGATAGCTAGCCTCTGGCTATCGAATGATTTCATTTTGGGAAAAAAGCCTATAACGTAAGAGATACTGCCAGAGCTTTTATACCTGCTGAAGTAGTTGAAAACCCCAGAAACACAGATGATTGAAGAGGTCCAATCTCAAATAAAGAAATCCATTTGTAATTCTACATAAACTTGGGAAACATTTAGAATAGATTAATAAATGTCTGCAATATTAAGAATTTGTGTATGAGATACCTAAATGTATAAAGGGGTTTTGTGATGCGTGGGTATATATGTGTGCATATTTCATTGTATGTATTTCTTCCTGTCTACCTAAAAGTGTTGTTCATTTTGTTTTTTTTGTAATAATTATACTAGTTAAATTTTTGCTCCACTTTTCCAACAAAATACTCATTAAAAAAAAAGACAATTAAGAAGGAAAATAACCTGCTTCCTTTTAATTAAAATAGAACACCATGAAATTGGAATAATAAAACCAAAGCTAACATGTTGCTGGAGACCTATAGTAGCTTACTTTAATTGCAGGCCAAGTACCTAAGAAAAAATAGGTAACCTCACAAAGCAAGCCCACAGAGAGATGAATGCCATCATTCTTTTATATAGGTCAGTCCCTATATTTATGTAATCCCCAGTATATCGTCTAAGGAAATCAGTTACCTGTTTTATGTGGGGGCTTTGTGGAAGTCAGGATTAGAAAGGGGGCAGGAAGAAAAAGGTAAATGAGTAAGGAGTAAAATTACTGTACAGAGAAAATCCACCTTGGTTCATATGACTTTTGGAAGCTAAAACAGGTTTACTTATACTTTAGGAAAATCTACAAATCCGTGAGAATCTATAGACTTCAAACTCTTTATAGAATTAGTTTTGGGAAGTTTTTCCTTTTGAAAACTGAGTTAATGTTTTCCTTTAGCTCCAACATACTTCACTGTATTGCTACAAAGTTAGGACACACTAAAATCTCTGGGACATTACAGATTTTGTGGGAGTCTGCTGTTAGAGCTATAGGGCTGTCTCAGGTAGCAGGGAACAGCATGGCTCAAGGCAAGGAGCCATTTTCAGCCAAAGCTGATCCCATAGGTTGAATGTCAGAGATGCTTCAGCTCTTTCTGTAAGGATGAGGTGACTTCTGCTTTCTTCTATAGCCCATCTTGCCCCTTCACGCACAGACGCATATACTCTGCCAACACTTCCAATTGGAGACTATTAAACAGGTGTGTTGTGCAATCAGATAACTGTCCTACTGAAAATTAGAAGAAGAATATAAGGAACATCTTTTTGTTCTTTTCACTCTTACATTTCTAAAAAGGATGTATTCTAATGAGCCTGGAGAGAAAGTAGGCACAATTTGGGTTTATACAGTGTCATTGACAACTTTCACACACATCTTATTCCAGCACATTTAAGTCTGGGCATTTCTTTGTGTAAATCATTGGCTATTCTTCTTGCTCCTTCTTTAACCTTCAAATCCTTCTGACAAGGCTGACACTTTAATTCCCAGCCCTTTAGTGAGAATGAGTTATGGAGGAAGGGTTAGAGCAGGAACTGACCTTTAAACTGTCGAGTTTTGCTGAGGGTCTCACCTGTCTTTACCCATGGAAGCTGTATTATTTTTCACCTACCTTTGAAAGCCTGGAATGTTTTTACTCTGTATTTTGAGAGCTATATTCTCTACTCTTCAGAAAACTCAGAATATCCAACAGGAAGCTCTCATCCAGATTATTACAGTTGTATTTATTTTGGCTTTGAAGACAGCCTATGTTTTCCCTATGTCATATTCATTTGTAATTTAGAAGGTTCTAGAATTTGGTTCTTCCCTCCTCTGAGACCCAGAGCAGTGCCTCCAAACATAAGTATTGTTCCTGGAGCAAAGAGATAGTAGGAGTTTTGTTCATTTTCAAATAGTTGAGCTGTTAACCCTAATTGTTTCCAGAAGACCATTTAAGGCAGTGCTTGTGCCCTGGGAGCTAAGAAGTAGGCCTTATAATGCTTTTCCATTAGCACATCAGTTGTTTGCACATTGTGTTTTAAGAAGCTAGGCTCCCCCTGTAAAGTGTTCCCAGAGGCTTCTGGGAAGGGGGCCCAGGGAAATATGAACTGGTGGGAATTTTGTATCTCTCTCATGCTTCAACCAGAGAAGATCCCTTTTATCTTTTTAATTGCTTATTTGGGGAAAAAAGGAACTTAGCTGTTTGTTTTTTTCTAACTTCAGAAATTATAGGAATATGAAGTCAAATTGAAATTCATAGCCTCTAGCCACAAGACCATAAGACACAGAACAGGAATTTTCCATGAGTTGAGGTGAAGGGAGAATGATGAGCATTTAGCAAATGATATCAGCAGTGTTCTCAGTAGACTCGGCAGGTCCTGGCAGAGGGCAGCTGAGCTAATGCTCACCAGGGTTTTGTGTGCTACACATCACATTACTTTTGCCCCTTCCATTCTCTTCTGACCACGTGTAAGCCTCTCTTACTTCCACATTTCCTCCATTCATGATGGGTATTCGGGCATAGACTTCATCCCTGGTCATTCGCAGAAGGTGAAAGCATTCACAGACTCAAGAGGAATAGAAGTTAGAAAGTTTAACAAGAAAGGTACCAGCAGAGAGGTGGCTGGGGGGCAGAGTCTCTAGTGCACAACTGCCCCTAACTTTAGGTTAGCTTTTTCTTATATAGGAAAGAGGAAGTCAGTCAGGTGGATTTGAGGGCTGACATCCTGACATAGCTTTCTGGGGTCTGATCTGTTTGAAGATAATGTTATCTCCGGACTAAAACTTGACCTGGGGCTTTATGAATCACCAATAAAAACTGCAAGGAAGTTGCAAATTAGATTCTGGTGTCCAGGCACCTGAGGATTAAGAAATTGCTATTTTTCTGACTCATCATTCTCCCATCTTGGATTGGCAATGAAAATATTTGGGAACTGGATGAAGAACAGTCTTCTGTAGCTGCTTCAGACTAGGTAGGGGTGTAGAGCTGTCCCTCTCTATGAAGTTGCCAGTTAGGGATGGTGGAACGACTGAGCCCCAGAAAATCCTCTCATCTATGGATTGAACTGAGCTAAGGACTTCAGGCTGGAAGTTAGAGTTTTGATCCAAGGGACCAAAGGTGGTTACGGAGTCACTTGGGGGGATGGGCTAGAAGCCTTGTATAAGAGCTATCAATAGCTTAATAGACTTGATTCTGGAAGAGACAAACTTAACAAGGAGATTAAAAAGGCCAGGCCCAAACAGGAGTAGGCCAAGGATAATGAGAAGAGGAACCAATGAAGGTGAGAGAGAAAAGTACACAACCAGGACCTGCAAGAAAGAGAGGGAGACTTCCTAACCATACCTGGTATTAGCTGATCCAGTAGTAGGTCTGTAGATAAGAAAGGCTTCCCGTAAAGGAGTTCAAAGGGGCACAGGTGAATGAGTGGGGACTGATCCTGAGCCTAAGGAGTGCTAAAGGTAAAAGCTGGGTCCAGGATGACTGGAGTGCCTGGGTGAGCTTAGTGAGATATTTCCTGAGAAGCCCGTTAACTCTCTTCAGCTTACACAAGTCTGGGGCTGCCAGGCAGACTGTAGTGGGAAGTAATCTGAAAGGCTTCACAGACTTGCTGAGTAATGTGATAGAAAAAAGCAGGCCTGTTGTCACTCTGTAGGGAGTGAGGCAGGCCAAACTGAGGAATTATTTCCTCAAATAGGGCTTGGGTGACTTTCTGAGGCCTTTTTGGTCTTAGTAGGGTAGACCTCTATTCACCCAGTAAAGGTGTCAACAAAAACTAGAAGATACCAATATCATTTGCAGAGGGGCACACGAGTTAAGTCTATTTGCCAGTCCTTCCCCAGGAATTGCCCTCTCCTTTGAACTGGTTCTAAGGGTGGGGAGGGCCTACGGTGTCTCTCCAGATTAGCCTTGACGCACGTCTTTGAAATGCTTTGGAGGTCTGATGGGATATTGTGCACTGTAATGTGGCGCTTAACAATCTCAAGTGAAGCCTTAGCTCCTAGATGAGTAGGATGATGTAAATTGTAAAGAAGCTTCCCTTGAGAGGCTCCGGCGGGGAGTGAGTTTTCCCTGGGGGCCTGCGAACCATTCATGAGGGTTAAGTGTGCACCCTTCCCTTGTTGCCTTTTGTCTTTCCTTTGGGGTATAGACAGGTTGGGAAGTAAGGTTTATGGGTGAAAAAAGACAGAGCCTGTGAGGGGGCTCTAAGAAACAAGGCCTAGGGGAGTCAAGGAGAGTGCCCAGCTCCCATGATTTGATATTATAACCTCTGTACAAAAAGCAGCTGACTTAGCCATGCGGTCAGCAAAATTATCCCCTTGAGATGCCTCATCTGTACCTGATTGGTGGCTCCAGCAGTGGATGACAGCAACTTTAGTAGCACCTGGACTGCCTCAAGTGACTGTAAAATTTCTTTTTTGTGCTTTATGGGGCTATTCTGGGCAGTTCGAAAGCCCCTTTCTTGCCAGATGGCTATAGGGGCATGTAGGACATGATGGGCATACTTTGAGTCAGTATAAATTATGATTCTTAAGTCCTTAGCTCTGAGCAAGGCTCTGGTTAATGCTATTAATTTGGCCTTTTGAGCTGAAGTATGGGTGGGGAGAGCCCCCATCTCTATTATGGTGGTGGAAGAAACAACAGCATATCCTGCCCTTCTCTGTTCTTGGAATAGAAAGCAACTCTTATTTGTGAACAAGGTTTCATCAGGGTTCAGAAAGGGAGCATCTTCAAAATCATCCTGAGCAGAGTGGGAAAAGTTTAGAGCTTCTAGGCACTGGTGTTGTGTTGGGGAGGAGGAATCTAGTGGCAAGGTAGGAGGGTTTAAGTTATGGAGGGCTTGATGGTTACGTCTGGGGAGTCTAAAAACAAGGTTTGATATTGGGCAAACCTGTTGTTTGACTGCCAGTGTGATGCCTTGGAATTAAGGACATCTATGGCCTGATGTGTGGTAAAAACAATTAGAGGTTGATTGAAGGTGAACTTCTGAGCTTCCTTTAATAGAAAGGCTAAAGCTGCAAGAATGCTAAGGCAGCGTGGCCAGCCTTTTGCCACTGTGTCTAAGGTCTTAAGAGAGATAAGCAGCCAGTCTTGGATCAGAGCCCAGATTCTGGATGAGGAGTCCCAAGGCAATTCCCTCCTCTCTGAGATACAGAGTGAGAAGGGCTTAGAGAGATCTGAGAGGTAAAGCAAGAGCTTCAGTTAGAGCCTTGTGAAGGGCACAAAAGGCACATTTGATCTCTGCATTCTGGTATAAGGGCTCTTGTTCTGAATCCTTAAGGGCCTCAGAGAGAGGCTTTGCTATGACCCCAAATTGAAGAATCCAGATGTGGCAGTAGCCAGCCATGCCTAAAAATGTCCTTAGCTATTTCTTGGTAGTTGTGGGTGCCAGGGAGGTGATGAGTTCCCTTCTCTGAGTACTAATCTGTCATTGCCCAGGTGAAAGGATAAATTCTAAATAATGTACTTGCTGCTGGGAAATCTGAGCCTTTGGGACAGATACTCGGTATCCCCATTCTGCTAGGAAGTTTAGAGTTATTATTGTATGTTGATCTGAACTTCCCTTATCTGACACTAAAATAAGGAGCTCATTAACATATTGGAGGAAAGTAGCCCTGGGAGGTCCCTTAAGCCTCCACAACCAAAGTGGTGAGGACTGTTTTAGAAGTCCTGTGGTAGGACAGTCCAAGTATATAGGCTGCGGTCCTGAGTGTGGGGGTCCATCTAGGTGAAAGTACACAAGAATTGAGATTGAGGGTGTAGTGGAATGCAGAAGAAAACATCTTTTTTTTTTTTTTAAGATTTTTATTGGGGAACTGGGGGGATGGGAACAGTGCTGGGGAATTGGGGGAAGGGGAACAGACAAGTTGCTGTCATTTTGTTCTTCAATCTAGTTGTGGAGGA
>NW_017731813.1:1564324-1571244 GCF_001890085.2 Hipposideros armiger | reverse complement strand
CGGCATTAGGAAGGTTGAGAACCGCTGCCCTAGATCTTCTGAAAGAGTCTGACTCAGGAGTTACGGAATTAGTGCACTCTTTACCATGTCCTCCAGAAAAAGAGCAGAAAGAAAATGACCATTATTTGTGAGGGTGTCGCCACCACACCTAAGGTCGAGGGTTGTGGACCCAGCCTGTGTTATTCCTGGTGCCCCACAGACATCTCAAGGTTTATCATTTGCAGACCAAAGGCCCGTTGACCCATGGAGGTGGTGATGGAGGTCCAGATAAGCGAAAGAAAAATTTATATGAGTTTAGATGTGGAGTGAGTCACCGAAAAGAATTACAGGGAGTAAGCAGTAGGGGTTGGGGAGACAGTGTGCTTTCAACTTACGCACCTGTCCATTGAGCAAGTGTTTGACTCGTGCCTGGTGGGACCTAGTCCTAGAGTCCCGGACTGCTACCAGGTTATCTTGTCATGGGGGACTTCTTTAAAGTGGTGGATGCTCTGGAGGCATTGATGTGTCCTTCCAGTGCCCACTAAGAATGTGACCAAGGTGACTCGCCTGTCCCCTAAGCAATGGAAAGGAGCCTCACACCAGGTCTGGCAATGGGATTCTCCACCCAACACAGAAGTTGGACTTCTGATTCCACCAGAGAATAGCCCCAGCCTGAAACCATCAATTTCCAACCCTCAAGGAAAGAGATCCGTGAGAGGCTCCAGAGAGCTGCCAGAGAAACCCCCGGTGGGGGAGAGAAGGAGGTAGAGGCAAACTCCCAGAGAGGAGCGAGGATCTTGAGGGAGAGAGAAGAGATAGAGTCAAACTAATGGATTTCGGCACCAAAATGTTCTGGTGTAGCATTAACCCCTTGGTTGTTCACAGAAGGTGAAAGCATTTGCAGACTCTAAAGGAATAGAAGTTAAAAAATTTATTTAAGGAGAAAGGTGCCGGCAGAGAGGGTGCTGGGGGCCAGAGTCTCCAGTGGACAACTGCCCCTAACTTTAGCTTTTTCTTATATAGGAGAGGGGGGAGTTGGTCAGGCAGGTTCAAGGGCTGACATCTTGACATCACTTCCTGGGGTCTGGTCTGTTTGAAGATAATGTTATCTTTGGACTCTGGACTTGGACTCAGTCTGGGTCTTTATGTATCACCAGTAAAAACTGCAAGGGAGTTGCAAATTGGATTTTGGTGTCCGGGTGCTTGAGGATTAAGAAATTGCTTTTTTTCTGACTCATCAATGGGCAAGTATGTTGACCAGATTCTGGGACTTTCTGGAACAGTTATAAAGTGATTATGAAGAATTTTACCAGAGTAAAATAATTAACCAAGATATGGAAGCAACTGAAATGCCCATGAACATGATTGGATAAAGAAGATGTGGTACATATATACAATGGAATATTACTCAGCCACGAAAAAGATGAAATCTTATCATTTGTGACAACATGGATAGACCTAGAGGGTATTATGCTAAGTGAAATAAGTCAGATAGAGAGAGACAAATATCACATATTCTCACTTACATGTGGAATAAAAAGACAAAATAAACAACAAAACAAAACAGAAATGGACTCATAGATACAGAAAACAAACTTAGGGTTTCCAGATGGGAAGGGGTTAAGGGGCTGGGTGAAGAAGATGAAGGGATTAAGAAGCACAAATTGGTAGTTACAAAATAGTCACAGAGATGTAAAGGGAATATAGACAACAATACTGTAATAACTATATATAGTGCCAGACTTATCAGGGGGTTCACTTCATAAATTATATAAATGTCTAACCACTATGCTGTACACTTGAAACTAATATAAAATAATATTGAATGTCAACTATAATTTGAAAAAAAAAGAATTGTTATTCTAACCAAGGTTAAGTGATATGGACCTGTCTTAGGGTTTATGGATCCATTAATTCAGTGTTGCTTTAGGAAAACAGTAAGAAGAACCACTTAGTTGAATTCCATTTTTTTTTGTAAGACTTTTAATCTCATAACATTATTTAAAGGCATCCAGGATGGAAGAGCACTTTGATCTAATTCCCTTCTTCTAGACATTCTGGGTCAGGTTTTTTCTGATGGATTTGACTAGGGCATTGTGAGTATTGCCAGATTGAAAAAAAAGGGGGGAGGGGCAACTCTGTATCTTCTGCTGGATAATTGGACAGTTAGATAGTAAAAATTTGATCTCTGAGATTTCTTTTTTCCTCAAAATGTATAATGTGAAGAGGCAATTCAATGGAACCCTTCCTCTAAATTTCACATGTAGCCCTTGCTATGGAATGTGGCATCAAGACGGATAGATCTTTTCAATGTGACCTGAGTTAAGAATATCCTTTCTTGCAATATATTAACTTTACATTCTAGCCTCCCCAAAAGCCTGGTGTCATCTTTGGCTGTAGTCTACTTTATCACTTTTCTAGACCCATGAGGTGTCCTTCCTTTTCGCCTACACCTCCATCAAGAGACTGGCTAACGATCAGGTGTCAGATTTCTGTAGTTGTACCAACACTGATTGCAGTGAGGGTGGTTGGCAAAAAGCAAACTCTCAGTGCCAACAGGATGAGCCATGTCCTAGAGATGTGCTTTTCTTGCTAGGTTTTGCCAAGAATCTGGCTGTATAAGGAAGAAAAATGCCTCTGAAAAAAATGCTGACTTTTTGGTTCCACCAGAGAGCAATATAGTTTAACATTAGCCTTTTTAATCCCTTGGCTAAATTCATACTAAGTTTGAAGGAGGCCAAGAGTCTCACTATAGACCAAACCAGAAAAATATTGTCTTTCTCCCCATTGTTGATTCGGTATCTTTACTTTTATGCCTGATATGTTTGATAGTTTTCTTTTTCTTTTCAAAATATTTTATTGGGGAATTGGGGAGGGAAACAGTGTTGGGGAATTGGGGAAGGGGAACATTGTGTTTTTCCAGAACCCATCAGCTCCAAGTCCAGTTGTTGTCCTTCAGTCTTAGTTGTGGTGGGTGCAAACTCAGCTCCAAGTCATGTCGCTGCTTTCAACCTAGTTGTGGGGGGTGTAGTTCACCATCCCATGCGGGAGTCAAACCGGCAACCTTGTTGCACACTGAGCCATGCAGCCACCCATCAGCAGCTTATGGCTGCTCAGCTCAAGGTGCCGTGCTCAATCCTAGTTGTGGAGGGGTGCAGCACAGCATCCCACGTGGGAGTCGAACTGGCAACGTGTTGCACACTGAGCCATGCAGCCACCCGTCGGCAGCTCGCAGCTGCTCAGCTCAAGGTGCCATGTTCAATTTTAGTTGCAGGGAGCCACAGACCACCATCCTGTGTGGGAATTGAACCGGCTACTTTGTTGTTAAGAGCACACACTCTCACCAACTCAGCGGCAGCTCAGCTCTGGCGCAGCTCACTGGCCAATGTGGGAATCCAATCCTGTTGCTCAGAGCTCACGCTGTAACCACCTGAGCCACTTGGCCGGCCCTGTTTGATAGTTTTCTTAACAAATAGATATACAGTAGAAATTCTCTTACCCGACCTCCAATGAACTGACTAGACAGATTAACTAAGGCTCCCCATTCTCTCTGTAACACGTTCAGCATGATATTGATACGAATCTAACTGTAACCAGCTGAATTCTCCATTAATTGAGACCCAAGAGTCAGTAGTATTTGTTCCCAAGCCTGTTTCTGCCAGCTTTATTTGTTATTATAAAGATATAATTTAATTATATGTTACATGAAATGTTTCTATGAACACTAAGTTGAATGCTTTGGAAAGACTTGGGAAAACAGATCACTAGAAATTTGCTCTTGAATTAAGTATAATAAGGGAATGTCTTCAATATCTAGAATGATTCTAGGTACTTTTTTTNGGCAGCCCAGCTCCAGGTCGAGCTGTTGTTCACCATCTTAGCTGTAGAGGGCAGTGTCACTGGCCCTCATGTGGGATCCGAACCGGGGCCCTGTTGCTCAGAGCTGGTGTCCCAAGCCAGCTTTTAACCAATGTGCCACTCGGCCGGCCCCTCCAATATCCTTCTTGATGACACCTGTAACAGGTGTTTGGGCCTGTCTCCAGTGGCCTCCCTCTTTGTGGGCCTGAACTTGGGTAAGGCTGTGAGGGCAGGGCACTGGCAAGGGCAGCGGCCATTAGTTGAGCTCTTCTCTGATCTTTTTTCTTATCCCTCTGTATCCTCGGCTCCCTTTTCTGCCTCATCCCTGTTGTTAAAAAACTTCAAAGTTATACCTGGAAGGACTGGGAATGAAGTCTGGGAACCCAGCCTAAGTTTCTGAAGCTCTCTTCTGATATCTGGAGCTGATTGCCCAATAAAATGCATGGGAAGGATGGTGGTGCACATAGGGCTGCTAGGATCCAGGTTGGTGTATTTTCTAAGAGCATCGGCCAGGCAGGACTGAAACAGTGCTGGGTTTTCAGCCAGTCTTTCTGTTTCTTTATTCCTTGATTTTTCTGTCTCAGTTGTTAAAGACACTTAAATAAATTTCCTGGCCTTTCTTAGTACCTGTGCCTTCTTTATCAGTTAGGTAACCGTGGGGCAGAACCATTATGATACCTTGTTAGGTTAGGGAAAACATTAGGTTAAGCTTCCTTATGGTGGCCTATATCTGACCCCGAGGAGGGCACATAAACTCTAGCAGTCCTAAAATACAGAAGTTTATATAACTATTAGCAAAACTTAGTGTTTAGATTGGATTTTAAGTAACCAAAGACCTAATCAAGACAATATAAAACAGAAAATTATTTTGATGATGCATATAATTTTTGCTTTTCAGGCAGAAAACTTTTTCATAATATCAGTAGCAGACCAATAGTCTAACAAACCTTGTCTTATTTAGCAGAGAGAGAAAACTAATTTTATACCAGCTTACATTTGATATTTAAATTTACTTAATTAATTGCATTTAGGTTAACTATACATAAAACTCTCTTAAGACTATTCACAAACCTTCTACAACTTTCCCAGTCCCTCTTAGTTTGTCTCTCCTTACTCATTCAGAAATAACCATCTTTAGGACAAACTACATTCTTTCAGTTCCTTCAAAAATGTATTTCCATACCTTAGACCTTCCTTGAAAACCCATATCATTTCCTTTCATATCAGAATCTATAACTTTCAGAACCTGACAACTACTGACAACTAAAAGCAAGCAATTAGCATTGCCATTGGCAAATCCAGGAATATATTTTGCAACCTTCAAAAAGATAAGCTTTTGTAATAAAATACAACATATGTATTAACAGATCTTGATCTTTTAACATTTCTTTGATGAGAAACCAGAAACATATGAACTCAGGCCTATCTAATTAATATTTTAGCATTTAATTATTTGGAAATACCTAAATATTTAATAATTTTTATCATTTAATATAACTTAGTAAAACTAATCTTAAGTTACCAACAGATGCTGAGAAACCATGTCCAAACATCCACACTATATAATTATTACTGAAAAGTTTCATTTAAAACCTTACTGCAGTTAACATTTTATTAGTCCTTAACTCTATGAGATTTTAAAGTTAATTATCCAAGCTATTTTAAAAAATTCTGTAACAGAGAAAATATGAATTTATTTTTGTAAACTCAGGTAAAAAAAGATATTACACTTAATGTTAACAATCTCAAAAGACATATCTGTTAAACCAGGCTTAGTATCGATCATATCTTGAAAAGTACTTGAGTTTTTTTTTTATAATGTGTACTTATTATTGATAATGTTATTTTTATATTAATTTCAGGTGTACAGAACAATGCAATAGTTATCCTTTTCACCCCTCAAAAGAAACAACTCCCCTCCCCCATCTACTGCCCTCCCACCCCCGATATCATACTTATCTATTACAATTCCATTGACTCCATTCCCACACTCTACTCCACATCCCATGACTATATGTATATATATATATAGTTGACATACAATATTATTCAACATCAGCTTCAGAAATACAGTGTGGTAGTCAGAACTCTACACCATCTATGAGGTAGTCTCTCAACAAGACATGAGTCCATCTGGCCCCTAAAAAATATTTACAACATTATTGATTATATTTCCCAGACTGTCTTTTCTATCCCTGAGTTAGCTTTTTTAATTTAAATTTATAAGCTCTCAATCCTTTTTTCTTTAGGCCAATCAAACATTATAAATTGGTAATACAATCCAGAGGTAAAAACTCTACATTATATATAAAACACAGATAATCACAGATATCAGAGATCATATACCAGGGGTGCCAAAAAAATGTATACACATTTTAAGAGCTGTTAAGCAGTAGTTCACTGTAATCAGAAGTGTTTGACACTGATGGTAACCATTTTGAGCACCTTTTGTAATTGCAGAAGTCAAACATGACTTGTATTCATCTTTTGTTATCGGTATATATTGCGTATTACAATTAATACAGTTTTTTCCTTTCTTAAAATGTATATACATTTTTTTGGCACCCTCTGTATATATAAACAGAATTATTAACAATTTCAGCGAGGACCTAAGATCTTATAATTGCCCCTACAATTTCAAAGAGGCTGGAACAAGGGGTGGGAGGTCTGGCTGGAGGATTAGCTGCTTGGTTTTATACGCGTTTCTCTCTCTTGCTCTCTTTTTTTTTTCCTTTATTACCTCAGCCTTAGGCAGTAGTAGTGGCTGTCTCTATACTTTAGGCTATCTTCAGGATCTTGAAAGTTACTGAGAGTTGGAAAAAGCTTTTTGAGAGGACAGAGATTGAATTTGGTCTAATTCCTAAGAAAACAGCCAAGAGGGTAGACAGGAGAGGGACAAAGGAGTAGCCAGCCACCCATGGTGCTAGAGATGGTGATCTTGTGATAGCCAGACTACGAGATAGAGGGGCATCCCCCTACATCAGCGGTTCTCAACCTGTGGGTCACGAACCCTTTGGGGGTCAAATGACCCTTTCACAGGGGTCGCCTAAGACCATCGGAAAACAAAAAGATATTTACATTAC
>NW_017731813.1:1554140-1559079 GCF_001890085.2 Hipposideros armiger | reverse complement strand
TGTTCCCTATAAAGAGAGCTGCTATCCTGAACCCAAGCATTAGAGATTAGTTCTATCTGTTTTTGTACTTTATATAAATTAAATTTTGCAGAACGCAGTTTTATTTGGCCTGGTTACTTTCATCCAACATGATTTTTCTGAGATTCATCCATGTTGTTTGTTGCACATAGTTGTATTCATAGCACGATTACACAACAATGTATTTATCCATTGTATCCTTAGTGGATGTTTGGGTTGTTTTCAGGCTTTGGCTATTACAAATAATACCAAATGAATGAACATTCTTGAATATGTCTTTTATTGAATAAATATACATTTCTGTTAGGTATATACTTAGGGGTAGAATTTCCAGGTCATGGGGTGTATGTATCTGCAACTTCAGCTGACATGGCAAATGGTTTTCCCCAAGTGGTTACACTAATTATCATTCCCATCAGTAATTTATAGAGTTCCAGTTGCTCCACTTATGCACCATTACTTGATATTTTCTGTCTTTTTTATTTAGCCTTTCTGGAGGGGTGTGTAATAGCAATTCATTATGATTTCAATGTTTATTTTCTTGATGATGAATGAAGTTTACCATTTTCATAGATTTAATGGCCATTTGAATTTTCTTCAAGAAGTTCCTATTTAAATTTTTGTCCATTTTATGATGAACATCTAAATTACTTCTTTATCAATCTGAGAAATTATTTTTTAGGCATTTTTATTTAGTAATAATTTTGGATTTAAAGAAAATTTGCAAAAATAGTACAGAGTTCCCATATAATGCTCATCTAGCTTCCTCTAATGTTAATATCACAGCCATAATACAATAATTAATAGCAAAAATTAATATGGACACAAAATTATTAGCTATCCTACAAATTCTATTAGAATTTCAGCAGTTGGAGCAGTGTTTTTCAAACTTCACATAATGGCCCATTAATACAATTATTCTCAACTTTGACTATACTTTGTTATCACCTGGGAATTTATATATATATGTAATATGGTAATATATATATATATATATATATATGCATTATATACATAAATTAAAATTTTGTGTATTTAACATGTACATGATTTGATATACACATACATAGTGAAATGATTACTACAGTCAATCTAATTGACATATCTTCTTACATAGTTACCATTTTGGTTGTATGTGTTGAGGACAACTGAAATCTACTCTTTTAGCAAATTTCTGGTACTCATTTCAGTATTACTAACTATAGCCATCATGCTATATATTAGCTTTATAGATTTATTCATTCTACGTGACTGCAACTTAGTATCCTTTGATCAATATTTCCCCATTTTCGCCACTGGTTGTTCCTGGTAACCACATTCTACTCTCTGCTTCTACATTATTAGGCTTTTTTTTTTTTTTAATTCCACATATACGAGGTCTCACAATTAAGTTTGAGAACTTGTTACAACGATGTTGCTAATATTTTCTGATATCAGAGGGATTATTCATTATGATTTGTACCAACTGGATAAACAGTTAACAAGTTTACTATTTGGAAGTGCTGAAAAGGTTGTGTGAAAAATTAGACTACCTGAACTTTTCACCAACAATTCACGGCTCTTGTATCACGACAATACACCAACTCACACGGCACTGTCTGTAAGGGAGTTTTTAGCCAGGAAACAAATAACTGTATTGGAACACCCTCCCAACTCACTCACCTGACCTGGCCCCTCAATAACTTCTTTCTTTACCCAAAGATAAAGGAAATATTGAAAGGAAGACATTTTGATGGCATTCAGGACATCAAGGGTAATGACGATGACAGCTCTGATGGCCATTCCAGAAAAAGAGTTCCAAAATTGCTTTGAAGGGTGAACTAGGCACTGGCATTAGTGCATAGCTTCCCAAGGGGAGTACTTCGAAGGTAACCATAGTGATATTCAGCAAGGAGGTATGTAACACTTTTTCTAGGGTGAGTTCGTGAACTCATTTGTCAGACATCATAGGTGAGACCATGCAGTCTTTTCTTCCTGTGTCTGGCTTATTTCACTTAGAGTTATGTATTCTGATTATTATTCCTCTAATAACATGTATATTGTGTATATAAGTCACTCTGTGCCTTACCTTTTCACTTTCTTTTTATTTTTTATTTATTTATTTTTTAACTGAGCCATCCTACTACCTGTTGGCAGCTCAGTGGCAGCTCAGCTTGGGCTGGGAATTGAACTGTTGCTGCTCAGAGCTCAAACTCTTGAGTGAGCTCTTAACCAACTGACCAATCGGCCGGCCCCACTTTTCACTTTCTTAATGCTTCTTTTCAGAACATAAATTCTCAATTTTAATTCTCAATTAAACATTCTTTTTTTTCTTTTTGTTTCCCGTTTTTAAAATCTTTTCCGATCCCAAGGTCATGAAGTTATTCTCGCATTTTCTTCTTATGTTTCTTATCTTCACTTCTAAAAGCATATTGAGAGATAAACAAGATTTTAAGAAGATCAAGGAGGCGTGTACATTCAGGATGGCTTGCAGGGAGAGGTGGAAAGCAGGAATACTAGCTGGGAGGCTATAATATCCACCTAGATATCAGGTATAAAATAAGCCTAGACTAGGAGGAGAACAAGGATGAAAAGAGAAGGAGAAGAATAGAAACAAGAGCTCTGTTGAAGATGTGGAGCAGGGAGTTGACGCAAATGACCTTGTGAGCTCTTAGTTGTCTGCCTTGCAAAAGGAGGCTGAGTCATGTAGGCCATTTAATATTGTGAAGTTGACATCTGTTTAATGCCAGGAAGGGCTAGATTTGCCAAGTTTACTTTTCAGAAACAGTTTTGGTAAATTTTGCTTAAAGTCCTTTTTATGTCCCCCTTCCCTGAAATACAGACATCGCATTTGAATGGCTTGTGTGTATGTCTTGGGATTTCTCAGTTGCGCAGACTTCAGCACCAATAACGTCATTAGGGAAAGATCTATGTAAACTTTTCAGAGAATGAAGCCTGGAGTTTAGATTTTTTGTTAGTTCATTTTCATTGCGTTCAAGCAGATGATGTGTTTCTATGATTTAAGTAAACAATTTTCACCATTAGATTGGAGATTGAGGTAAAAGCACCTGTTTTTTTGCTAGGTCAGGATGCAGTGGCAGAATAAAAAATCCACTAATTTCCACTAGCAGCTGTGTTTTATTCAAAAGAAGCAAGAGATGAGTAGAGCATGAGATATGTAGAGACTCTGAAATTTTTAAAATTCTAATGTCACTTCTGATTCTCTTATTCTTGCATGTGTATACTTGCCTTTGTTTCTGATTTGGTTCCTTTTGTGGAAGACTTTAGTCTTATAGTAGAGCTTCATCTACAGGTTCATTTATTTGCTCTATGTCATATCCTAAACCATCCCATCTGGGTTATAACTTTTTGGAGAGCCAAGTCCTTGCCTTATTCTNAGGTTGAGCTGTTGTTCAGCATCTTAGCTGTGGAGGGCAGTGTCACTGGCCCTCATATGTGGGATCCGAACCGGGGCCCTCTGGCGTCCCAAGCGAGTTCTTAACCATCGCGCCACCTGGCCGGCCCAAGAAAACATCTTTTAAGTCCAGAACACTGAACTATTCAGTCCTTGGAGGGATTAGCCCTAATAGGGTATAAGGGTCAGGAACTAAAGGGTGAATGGGAATTGCTGCCTCATTTATTCTTAAGTCTTGAACTAACCAGTATTGCCCAGATGGCTTCTTGATCAGTAAAATGGGTGTATTACAGGGTGAATTGCAGAGAATCAAAAGCCCATGCCTGAGGAACGTATTAATGGTTGGCTGAAGCCTGAGAAGAGCTTCCCTGCTAATGGATTAGTGGGTTTACAAGGAAAATAACTAGGGCCCTTCAGCCTAAGCTGTACTGGAATTAGATGAGATGCTCTGCCAGGAGTTTCCTGGTCCCAGGCAATGAGTTTGACCTGCTTTCTCACCCAGGGAGGAACTGTAGACAGGCTGGGGTTAAATGCTTGAGAAGAGAAAGTAGGCTGCAGAGCAGCTACTCAGTAGGGTTAGGAGAGATTTAGAGGGGAGCTTGTAGCTTCCGCATAATATCTCACCCTAAAATGGGGTACAGGGCACTGAGGCATAAGTAGAACGCTATGTGTAAAAGCAAAGGACACAAAGCAACCAAGTAAAGGCAGGATCCATCTGCAGGTGGTGGGATTGCCTTCAATACCCATTAGGAGGAGGCTAGAAAGAAGCGTAGGGCCTGGATGATAAATTAGAGCAGCGAGTGTGGCTCCCATATCAAGAAGTAAGACTATATTCTTACCTGTTGTATCAAGCGTTACCCTGGGCTTGGCCTCTGTGAAGTTGAAAAGGGGAGCCTGGACGAATCCTGGGGCACGTTAGTCAAGGTGGCGGTTGTCTGGCTCATAGTCAACAGTGACCAACATTGGTAGCTGGTTGGAGGAGCCGCCCTTTTGGTCTTGTAGGAGTTGGGATGGCCTCCCTCCTTGAGCGGGGAGGGGACAGTCCTTCTTTCAGTGTCCTTCCTTTTTGCAAAAGGGACAAGGGCCAGGGGATGCCCTCTTGGTTAGGCAAGGACAAGCCTTACTCCAATATCCTTTTTTTTTTTTTAAAGATTTTTTTTTTAAATTGGGAAATTGGGGGAGGGGAACAGCGTTGGGGACTCCGGGAAGGGGAACAGACAAGTTGCAGTCCTTTTGTTCTTCAGTCTAGTTGTGGAGGACGTCGCTTCACTGGCCCATGTTGGTATTATCATTGTACTCTTCCCAGGCGAGGCAGTTGCTTGCCGGCCATTGGACGGCCGCTCACGGCAGCTCATGCCAGCTGCCGGCCACTCACGGTAGCTTATGGCAGCCCATTGCAGCTCCACTGCAGCCTACACCGTCGCCGGCCACTCATGGCAGCCCAGCTCCAGGTCGAGCTGTTGTTCACCATCTTAGCTGTAGAGGGCAGTGTCACTGGCCCTCATGTGGGATCCGAACCGGGGCCCT
>NW_017731813.1:1547794-1552160 GCF_001890085.2 Hipposideros armiger | reverse complement strand
GCTATGCTTTTTCCATTTGAAGGGAACATTGGCAGCAGCAACTCCAGTTTATATCATTCTAATTCTAGAGATAAGAGTTTACTTTTTTTACTTCCAACTTTGGTGAATAAAATTCCAGGGTGAGATTCTGACTGACAGCTTTTAAATCATATATCCAGTCACTATGGTCAGAGGGATGGCGTACTATATTTTGTTTAGTCTGGGTTAGGGATTTGGCCTTTAGTCAGAGTGGAAACACATGAGTTGGATTAAGATCTTAGCTGCTGCCTACCATGCTTTACACATAAAAGGTATTTTGGATTGAAAAACATTTTTATGTCAAAATATTTTTCTGTTCAATTCTTATAGATGTTGTATTGATGTTTAGAATTGCTAAGATGTCAGACACTTCACTGAGTTTTAATTGTTTTATTTTATTTTTCCTGCATGAAAACTATAGAAATATTTTCTTTTTCTTTGTAATTTGTGGAAGTGCTAGGAAATAGTTATGTAAGTTAAATTTTTAAAAAGTAACTTATTTATCTGACATGCAGTCAGCCTTTTCAATTAATACATGATGCATTTATAAAAAATCCCTCAAGTTGCTCTTGCATTATTTCTTTGATTTTTATTTTTTCCATTTTTCTTATTTTTTTTAATAGTAAGAGAATGTACTTTTACAATATAATAAAAATGCTGATTCTAAATTTGCTAATAATTTTGTACTTCTAGGTGATACACAAGCAGCATTCTCATTAAAGTCAGGAATAAAACAAAGATGCTTGCTAACACTATTGAAAATTCACATATTTTTCACAAAGTTCTCACCAATAAAATAAGACATGAAAACAGAAATAAAAAATAAAACTATGAGAAAAGAAACTTGGCACTTTAATTATTATTTAATAATAATTATCCAGATGGTTTTCTTTAAGAATTTTCTTAATCTTCCTAAAACTGTTCTCTGATCATGTATCACTTTCTTGCTCAAAAAACCTTCAGTTGTTTCTCGTTGTATAGAACAGCAGTTTCCAAACTTTTGTGATTATGCATGCCAATAGTGACTAAAATTTAGATCTATCCCATTAGAGCTAATATTAATAACATTCATTGTAAGGAAATAGTATGTGTATCCATTACCACAGAAGATATAAGTAAGTCTTTTTTAATACATGTTGAGAAGATTTTTTTCTATCATACCTATTCTAATTAAAGATGGTGATAAACATCCTTAGCATCCTTGCTAATGCCCCTAAATTGTCTTTATTTTTCTATGGACGATGGAATGTTGCATTTTTAATAGAGTGTTTTTCTTCAGAAAGTCTTAATTCAGTGTCAATGGGGAGACCTTCATATTCTTTTCATTCTTTTGATGATAGAGGACTTTTTCTTTTCACTGTCTCCTATGCCAATCTCTTGACCTTTGTGGCTGCTCTCTATCATCTCCTTAAATTCCTTTTACTTTTCATATTTTATTCTCTTAGATATTCTTTAACTACTGAGTAAGCTAAAGTATAGAAATGTGTTCACTTTTAGACAGAACATGCACTCTAATTTATAGTATAAATAATTGGTGACCTATCATAGGCAGAATGGCAGTGATAGCGCAAATTCTCCAAGTAACTGGCAGAATACCTTTGGCCTGGGTCTTTGCAGGAAATGCAGGCTGAGACCAAAGCTTATGAGCTATCACTTTATTAAGGAATACAATCTCAGAGAAGTAGGAGTGAGGGAAAAGAGAAGTGAGGCAGATAAAGAGGATGTGCCAATATGATGGTATGTTACCAAGGTGTCCAGTGCTTGGGATTAAGTGAACTGGTATCCACAGAGAGCTTGTTGTTGCAGTGGCAACTGGGGTGGAACAAGTGGTCAAGCATCTCCAAAACTGATGAAACTGAAACGATCTGAGGTGGCAAAAAATAAGCATCTAACAGAGTTAACACTTGTACCATTAAATTCCATTTGGCTCCTTCTATTATAGCTGGCTCACTGTTCGAACATCATGCCTCCATTTCTGTGAGAACAAAATACTCTCACTTATTTTCTGATAGGGGAGGTACAAGTTCTACTAATCACAGAGACACCTTCAGGATAGTGGCCAGCAGCAACCTGAGATAAGACTTACAGCAAGGAAATTACTGAAACAAACAGCTGCTTGTTCCAAGACCATCTTTGAAAATCATCATTATTCATCTCTTTCCACTCATTTTAGATTTTCCCTTCCATCAGCCAACAATTTAGCTAGTCTGAGTCCCTCGTCTGGTGGAGTAATCTATAGATTCCATCCAAGGGATTTCCAGTCTAAGGTACCTTGACCTTTTGAGTTATGGTTGCTGCAATTGCTCATTTGCTCTTATTTTTGGGAACTGGAGCACAGAGAGAAACCTCAGTGAACCTCGGGCTTCCAGGCAATCCCTCAGACACTCCTTACTCTAATTGTAGAGCAGCAGTCCTAACTTTTCATAGTAATAAGGTTCAATTATCATCAGTACAGTAATTTTTTTCTTTGATTTTTGGTCCACGGGGGTTAGAAGTGAAAAGCGGTTAGCTGGCTGTCCCTGCTTTCAATTCAATAAAACTCATAGTGGAAGTATTCTTTCTGAAGGGTCAGGAACTTTAACCTAATAAAGTCTAGTGATGCAGGACGGGGAGGCATAACTTCTGCAAGTAGGTCACTGGGAGTGATTCTGAAAAGGTTCAATCTTACTACTGTTCTTTGCTTCTCAGATTCACTTATCCCATCTTTGGGAGACATGGGTCATTACCATCATTCTGTTTGGCTGGTTGTCTATGTATGAGGTCTGACAATTAAGTTTGAGAATTCATCCCAGAAAAAGTGCTACATACCTCCTTGCTGAATGTCACTATGGTCACCTTCGAAGTACTCCCCTTGGAAAGCTATGCACCAATGCCAGCACCTAGTCCACCCTTCAAAGCAATTTTGGAAATCTTTTTCTGGACTGGCCATCAGAGCTGTCATCGTATTACCCTTGATGTCCTGAATGTCATCAAAATGTCTTCCTTTCAATATTTCCTTTATCTTTGGGNAATGAACCCCAAGTAAAATAAGTATAGAGAAAACCACATTTCTCACCTCAGTAATATGACACGTTTCTATTCCTTCAGCTCAGATGAACTTTTCCTTTCAAGGCAAAAGCCTCCAGTGGACACTTCACTAACAAAGATATCCAAGTGGCTGATAATCATACCAAAGAGCACCCTGCATTTTATTTACCAAGATAAATTATATCTTTTATTAATTAAATTATATACCAAAATAATAAAAAAAAAATGTAAATTAAAATAATAAGGAGGTACCCCTATCCCTCCATATAATGGTTAAAATTAACAATATTAAGTGTTAGTGAAAATGTGAAGTAAATAGAACTTTAATACATTGCTGTTGAGTAAATTCATATAACTGCTTTGAAAAAACTGGTTGGTAGTATCTAATAAAGCTAAACAATCTATCAATAGTTGAATGGGCAAAGGAATTGTAGTATATTCATGTAATAGAATATTGCATGGCAATGAAGAGCAAACCGACGCTGCGAACAATATGGATGAATCTTTTAGACATAACATTAAGTGAAGAATCCAGGGGGGAAAAAGAATATATATTGTATGATTATATTTATGTGAATTCCAAAAAGAGATAAACTAATCTCTCGTGATAGATGTCAGAATTGTAGTTGCTACAAAGAGAGTAGAGTGTATGACCGATGAGGCATGAGGGAGCCCAGTGTCTTGCTGAAAATATTCTGAATCTTGACCTAGGTGATGGTAACACAGATGTTTATGTAAGTATAATTTTTTTGGAGCCAAACACAACATTTGTGTACTTTATGTAAGTTATATATCAATAAAAAAGAATTAAGGAATTAAAAATTATTATATAGTAAGCACCAAAACCAGTTATATACATTTACTAAATAATTGTTATAAATACCATTATAAAATAAAATAAAATAAAATAAAATATAAAAAATTAGAAAGGAAATATATTGTAAGAACAATTTTATTCTGGAATATGGCTTTTAAAACCCAGATTACATTGACATTATTTGGAAGTAGGGGTAAAAGGTGAGTAAATAAATCAGTCATCTTACATAAAAAGAGTAAAAAATACTATTGATTTGTGTGTGTGTGTGTGTGTGTGTGTGTGTGTGTGTGTGTGTGTGTGTGATTTTAATACAGGAAATATTGGATGTAGAAAATAAAAAAAAAATTAAGAAACCTTTGGTTGCCAGACTTGGGTTTTTCTCTGTTAAGACACATAAATATTAAAAAGCAGCTTCTTTATTCTTAATTTCTACATTAGCTAATAAGAAACACTAAATTTTTGTTTAAATTGTGATCTTTGCATTTGGACCCCTCCTCTGTGGTT